>NC_136491.1:29808661-29878661 GCF_053919585.1 Euprymna scolopes
GTGGAAATGACACTCAGGATGAGAACAGTAGTCTGGAGAATCCAAATAATACGAATAACCAATCCTCATCTCAAAAATTCAGAAATGAAAATTAGTTTAATTTTTTTCTTAATTGTTTTCGTTTGCATATAAATTATTTTGTATTATTTTTTTGTGTTTGACAGATTAGCTTTTATAAAACCATATTGTTTTAAAAAGGAAAATAAATATACATTAGTTTAACAATATTAAGTGCTGCCTGATTTTTATTTGAAATCAAACCAATTAATTTAGTCGAGACCCTGCCATCGAAATTGAAAACCATAGTTTTTATTTTTTTTTAATTTTGTTTTCCGTAATTGCATTTGTTTGCATACAAATAATGTTGTATTGTTTTTATGTAGAAGAGAGATTTTATAAAAAAAGAAAAAATATATACATTAATTTAACGATATTAAAAGTGTTGCCTCGTTTTAATTTGAAATCAAACCAATTAATTTAGTCGAGCACCTGCCATAGAAATTAAAAACCATAAATATTTTTTTAAATGTTGTATTGTTTGTTTTTTTTTTATTTTTATTATTTTTATTTTTTTTATTATTTATTTTTTATTTTTTATTTTTATTATTTTTTTTTATTTTTATTATTTTTTTTTAATTTTTTATTTTTATTATTTTTTTTTTATTTTTATTATTTTTATTATTATTTTTTATTTTTATTATTTTTATTATTTTTTTTTTCATTTTTTATTTTTATTATTTTTATTATTTTTTTTATTTTTATTTTTATTATTTTTTTTAAAGTTTTTATTTTTATTATTTTTTTTTATTTTTATTATTTTATTATTTTTTTTTTATTTTTTATTTTTATTATTTTTATTATTTTTTTTTATTTTTATTATTTTTATTATTATATTATTCTTTTTATTTTTTTATATTATTATTATTATTATTTTATATTATTATTATTATTATTTTTATTATTATATTATTATTTTTATTATTTTTTTTTATATTATTATTATTATTATTATTAGTAGTAGTATTATTATTTTTTTTTTTTTTTTTTTTAGACCAGAGACAAGATTTTATAAAAACAAAAAGTATACGTTGGTTTAACGATATTAAAAGCGTTGCCTAACTTTAATTTGAAATTTAACCAATTAATTTAGCCGAGCACCTGCCATAAAATGCTGATTTTAAAATAAACTTGTTAGCCATTCCTAACGACCTTTCCCTTCATTGTTGCTATGGCTTAGAATTGATTTGTGTTAAACAAATATCACCTTTTTTTCTGGATTTTTTTTTTTTTAGATAAGGAATTATTTTTTGCTTTGTTCTTATTTCAAACTATTATTCTCACCATTGTTATTTAATTTTCAACTATGCTTCAGTCGATATGGACTCCGGCCTTCTTCAGATATATTCCTTATCCATAGCGATGCGTTTCCCATATTCAAATATGGATAGTTTGGATTATGTGTACGTTGTGTACAGTGAGGTGTCTTTTTCTAACGAGTCATTAATTATCAAGGCCAAAAGCTGCTCGAGTATGAAGGTGAATAGGATAGAGTGTTGGTTTAATGAAGAAAATATGACAGGACTGAAAATGATTAATGGAATAGCAAGTATTTGTTGACATTAAACGTTAAGACGATCATGTAGTAGTCTGCAGAGAAGCATTCGCATGGTAACACGTTCTACAAGTGTGAAGTTCTTGGAAAGAAATAATGTAAATAGAAATTTTGCTTAATGGTAAGGGATATGAAGTGAGAAATGGAAAGGGTTTTTTTCACCCCTTTTACTGTGAATGTTTTCCTAGGAGAAACCAAAGATCGGAGCTCAGTCGAGCACCTTCCAAGGAAATAACGATAGAGTAGAGGAAGGGAGTAGCAACGTCTCTTCTGTGAGAAAAGGGCTTATAGGAAAGAAGAGAGACATCATACCCCCACTAGATTTCAAAGTCGATTTTCTACTCTGTCAAAGCCAGAAAGACTGTTTTGAGCAGTACCACCCCAGATATGGCAGCAGTACTTCAGCTAAGGACGTATCTGTTATGCATGTAGAGGATTGCATGAGGAGCTGTAGACACGATGCAACTATCTTTCCCACATACTTGCATCTAACGGACTGGTTATTTTTCTGTCACTTTCTTTTCTGCAAAATCAAAATGCAAAGTGTAAATTGAGACAACATTAGCAGTCAATAGTTGCCAATTGAGTTATCTCCCCTTTGCTGATTGTCTGTTTAGAGTGCCTGAAGCTAGATGGTGCTGTATAGCAGTTAACTTTCATAGGGATAGTGCTATTATAATAAAACCTGCACCAATTACTATGGTACACTCTTTGTTTGGAATATTTATAGTCACACTGTACTTTGCCGCATGATCGATCAAATCAAAATCTATATATTAATAGGATAGCGCGTGTGTTATTTATTTTGTGTGTCACACTTACATCCGAGTGACTGTCGTTTAATCGTTATGGACTTCCATTTCTTGTAATAAATAATTTTACCAAGTTTTGGTTTCAATTATAGCTGATGGCACTCATGAAGTCATTTATTTTTTTATAAATAATTTTACTAAGAATTCTTCATAAATTTTGTTTTCGGTTTCAATTATTGCTGAAGGAACTCAACTTTATATATATATATATATATATATATATATATATATATATATATATATATATTTGTTTTTCATAAGTTTTGGTTTCGACTCAAGCTGATGCACCCAAGTCATCTGAATATATTTTTTTATTTTTGAAATCAGTTTTATAATATACAGGGTGACCCCCAAAAAACGGGCCCCAACTCTAATTAGGCCCCGTTTCTTCGTGTTTTGTTCGAATGAAATGAAACTTTGGCCATAACTAGTTTATTATATTCAAAACATCACATCAAAACACTATGGTGTTTGGCCTTTTTTTTTTTCTCTCCGTTGACTGTAAAATGCTCAGAAAAACATTTGAATATCCCCTGTTTTTTTTGGGGGGGAGGGGTCACCCTGTATAAAAATCGATAGAACATTAACTCTATAAGAATATATACGAAATCTGCAAGAATTAAAATACCATATTTAAGCGTACTTTATGACCGGACTACACCGGACATCCCTGCTAGCTTAAATAAATACTTTTGCAGTTTTAATAAAAAAGATACAATAATACCATTTACGTTAAACATCTACAGAATGCCAACATCAATATATTACATATGAAGGAGTCCTCTATGGAATTTCCACAGCTCCCGCTAGTTTTTAATCATTATCATAATCATTATCAAAACAATCATATTCGGTTTAATGTCCATGTTAACTGAATTATCTCCCCATTGCAGATTGGCTGTTTAGATTGACTAAAGCTAGATGGCTCTAGCTGATAGTCAATTTGTCTGTGTGGTAGTATTTTTCATATAAAAACTACTTTTTGGGATTGGAGAGTGTAATTTAGCTGAAGAAAGGAAGGCCTGTCATAATGAATTATGAGAACATTATTACAGACTTATTAACTGAGATAGCATTAACAGTCAATAATTATCAGCTGAGTTATTTCCCCTTTATAGATTGGCTGTTTATAGTGACTAAAGCTAGATGGCTCTGGTTGACAGTCGATTTGCATAGGGTATAGCGTTATTAATCTTAAAAAAAAAAAAAAAAAAAAAAAAAAAAAAAAACAACTATTTATGGGTTGAAGAGTGTTTGTTATTAAACAAGCTGAAGGGAGGACAGACACAATCTATATATATAAAAAAGTTAAAATGTTTGTGTGTGTGTCTATGTACATTTCCCTACCAAATAAATCTGTAACTTTTCGGGCTAGGGACCCGAGATTTGACATAAAGGGTTTTGAGATTTGTGGAAATCTTTGTAATCCGTTTTTGTCCAGACATTTGGCTGTCAAGGGGTCAAAGTTCAACGATTTGACCTTTGAAAACTCTACCAAACTCCTCTGCCAATTTTGGGTTTAAACACTTGAAATTTTATATGTAGTTATTTGGACATGGATCAAACTTTTTAATTTGATTTAAGCCAAAAAATAAATGTTAAGGGTTCAAAATTTGGGTCAAAGTTAAAAAAAAAAAAAAATTTGACCTCTGCGGCCTCTACCAAACTCAGCCAATTTCTGGTCTAAACATTTGAAATTTTACATAAAGGGTATTCAGACATGTGGCAAGCATTTTAATCAGTTTTGGGGCGAAAATTTGGCTGCCAATAGGTCAAAGATGAACGAGTTGACCTTTGCAGATACTACCAAATTCCTCCGATAATTTTGGGCCTAAAGACTTGAAATTTTAGATGTAGGTAACTTAGACATGCGTAAAACTTTGTATTTTGATTTGAGACCAAAATAATAAATGTTAAGCGGTCAAAATTGGGGCCAAAGTTTAAAAAATTGACCTCTGCGGACTACTAAATTACTCAGACAAATTTTGATCTAGACATTTGAAATCTTACATAAAGTGTATTCACACGTAGGGCAAGTTATAGACAGTACATAGGGCCCGAGCAAAGCCGGGCTGAACTGCTAGTATATCTATAAAAGTGAAAATGTGTGTGTGTGTACATTTCCCTACCAAATTACTCTGTCAATTTTCAGTCTAGAGACTCGAGATTTGACATAAGGAGTATTGAGATTTGGGAAAATCTTTTTAATTGGTTTTCGGCCAGAAATTTGGCTGTCAAGTGGTTAAATTTAAACGATTTGACCTTTGAAAACTCTACCAAACTCCTTCGCCAATTTTGGGTTTAAACACTTCAAATTTTACATGTATGTTACTTGGACATGGATCAAACTTTTTAATTTGATTCAAGCCTCAAAATAAAAGTCAAGGGGTCAAAATTGGGATTGAAGTTAAAAAAAATTTTGGTCTAAACATTTTAAATCTTGCATCAAGTGTATTCACACGTAGGGCAAGTTATGAACAGTACGCAGGGCCCGAGCAAAGCCAGGTTGAACTGCTAGTGGTTTATAAGAATAGCCATGCGATGCGCCACATGTCAGCTTATTTTATGTTGCGAGCTATTCATGAATTTAAAAATTAACGTCGCAACAACTTACCGGATATTATGTAAGAAAGATTCATATATATATATATATATATATATATATAAAAGTGAAGGTGTCTGTTTGTGTGTGTACATTTTCCAACGTAATAACTGTCAATTTTCATAGTCTACAAACTCGAAATTTGATATGCAGGGTACTGAGATTTGGGAAAATCTTTGTAATCCGTTTTCAGCCAGAAATCTTGCTGATAAGGGGTACAAAGTTCAACGATTTGATCTTTGAGAACTCTACCAAACTCCTCCGACAATTTTATGTCTAAACACTTGAAATTTTAGATATAGGTTCCTTGGATATGGATCTAACTTAATAACTTGATTTAAGCTCAAAACAATAAATGTTAAAGGTCATAATAGGGGGTCAAAGTTAAAAAAATTGACCTTTTTTTTTTTTTGCTCAACATACGCTTCCAATAACCCGGGCAACGCCCGGCTGATATGCTAGTAAAGGATATATAAATATTCAACATCGGTTATATTTAAATACGAATAGGGGGGGGACATCACTGTGAATGAAGAAGGCTGAAGGGCAAATCGGCTGAAACGTAGTCAGAAAAAAATAAATAGCGATGGTGAGAATACTGAAGAAAAAGCAGTACAAATAAATAAAAAATATATCAACTCGTACGACGAAATCTTAATTAGGTTCGACTAAATTTGAATACTCGCGAGTTAAAAGAGAAACCACTCCTCTAAACTGTCACAAACATATATATATATATATATATATATATATATATATATATATATATATATATATATATAAAGTGAGAATTCAAAGACGCTTACTTTCTAAATAGCAAAAAAAGATTTCTTAAAGGTTATAGCAGTATGTTGCAGACGTTATAAATGCTAGCTTTCCTCAAGTAATAGAGTAATCTTGGACTGCGTATGCTGCTAACACTTAAGTCTACCAATAAAAACTATTTTGCATAGAGTCAACTTCCAACGACTTTTGTTAATTGTTTGGATCGGAAAGGTTGGGGATGCACAATACAGTTCATTGGACTTCATTATTATCTTCTTAAGGAATTATGTCTCCCTCATTCTCATAAACAAAATATATATAAAAAATACATATAATACATCTACAAAAATTACATATTTTAAATAAACAAAAATGACATGTTTTAAATAACCAAAAAAATTACCTATTTTAAATGTACAAAAATTACATATTTTAAATAAACAAAAATTACATATTTTAAATAAACAAAAATTACATATTTTAAATAAACAAAAATTACATATTTTAAATAAACAAAAATTACATATTTTAAATAAACAACAGTTACATATATACATCACAGGAATAAATAAAAAATATATATATATACACGAATAACAAAAAGCAAGAATGTCTTTGAAGTACACCGAGACAACATTATAGAAACACCCAGTTAGGATTGAACTCGCCCTTACTGGGTTATCAAAAAATCCCCTACCAGAACATGCGTCAGGTTTTACATATCAACAAAGAAGCATACAGGAATATATTGACAAATAAGATAGGAAATTTTTTTTAAAAGTACGAAAGAGAAAGAGTGGCACAACAGAGAAAGAGTGGAAGATAGAGTCACAGGTAGAGGTTTACAAATTAAGCCTATATTTGAGATAGTGAGGTATAGAATTGGACACAAATAATAACATGCATTTACATAAAAAATAAAATTAAAAAAAAAACAACAAATGATTAAACTGAATATCACTAAATATACTCGAATAAATAGCGAGCCATATTTATGAAGCAATACATGTAGATATGCACACATAAAGAGAGAGAGAGAGAGAGAGAGAGAGAGAGAGAGAGAGAGAGAGAGAGGGGGGGTATATCTAATACTAAAAACATTAGTTTTTTTCAATTTATGGCAATCAAGCTACACATAGGCTTCCGCATTTCATTCCTGTAGTGAACCATCAAAATAAAATTCATTTTAGCCTGATAATCTCCGACGGAAATAAAACGCTATAGCGTATTTGCATAAATACATTTTCATAACTTACTACCTAGCTCTACTTATGTATTGAGCACTGTTGAAGTAAATAAGGAAAATCGAAATGTAAAATATATCTCATAAGATTTTATGTATATACATGAAATACTGTGTGTGTGTATATATATATATATATATATATATATATATATATATATATATATATATATATATATATATTGCTAAAAATAAGGGAAAACTACTACTTAATTCTACTTAATCAATATCTTATTTTTACGATTTTTCTTATAATCATTTTCGTGTTAAAAGCAAAAAAAAAATAATAAAAATAAATTGATATAAGTTCCATATCTGCCATGAAGGTTTTCGGTTATTCGTAGAATCATCTTTAGGTGAGAGGAAATAAACAAGAAAGAATGAGAAAAGAAGAGAATTTCATAATGTAGCTGTGAAACGGGCGTTTGAGGCTAGTTAGACGCCAGGAGAATGTTTTCATACTTTTCCAGGAAAGACGTTAGGAAATGAAATTCTTTGTCATCAAAATTAGCGCCACAGGATAAAATCATATCCCATCAATCATTTTAAAATATTATTACTGGTTTCATAGGCAATATTATTAATTATAGGTTGTTGTGTTTTGATGTAGAGTGTATAACTTCGACTCTTTTTAATTATTATCTATATATATATATAAACGTGAAAGTGTGTATGTGTGTGTGTGTGTCCATTTCTCTACACAATAGCTCTGTCAATTTTCAGTTTACAGACTCGAAATTTGATATACAGGGGATTGAGATTTGGGAAAATCTTTGTAATCGATTTTCGGCCAGAAATTTGGCTGTTAAGGGGTACAAAGTTCAACGATCTGACCTTTAAGAACTCTACCAAACTCCTCCGATAATTTTGGGTCTAAACACTCGAAATTTTAGATATAGGTGCCTTGGATATGGATCTAACTTAATAACTTGATTTGAGCCCAAAACAATAAATGTTAAGGGGTCATAATAGGGGTCAAAATTAAAAAAAATTGACCGCCTTTCTTTTTTTTTTTTGCTCGACACACACCTCCAAACACCCGGGTAACGCCGGGCTGAAATGCTAGTATATATGGGTGTGTGTGTGTGTGTGTGTGAGAGAGAGAGTGGGTGTGTGTGTGTGTGTGTACATGTGCGAGTGCGTGTGTCGTGTGTGCATGTGCACAAATATAAAAGGATAAGAGAGATACAGGTAAGCAAACAAAAGGCCACATAAACGATGCATACTTTGAAAATAAGAGAGAGACACGTGCACGCACACTGAAGCAGATATTTCGGATTTTTCTTTCCTTGTTTGGTATTACTTTGTTCAAATCCGTTTTCTTTGGAAAACTTCCCCCCCCCCATCTTTTAGACCCAAAATAAATCAAATAAGCAAGGATGATATGAAGGGGGGAAATAAAAAGTTTTTTTTTTTTTTTTTTTATTCATTTTTGTAAATATCATCCCCAGTAAGGACAGCGATTTTGGGATCAACAATATATTCTTTTTTTTTTGTTTTCCAGATTTAATTAATTATTGACATATTTTTCTTTTGCTGTAATTTTTTATAATAATAATAATAATAATAATAATAAATAAATAAAATAAAATGAAGAAAACGGACACGGATTTACGTCTGCCTTTCCTTGACATTGGTTACAATGGATGAAATAATGCACTGGAAACAGCATAGATCAACATGATCATCAGAGTTAAGATGACTTTTATTTATATAACTACTAGTAGACATACCCAACATTGCTCAGGTGCCATTTTTTTTAAATCCGAAATTTAAATTTAAATGTAATTGACTGGATAGTTAGAATCAAACATCGCTTTTTCAGATGAATTGCTATTTAGCTCCAATATGGAAATTCTGACAAAATACGTTAGATCAATAATCTGAACTATTTTTTTATTTTTTTTATTCATCAATATTTTATTAAATAATCCGAGCTTAAACATCAAAGCGAGTATTTGTTTATACATCTGCATTAAGGAATATATAGATCGTTTATTTATTTTTTTTTTAGCGATTCTGTAGTATTTTTTTCTTCTTTCTCTCAAATTTGAAGCTTAAAGCTGGAAGTCTTAAGAAGAAGCGGAAATTCAGGAAATTTTGCTTAATTGATGTGTAATCACTAGGGCTATGACAACAGCATATTCTTTTCATTGTTTTGAATGACACCCGACACAAAGACACATTAATCAACTGAGAACCACATTACTCTATATAAAAGCATATAAGATATCAACGGATACACACTAGAGAGTCAAAACAATGAAAAGAATATGCTGTTGTCCTTGCCCTACTAATGACTATGGTTCAAATTCAAAGGAATATATATATATATATATATATATATATATATATATATATACTAGCAAAAGTACCCGTCGTTGACTGGGTTCAAAAACAGCCTACTGAAAATGGACTCTGATTTATGAAAGTATGACAGGTTATGAAAAGGAAGGGTTGTAATGAGATAGCTTCGAATTTGGGGGTATCAAAACCAAAGCAAAATATGATGAAAGTAAAAATAAAATAGATGAACCCCATAATTTATTATACCGTAACTGTTCACACTGAAACACTTATCACAATATTCTGTGGATCTATATTAAAAAACCTTGTTAAACTTTGTGACATATTTCCATTCTATGGAGGTAAGGCGCGAACGAGCACCCCATAATTTTATTATACCATATTTCTTCAAACTGAAACATAATTATCAAAGTATACTTACGCAGATAGATATGAAAAGTCTTTATTAAAGTTTGTGCCTATTTCCATTCTATGGAGGCCAGGCGCGAACGCAGACCCCACAATTTTATTATACCATCTCTATTTAAGTTAAAACATACTTATCAAAGTATTATTATGTACATCTATATCAAAAACACTTGTAAACATTTTTTTTTATTATTTTTTAATTTTTTTATTTCCATACTTTGTGGACCCTTTTTATTTTCATACTTTGCAGGCCCCACAATTTTAATGAATCATCATTATGCCAGATCAAACATACCCATTCCTGCGTCTCGATACATCTTCTATCATTATATGTAATAAGTTTTTTTAAATAGTCAACCATATAGGAGCCTAATCGTGACCAGACACACACACACAGCTTTATATTATATATATATATATATATATATATATATATATATATATATATATATGGCCAATGTCAAAACATTGTTAATTCACTGCCCGCATAGTAGCAGCCGTATATCGCAATGATTAGAAGCTCTGACTATCGTTTGGACGACCAGGTTTTGATCCTGGCTTGAAGTAGTTGCTCGTCTAGCTGCACTGATGAGCTGTGAAACAGCAAAACAGTACTGTATGTGGATGACTATATATATTATACTCGTAGGCTGCACAGCGTAGCCCGGGTGTAAAATACGAAATCTATTTAAATCACGCAGATTATAAACAGAAATATCAGAAGTATTAAACGTAACATTAAAAAGAATAAAATAGAAAAATGGAAAGAAACTGAGACGAGTATTATGTTTTATTTTTTCTAAACAGTTGACGTTATATAAGTAAAAAAATACTCGAGCTGAAATCGAAACCAACACCTAAAGACAGTGAGTCTATTACGATAACCATTATGCCAGCTTGCCACAATCTTTAAAAAAGTGTTTTTAAATCTACTTATTCTTAACATAAGGAAGCTCTCATGTGAATGATTTGCGCATGCGTAGTTGTGAAACAGTTGACAAATAGATAAAAATCCGATGCCCCCCCCCCCAGTAAAAATTTTTTCAACTTTGACCCCCTTAGCATCCATTTTTCCGGATGTTTAAAAGAATATGCAAATTAGCTAGATCTTTTGCTAGTGAATTCAATTCCACGACCCATATATAACAAAGTTGTATTTTCTTTTTTAAATAAATAGAAAAAAAGGGTTTTAATATGAATATCAATACACAAAAAACAAATTTATAGGCGTGCATATATATTCGGGCTCGAATCTATCGACTGGTGTTCCTATTTACAATGCCTCCCCACGGGACAGAGCTAGACACCAGGGTCGTTTTTTTAACGTGGAGAAACGGAACAAAAATAAAAAGTGTTTTAGTCGTGAAGGATTTCTCCTCCACTGACAAAGAACAAGAAATTGAAGTGCAGCATCTGAAGAACAGATACTACACTTCGTGACACCCTGCACTGATGATTCCCGAAAGAATGAAACACTAGATTTTGTAGGTATTTAATAATCATTTTAGTAAATAATTATATCAGTCCCTTTAAGAAACTCGTTTCTTATCGTTGAGCACTTTTAAAGTCGGTCAATTTAGCTCGTACAGATAATCATATAATGATTAGATCACTCTGACTGACGTTAAAAAGCATTTAAAAAAATAAATGTTTAAACTTCAACGGCATTTCTCGTAGTTAACGGTAGCAGAATGGATTAGGCCCTTGCTAATGAAGCCAGGGATGACTTCTGTCGCCAGGTTCGCATCTAACGACTGGTGTTAATCGTGACACCCTGCACTGATGATTCCCAAAAGGATGAAACACTAGTGTCTGCAGATATTTAATAATTATTATTATTATTATATATAAGTAGATTTTGATAGTAAGACATATTTTCACATTTGATATTTCTGCACATGCTGGTAATGTCGGGTAAACAAGGAGCAGGGAAGGAATTCTAAAGACAAGTGATCCGAGAAAAGCTACAAGAGTGGAAAACCTTCCAGCATAAAAAAAAAAAATAAATAAAAAATAAAAAAAATAAATAAAAAAATAAAAAATCAGTAACAGCATCAATGTTTGGTGCATTTGAGGTCATGAAGCCGGTATCTTCAGACGGCCTGATCTGGTAGCACCAGCAAACAAAGAAACATACGGACAGAAACGAGAACTTTATATGTAAAGAGTTCGCTTCTGCAGTGGAAAATTTTATTTGAAGAAGAGAATAGAGTTCTAAAGCTAATGCTAATGTTAAAACAGGAAAAAAAAAATCAACAAAACAAAAATAAAAACAAAAACGTAGCTGAGAAAAAGACAAAATTTAGGTTTAAAAAAAAAAAACGAAGAAATATTGAATTTTCAGTCTTTTGTCATCAAATGTTAAAAAAAAAAAAAAGGAAAAATAAACTAAATAAAATAAATCTAATTTGGAGATGAAGGTTAGGAAATTACTTTTTGTGTATTTCCTTTTAATGTCGGTCACAATGCAGTTTTCATTCTTTTTTATATCTGTTTTATTTTCTCATCTACTTGATTAGTGTATGTTCTTAGTATGCCTTTCTTTTATTAATATTACACTAGCGGGACCGGTGGAAATTCTACAGAGGACTCATTCATATGCAATATATTGATGTTGGCATTCTGTAGATGTTCAGCGTAAATGGAGACGCTCTGATATTATTGTAGCTTTTTTGTTATAACTGTAAAAGTATTTATCTAAGCTATCACAAACCTCTGGCAAAGCCCGGTTGTAAAGTACGCTTAAATATGATATTTTAATTCTTGCAGATTTTGTACATATTATTATGGAGTTAATGTTCTATCGATTTTTATATATTATAAAGTTCCGATTTCAAAAATAAAAAAACTATATCCATATGACTTGGGTGCATTAGCTTGAGTCGAAACTGAAATAAAAAACTTATATATATATAACTTGAGTTCCTTCAGCCATAATCGAAACCTAAACTAAAACTTATGAAGAATTCTTGGTAAAATTATTTATGACAAGAAATGGAAGTACATAACAAGTGACCCGGATGTAAGCGAGGACACAGAAAATAACACGCGCTATCGTATTAATATATAGATTTGTTTATTATGGATAGAACTTTAAGAATGTTTCAAGCACCGTTTTGAAATGTATAATAATGAAACTCTCAATGCATAAGCAGAACATAACCTGTCCCAAGACAGGTAAAGTACTCCTCCTCAAACAAAGCTGTTTTGCATCACATTTATGTCCCTTTACCAAGATTAAAACCAAAGTATCAATGCTCTTAAACCTTATGTCTAGAATTTTTATTCCAATTTCGATCAAAATTCGTTACATAATTTCAGAAAATGTCTTAAATTTGAAGCTTAAGGCTGGAGGTTTTAAGAAGAAGCTGAAATTCAGGAAATTTTGCTTAATTGATGTGCAATGACTAGGGTTCAACTTCAATGCAAATCTGAAATATTTGACTTTTCAAATCGGTGGTGGTGCCAATATTATGTCCTCGTGAAACTTGGACTATATATGCCATACATGTCAAGAAACTGAACCATTTCCATATGACCTGCCTCTGTAGATGGTTGAAAATAAAGTGGCAAGACCAGATACCAGACACTGAGGTTTTAGCCCGGTCGGTCAAACCTTTCATCAGTACATACCATGTCACAGCAGTGCCAAGTTCGTTGGGCAGGTCATATATGCCGCATGCCTGATTCAAGGCTCCCAAAACAGCTCCTTTACAGTGAACTGTCCAAAGGAAGAAGACCTGCAAGGAGGATAGCAGAAACGATTCAAGGACAATGTGAAGGTCTCCCTCAAACAGTTCGGTTTGTATTCTAACTCATGCGAAAAACTAACCCAAGACAGATGTTCTTGGTGTTCCACAACTCACAGAGGGGCTACAATCTGCACACAATGAAGGATGCAAGAGAAAACGTGATATTAGAAAAAACAAGAGAGTCAACACCTTTGATACAAAATTATCCCACAGGTGTCCAACATGCAGCTTATACGTTAGAGCTCGAATCGGTCTTACAAGTCATCCTTGAATACATAGAACAATTGCATGATCACAGGCATCTTCGCAAGCGATGGACGAAACACCATGTCCTCTAAATACTTTAAAATACTCCAAAGAAACAGAAATTTGGGGAATATTTATTCATTTATGTCTAATACCTATTTTTAACATTAAAAAAAAAAAGAAAAAAAAAATGA
The DNA here is from genome assembly GCF_053919585.1 of Euprymna scolopes. Taxonomy (NCBI): domain Eukaryota; kingdom Metazoa; phylum Mollusca; class Cephalopoda; order Sepiida; family Sepiolidae; genus Euprymna; species Euprymna scolopes. Next base: position 29,822,603 of record NC_136491.1, read on the forward strand.
ATTTTTGTGAACAGCTTCCACCCTTTTTGTACTCCTCATTGCATAAAACTAAGCCTTATGTCTAAAATCCTTGTTCTAATTTTAATCACAATCTATTGCATCATATGATTGTAGAAAATGTCTAAAATTTAAGACCTAACCTTAAAAGGTCTTAAGAAGAAATTGGGATTCATGGAATCTTGCTTAATTCTAATTAATTTCAATCAAATCAATGCAAATCTGACATTTTGCTATGTTCCCTAAAATACCTTTCAAATTCTCCAAAGAAACCAAATTTTTTTTAGCTGCTCTAGTTCTAAAAAAAAAAAAATAAATCAAAATAAAAAAAATAAAAAAGAAGCCTTGCATGCAAGGTCCTCCTTTAAAATTTTGTCGCCAAAGAAACCAAAATTTTTAGCTGATCTAGGTCTTAAAAAAAAACAAGCCTAGCATGCAAGGTCCTCCTCCACGAATGAAAAATTTACTTTTACTATAACTAATGTTTGCGCAAACTTTTCAAAAAAAAACCTATGGAGTGTTTATTGAGAAAAGTGTGAAAGTAATAGATATATCTCGGCAAGCTGAAATGAACATTTTTGCATTTCAACTTGCCGACATATTTCTGTACACATTAGTTATCCATCCAAACAAAGATTTTACAATAAAACAGTAGATGTATGTATGTGCCTATGTCTGTATGAAAATATTTAACCGATAAACTCTTAAACTACTAATCACATAACAATGAAATTAACAGAAAATAGTAAATCACACATGAAGGGGGGTTTATAACGAGTAAAACCTTTGTTTCGCTGGACGAATAACGCGTACAGAAATAGTTCGGCAAGTTGAAATGCCAAAATGTTCATTTCAACTCGCCGACATATTTCTATTACTTTTGCGCATGAGCAAATTCATTCATAGTTTGAAGTGGTTAAATTTTAAATCTTATTTATCTGTGGATGACTCAAACGGCCTGATCCAGTAACCCCTTGATTTTATTTTCTTTTGCATATCGAAATATGATATATATAATAGAACAAAATGCCATGCATCTATATATCTATAAAAGTGTGTGTGTGTGTGTGTGAGGGCACTTCTCAACGGATATACTCAACGAATTTTTGATCTACAGACATGAAATTTAATATACAGGATATTCAGACATGTGGAAAACTTTAATTTGTTTTCATTCCGAAAAAGGACTACAAGGGTTCAAAATGTAAAAATTGCTATGTGGGAGTCATCAGATTTCTATCTTTTGCTAACTGTTTCACGGCTGCGCACGCGTGAATAGTTCACATTACAGATTACTTATGTTAAGAATAATTTGAAAACACCAATTACAAATCGTGTCACGCTGGCCTAATAGTTATCGTACTTGACTCACTGTCTTTACGTTTTGGTTTCGATCTCAGCCAGAGTATTTTTTTATTCATATATTTCCAAGAAATGAACGGTTTAGAAAAAAAAACAAAAAAAAAACATAATATGCACGTCTCAGTTTCTGTATTAATTAAAATATAATATTTATGCGTATTTTATGACCGGGCAACGCCGGGCGGACTGCTAGTAATGAATAAAGCCTTTGTGACATAAAAAAACATCCTAGTCAATTTTTTTTTATATATCAGAGTCAGACAAAATGTTATTTGCATGCAAACACGGTAGCATGCAATCAATACGAGATTAACTTCTTACTGTCATAGATTTTTTTTTTCAAACTTTACTCTTAAAAAGAATGTCTTCCTGTTATAAATTGTAAAGCTGATATTAGTCCCACATCTGTGACGTAAATTAATTATTGATTACTACTATGGGTTTTTTTTTTTTTGTTGTTTTTGTTTTTTGTTTTTTTTGCTTGTTTGTTTGTTTGTTTGTTTTTTTTGCTTGTTTTTTTTTTGTTTTTTTTTTTCAAAACGTATTCCATTGACTAAGAAAAAGGAACTTTCTCCGGTACAATGATCATACAGATTGCATTCAAAAGCCATTAGTGACAAAGTTCTGAATAAGGCTATGACAACAGCATATTCTTTTCATTGTTCTGACTCTCGAGCATGTATCCGTTGATATCTCATATGCTTTTATACTTATATATATATATATATATATATATATATATATATATATATATATGGCCTATTGCCACCCAAATTCCTATGAAGACCGATGGTCGCTGCCAACGAGAAATCAATAGTAAGTGGTTGTTGCAAGTACGCAAATTCTTTTGCAAAGCTTATCAAGAGATGGAGAGTACAGGAAATCTGGGGTGACTTGTTGTCACTCAGACTCCAGGGAACACCACAAGTTGTTCTCAAAGAGCAATCTTTGATGATGGCTTGTGTGAATACTCCTAGTGAGTAAATAATAAATGATTTTATTCATTTTAGAATTGCATCATTTTTTGTTTCCAAATAAAATCAGATATAATACTAAATATATACTATATAAAAGCCAAGTACGTCCAAGGATGGAATACTGCTGCCATATCTGGGCAGGAGCTGCTAAAAACAGCCTATCCTGCCTTGACAGAATACAAAATAGACTTCGTGGCTTAGTGGGGGATGCCCTTTTCTCTACCCTGCAACCTCTCTCCCACAGAAGAGACGTTGTGAGCCTATCCTTGTTTTATCGTTATTTCCATGGCAGGTGCTCGTCTGAACTCCAATCTCTGGTCCTCCCTCACCAATCTTTCATGAAAAACACCCGTCTAGCCGAATCCACTGTGAAAAAATTCCCCCACTCTTTATCTGTGCCTAAATCAAAACGCGGATTCCATGAACAAAGCTTCTTTCTTAGAACTGCACGCCTGTGGAACTCTGTTCCGTCTGCCTGCTTCCCACCTGACTACAACTTGGATGTGTTCAAGTCCAACGTTAACAAATTCCTAATGAACCGCCCCCTTAAGTAAACACTTCATCAAATCTCCACACTAACGTAATGTACTTGCAATAATCCTTATCCCTGAGTGGCTTCCGGGCCTTGATCAGTGGTGATCACTGTGTAAAAAAAAAAAAAAAAAAAAAAAAAAACGTACTTACTGTAAAAAATTTCCGGCTACTACCTTTGCGAAAATCTAAAATTAAATATAGTCCACATTTTGATCCTTTACACCTAGCTGCTAGAATTAGTTTCCAAATTTGTTATTTAAGTGAAGCAACTGTTGCAGAAATAAAATTAGAATTTCACTTTTTTTTATCTTCAAACTCTACCACGTAAAATCTGTTTAAAACAATCAAGGGAGCAAACATCAGCTGACAAGTTAAGGTTTTGAGGTGCGCAAGTTAATTTATTCGTAAATTATCTTGAAGAAAAAAAGAACCATTAATAACAGTATGTTATTGTCGGGGACGCACCCTACTGCCTTGAATAATGAAGTATTCCGTGACGTCACTTCCGGGTAACGAGGACCGGTTGACCAAGTGAAGTGAGTCAGAGACCGACACGCGAGAAGTATGGTCGTCACCAACTAGTCCAGCAGTTGAGCAACTTTACCTTTTTCATGTATTTTCGTTAACACATATTTCGTCAATTATTTATTTATTTATTATACAAACATCGCGATAGTTGTATTAGCATTTTTAGTGCGTTAGTATTCTTGTATCTTTATTTTAATTTTTGTAAGATAATGTAAAAATGTAAAATTGTTCTGTTTGAGGTATTAATTTTACCCATCCTGGGACGCGTATTGTTCTAATGAAACAATAAATAACAGAAAAAGAAACGAGAAAAAAAAAAATTTGATAAGAAGCCGGTAATTATGATGGTGATCCCTGAAGATATGTTCATTTCTCTGGCTAAGAAAAGAAAAAAAAAAAAAACTTAATCATTTTTTTTTTTTAGGTTCTTTCGAAAATAAACACATTTCAATGGCTCTAATTAGCCGATTTATCTGTTTATACGATTTTTCTTTTTTTTTTTTTTTTTTTTCTTTTTTTAAGAATCTTTTCTAATTCGGTAAAATTTAGATAAAACAAAAAGTATTTTTAATGAAAAAGAAACAAAGTTTCTAAATTCTGTTATTTTATTTGAAGTGTCCAGTCCGATTTTTTGGGGAAAAAAAAAGATTCTGGGTTAAAGATTTTAATGCTTATTTAGACAGACAAGTCGATCTTTTTAAATGTATTCTTTCGAGCAAAAATAATATTAAGTACTTAATCGTCATGTCGAAAATAGTAATATATCCAAAAATGACGAAAATTCATCAAATAGAACAACTGCTGTTGTGTTTTTCGTAAAAAAAAAAAGTCTATCACTATTAACAACAAATACCGCATTCATCCAAACAAAGAATTCACTCGTTATATGACATCGAAGGACAGGAAATGAACATTTCTAATATAAGTTCTTTATTAAAATTAATCTTATCATTTTTGCTATTAGTGCAAGATGAATCATTTAAATATTTTAATGCCATTAAGTTCATGTATGAACAAATTAACATAATGACAATGAATAAGGTTAATTATTCGAGTGAAATGATGGTATTTTCTTCCTTATTATATAACTGCTCCCCTAGAGGGTACAGACTGTTAAGAAACACTAAAAATGTAATTTTACCATGCTATTCAACCATTCAAAGATTAACCTTATCAACTTCTATGAATCCTGTCATTGAACAACACGATAACAATTTTCTCATGTATACTAAAAGTATGTTCAAGTTACTAATGCAGAATGACATCACAGTATCTTTACTTGTTGATGAAATACATCTCAAACCTTATCTTGATTATAAAGGTGGTAATATTGTTGGCTTAGCTAACAACAGCAATGAACCTACCACAAGTGCATTTGCTTTTATGCTTAGAAGTGTATTCTCACAATATAAGGATGTTGTGCATGTTATTCCAACTGTCTTCTAGCTGAGAACTTATTTGACATAATTAAACATGTAATAATTGGCTTAGAAGATATAGTGTTTAAGGTATTATCTGTTATAACAGATAATAATGCAATAAATAAAAAAAAGCTATGTCTTTTTTTTGTAGCCCATCAAAGCTTTCAATTGTATATCCCCATCCAGTTAGAACGTCTAACCCTCTTTTCTTCTTATTCGACTCAGTGTATATATTAAAATGCATTAGAAACAATTGGCTTGGCCAAAAAGATGAACGTAAATGCATGATGTTCCCAAAGTTTTGTTATAATGGAAATCATGAATTAGATAACATCCAAAGTGCTCCATTTTCTAGTTTACATAAACTTTATGCCCTAGAATCTCAATCACTTGTGAAATATTGCTATAAGTTGACTTCAAAAGCTCTTTTTCCGATTACTTTTGAAAGGCAAAATGTTAATTTGCTTTTGCAAATTTTCAACGAATATTCAAGGTTTGCTAACCTTAGGAAAACAGGAATGCTTGCCAAATTATGCAGAAATCGCAGAATACATTCAAATATTTTATATTTGGTGGACAATACTGAATGTGAAAACACCATATAAAGGTTGTCGACTTCGTAATAAATATGCTAATCCACTTATATTAAATAGTGATAATTATAGTTTCCTAAATGTGTTCTGTGACTGGTTAGAAACTTGGAATAGCATTCCTGGAAGAACTGGTAAGTTAAAGGAAACATATATTGCTTTGCACCATACTACTTACGCAATTTTAGAATTGACTAAATATTGTATAAATGTACTGAACATGGTGTATATATTACCAGGAAAGTTTCAGACAGATAACCGTGAGGCAAGGTTTGGCCAGTATCGACAACTTAGTGGAGATCAGTATAATATATCGATACGTCAGGTGTATGAATGTGAAAACAAAAATTCAGAATGTTGTCAGTTTTAAAATTAAGCTTACCAATTAATAATCGAACTAGTGAAAAATGTAAAAGAAACTAACTGGGATGAAATGACAAGGGAACAAGAGTTCCATGTTTATAAATTTAACATAGATGTAACAGAAGATGATGTTAATCAATGCAAGGAAGTACTTCCTGTTATATTATACTTAGCAGGTTATTGCTGTCATGCAGTTTTCAAAAAACTGAAATGCAATAGCTGCAAAAATTTAATATTCGGGAGAGAGGCTGTTGAAAAAATAGCTGAATTAAACAGCTACTTTCAGAGTATTATTAACAGAGGTTCTCTGCTATACCCAAATGATATAACTAATAATTTTTTCTTATACAATTATATAGTTATAAACAAACTTACAAAATGTGATTTTTTTTTACATTCGATTCATCAGAGAAAATTAGCCATGTGCATAACTTTAAATATTTTGGCTGATCAAAATCGATTATTTCATGTTGACTCTTGTGATGAGGGTCACACTATTCAGCAAATTGAAAAAATGCTGATATGGAGTTCATTGAATTCCCTTATAAACAATTTTTTGTCGCAAAGAAAATGACAATATTAGTAAAAAAAAATATCAGAAAAAGAAAAATTCAAACTTTTAAATTCTACAACAGATTTTTGAAAAGTTTTAATATTCAATGTTTGAAATATTTCTGCCTTAGTAACTTTGTTTATACTAACATTTGTTTGAATTTAATTTTTAACTTATTGTTTGTTATTCAGTTAAACTAATTGTTCGTATTTCAGTTAAACTAATTTATTGTTCGTATTTCAGTTAAACTAGTTTATTGTTCGTATTTCAGTTAAACTAATTTATCGTTTGTTTTTCAGTTTTGATTTTTAAAATATTGTTTTTTTGATTTAAAAAATATTTATTGTTCATTTTTATTTATTTCTATTGAATAAACTTCAGTTTCATACAAATCAAATCGTATTCCTTTTCTTTTTAAACTTTTTAACAACTTTTCTTCCTTTCAATTCGTTTTTTATTAATATTTTTATTATTAATATTGGATGAGTTTCAGTACAAAGTATCATGTTTATCTTTTTAATCCAATTTTGAAGTTTTCCGACGCTTTCTGTAAAAAATGTCTGCTCATTATCGACAGTCTGTGTTCCACTTATCTTGCTTGCTAGGACCAATGGCGATGACGTCATTTTTTAGCTGACAGGCCATCTATGACGATGGTCACGGTAATACGTGATTTCGCCAAATTACTATCTTTTTTAAATGGTAATATTAGTGATAAAAATCTGTTTTTTTTTGTTTGTTTTTTTTCAGATATTAAGTTTCAGAAATTTTGGTACTTGTACAGTTTAATGAAGACATTAAAAAATTAAAATATCGAAAAAAAAGGTTATATTGTACGAATTCGTTTTGGACTGAAGATCTCCGAAAAAAAATTTCACTTAAATTGATCGAGTAGTTTTTTTTTTTTTTTACAGCGGAAAAACACGTTTTTATGAGAGCACGTTGAAGTCAGCCATTGTGAAATTTATTAAACATGCCACGGGGAGATAACTCCAATTAAAGCGCTGACAGCCCTAGCTTTTCTTCCTAAACATCGAACCTTTTAGTCAGTACCATTGCAAATTGTTTTTTCGCTTAAAAAATAACAAAAAAAAAACTACTTGATTAAATTAAGTGAATTTTTTTTTCAGAGAACTTCATTCCATAACCGATACGTACAATATAACTTTTTTTCTCGATGTTTTCATTTTTTAGTGTCTTGGTTAAACTGTACAAGTACCGAATTTTTTTTTTTTTTCTAGATAAGGACTGATAATTTATATTGAAGGGGGGGGGCTAATTGGACTATTGTTCTTATCCTAGATTCTATTTTAACAACATTGCAACCCATTTATACTAGGTGCTGTAAGACATTCTACACAAATGTGTACTAGCCGTGCTGTGAAATAGGAGCGGCAATAAATAGACTAGCGTCATGTCACCAAGATAGTTTGCGCCATAGATCCACTGAATATTTTTTTAAGCTTGTTCAGCAAGGTATATTGTAATTTGGACGTAAGGGGCTACTATTTTGGATAATGTCTACATGAGACTATGTAAAGAGTTGAGCAGCAAGATGTTTGTCTACATTACATTTAAACTTCTGCATGTCAGTACAATTAGGGAAGCACAAAACAACGAGGAATTTCCAAAATCGAGTCTGAGTGAAGAAACTATTAGTGTAGAAGGCTGTCCAGTATTTAATGATCTTAGCATTTGTTATTGCGGAGATGGAGGTTCTTTTGCTGGTAATTATATTTTCCTGTGTCGTAAGAAAACCAGTTATTGGTCTATTAGATATAATAAATAATAGACTTGGTATTACTAGGTATCGCCCAGTGTTCACAATGGTGTCTCTACATTGATTGCTAATCTCTAAGAGGTTCCATGTAGAAGCTGATATTATGCGTAAGATCAGTTCACGGGATGTGACCAAGGCGCAATTTAAGAAATCATTTGTCATTTTGTTTCATAGTACACCAACCCTTTTAGGTTATTCATGTTGCATCCAGTTATTTTGTAGCAGGTTTTTATTCTTTAAGCTCTTTGTATCGTCATTCGTACGTTTGTAGTGTTTGGTTTGGTTGTTTTGTAGTGGATTTTATCGTTTTTGTTTCTTGCCCTGCAGAACATGAATGGGTTTTGCAATGGGAGATGGAAAAGGGATACGGTATTAATGTTTGGTACATTTTAAGTTAAGAAACCAGCCAGAAGAGAAGAGATGTTGTGAGTTTGTCTCTGCTTTATCGTTATTTCTATGGCAAGTGCTCGACTGAGCTCCAATCTATGGTACCCCCTCACCAAACTTTCACAAGAAACACCCGTCTAGCAGAAAACACTATCAATAATTCCCCCCCCCCACTCTTTATCTGTGCCTAAACCTAAACGTAGATTCCATGAACAAAGCTTCTTTCTTAGAACTGCACGCCTATGGAATTGTCTTCCGTTTTCCTGCTTTCCAGCTGACTACAATATGGTTGTCTTCAAGTCTAACGTAAACAAGTTTTTGATGAGCCGTTCCATATATAAGTTAACAAATTTACCGAATCTCCATTACTAACGATTACTTTATTGTCCAATTGTCTACTGTACACTCTTTAACCCTTATCCTCGAGTGGCCTCTTGGCCTTGATAAGTGGTGATGCCTTTGTGCAAAAAAGAAAAGAAAAAAAAAAAAAAAAAAAGGAAATGGGGAAGATAGAAAGAGGAAAGGGAAATTGGAAATGGGAAGAAAGAAAAGTGGGTTGCTTATTTTGTTCTCCAAAACCAAAAACAAATTTTGCGAAAGGAAGTAAAAAAAAAAAAAAAGCATCAATGTTAGGTGCGTTTCATTTGAGGAAGACAATATCTTCAGACAGTCTGATCTGATAGTACCAGGTAATTTAAGGAAAGAGAAAACTCACCTCATAAAAATAAAGTGCCTGCAACAAAATCATTAATTTCCATCTTAAAATAGAACTTATACAAATAACACGAGAATGATATGATGTGTAACACAAGTCTTAAAGATGGGGTTAGTTTTGAAGACCACAGAGGCAGATTAAACCTGGACGATATAAAAGAGTACACTGTAATGGTCTAACCATGTTGAAAGAATGTATGAGAGACGTTGACGTTAGTAGATGGAGTAGCAAGTCCAGTTCACATGGGAAGGCCAAGGAAAACATGAGAGGAATCGATTAAAAGTGACTTGAGGGAAAGAAAGATGGATAAGGACCTGGTCAGAAATACGTTGTTCTGCTAGTGCATATACACCTACTTTATCCAATCCTGGGCTATGGAAGTCAATTTCTTAAAGTCATCAAAAGTAAATATTTTCGTTTACTAGCCAAACAAAAAAAAATTACTAGCCAAACCTACGTGATTGTTGGAATATGACATCTTTGTTCCGTGGCGAGTATATACGTAATAAAGTTTTTATGTTTATTTATTTATTAAATAAGTGTAGTTCTAAATATACACAGAATATTTTGTTAAGAAGGTATAAACATTCGAATTTTGTCAAGTGTTTTTAAACAGCTTCGTTTAAAATAAGAAAGTATATGGTTCTATTAAGCTTTTATTGTTTAAATAATTTGAATTGGCTCGTTTTATTAAAAAAAAATATTTAAAAAATTTCACTCACCAATGAGCTTTGGAAGATTGTCAGTGTAAAAAAAACAAAACAAAAAAACAACAACAAAAAAAAAACAATCGCTAAAAGATAAGCGTTTTATTATAATTTTCTTAAATTGCCTGGTACTACCAGATCAGACTGTCTGAAGATATTGTCTTCTCCAAGCGAAACGCCACTTGTATAAAAAAAAAAAATCATTCACAAATGCGACTGTTTCACTCGCAACGTAAAGCCCTGCAACACATACCAGCATGTAAAACGAACGTTAAACTGAACATGATAATGATAATGATTTCTAATAAGTGCATGATTTATTCTTTGCCATGTATTACATTTTATTCAAATTAAATGGTTTTGTGTTTCAAAAGAATTTCACTTTTTTTTCCGAGTGAAAAAGCTAGGTAAGCACTAAAACCTATTATTATTCAACAATGTAACCATTATCCTACGCTAATGTTGTTCAATATATTCGTATGCAATAAACTGAAAGAAAAAAGACGATCGATAAAACCAGAGATATTTAATAAATTCTATTCGCTGTAGGTGGCAAGATGAAAAAAGTAATTTAGTTTCTATTTTCATCACATTTCTATAATTAAAAAAGCCAGACAACATTCAACACCTGTTACAAAACAAGCGAAGACTATTTTACTAATGGTTATACTATTAATACTTATATAAACTCATTCAACTGTTATATATACAGCAGCATCACGTTGACACACGTTGAGCATGGGTGACTATTTGGGGATACCAAGCACTGTATGTAGGAGGAGATAGACACGTCTCTGCAAGAACTGCAAAAACAATGCTTTCATCTCCCTTAAAGGGGATATACAAGCGACTTGTGAATTTGATATTTCTATAAAATCTGTGCCTTCAGAGGAAATCAGTTAAACCTGCGTAAAATGTTCACTCATGACAGATAGTTTCATGGTCAAATTAATCAGACACAGGTTTAGGTGTATCCTTTGTGTTTGAAGTAATTTATGCCAACTTTTGTCATTGGGATAAATTTTTTATCAGAGTTGTGGAGTCCGAAGGCATACGTTCCAACTCAGATTCTTAGGATTCAGACTGAGATTCCAGAGATTCCGACTCGCACTCCGAGGATTCCGACTCGCACTCCGAGGATTCCGACTCGCACTCCGAGGATTCCGACTCGCACTCCGAGGATTCCGACTCGCACTCCGAGGATTCTAGACTAGCATGGGTACCCCGCATTGCCTGGGTTGACATGAAGTTCCGTTTGAAGCACACCTGTATACTAATCATTTTCATCATTGGCAACGTGGCTACCCCCACAACAAAAGTAAAAGAACGGATGAAAACATGCAAATGTAATCGCCCAAAACAAGCACGTAATACCCTCTCCACCAGATATTTCGGCAGAAGGGTTACAAAGAGAAGAAAATATTCTCCGGATATTGAGCACTGGAAAGAAAACTCCCTCCCCCAACAACAACAAAAAAATAATTAAAAATAAATCATTACAACTTTTGTTTCACTAAAAACAGCAGCGAATGCCCATGCAATCGCAAAAAATCTACCAAAAATTAATTTCAAACAAAATGAAATTTTTCATCATTTTATATTCCTAATGTAATCCCCCGCCAAAAAAATTGAATTCATCATATTTTGGAGTTCGTTTTGTTTATAAAATTGTTAGGTGAAAGTATAGAATGATCTTATAAAAAAATAATTTAATTTATCGTTATTTTATGTTTCAAATGTAATTCCCGCCCACACCACCAAAAAAAAAAAAAATTGTATTTGTCATGTTCCCCCCCCCCTTGATCGCCAAACTTGAAAAAATGCTAGAAATGACATGTCGCGTTGAATGCTTTCTGGCTAAAAAAATGGGTGCTCATTTTACGTTAAATTTATATAGAAAAGTGATCCCCACGCTAAAATGTTAATTTTCTTTTTTTTTTTTTTTTCAAGATTTCTTCTTTCGTATTATTTATAAAGACTGTTTCAACGTATTAGGCCCCAAAAAAGTAGGTTTAATTTTTTTTTTTTTGGGGGGGGGGTTAAACGACGCTAGGTCACGTCGTAAAAAGTGACCATTTTTAATTAAAGATATTAAATAAATTATAAAGAAAATCTGTATTGCTATGGTATAATTATTATAATAAATCCTGGGCAATACCGATTAAATTTTATAAATAAAAAAGGAGCAGATAATGTATGGGATAATGGATTTTGCTCACATAGAAAATTGGCCCTGTGTCTGACTAACTCTGTCCTAATTACAGTGTAAGAAACGGATAACCCAACAATAACAAATAAAAAAGGTTACTTAAAAATTAAGAATAAGCAAAAAAAAAAAAAAAATTACCTTCGAATTAAAAATAAAAATAAACTATCAGTTATTCCCCTTTGGTTTTCTGGTTTCCAGATTTCAGATAAAATAAGTTAAATCAAATATAAATTGAAATGAAAAACTAAATAATTAAATTTTAAATTATATTTTAAATAATACAGTTGAAACGAGGGTATTATGTCGAATAAGTAATATCATCGAGCTAATTATTTAAATAGATTTAATTTAATGTGATATGCTAATGACCGTAACTCAATCAATGTAGATGTGGTTTGAAGAATGCTATATATAGAAACTACACATAAAATATGTCTCCTTTGACAAAAGTATCCTATCATGGGTGTTAATATTTCTTGAGCAGGCGAGGTGTACACACATATCGCCTTTATATTTCTTTGAGCATGGGGGGAGTTGTACACACACACAAACGCTACTACTTTATATAGATTTTAACTTTATTATTTATAATAATTGGTTCCTTTATTGTACTAGAGGGAAGGGGCGCCTGGCTTTGTCTAGTGTAAAATACACTTAAATATATTTTAATTTGTCCAGATTTACTATATAAATTATTATATATTATAGAGTTGTCATTTCAAAAGTAAAAAAACAAAGTATTTAGGTGCCATCAGCCAGAATCGAAACTGTAGCGTTCAAAGCTGGTTATATTACATAATGAACATTACATTACGTGACATGCCTATAAACCGATTAAAATTTAGAAATAAACTAAGATGAATATACAAAACGTTTAACGTTGCATTGAAACAGTTACAAACATCTGAATCGGTGACCAAGAAAGAATGATCCATAAAAAATCCAATCATTTGAGGCCCCTAACCCTAACCCTAGCGCCGCTTTGTGACTTTTAGTTTTGTCTGTCTGTCTGTCTCCATATTTTCAGACAGACCGACAGACATATAGCCGCTTATATATTAGATTAAATTCCATTCAAGATGATGGACCCAACTCTCTTCCTGATTTACATCTATGATCTCCCAAAACACATACTTAAATCATTCGTTGACATCTATGCTGATGACACGACCATCTATGGCAACACATCAAAGGCCGTAAATGACAAAGTTCTCTCTAATTCTCTCTCCTCTGATCTTGAGCATGTGGTACAATGGGGGAAGATGTGGCTGGTCACATTTAATGCATCCAAAACCAAGCTTCTATCTTTACATCATCAACGCTCTGATCCCCATCTGGCATCAATTGAAATGGATGGCTCTCGTCTTGGGGAGGCTCCATGTTTTGACAAGCTTCTGGGTTTGACCTTTACTCCAGATCTGAAATGGAACACGTACATCAAATCTGTTGCCAGGGATGCTGGAAAAGTGGTGGGATCCTTCTACCACTCCAGAAGATATCTCACTACTGATGCAATTCTGTCTGTATAAAAGTACGTCCAAGGATGGAGTACTGCTGCCACATCTGGGCAGGAGCTGCTAAAAACAGCCTATCCTGCCTTGACAGAGTACAAAATAGACTTCGTGGTTTAGTGGGGGATGCCTTTTTCTCTTCCCTGCAACCTCTCTCCCAGAGAAGAGACGTTGCGAGCCTGTCTGTTTTATCGCTATTTCCATGGCAAGTGCTCGTCTGAGCTCCAGTCCCTCGTCCCCCCTCGCCAATCTTTCATGAGAAACACCCGTCTTGCTGAAACTACTGTCAATAATTTTCCCCACTCTCTATCTGTGCCTAAATCCAAACGTAGATTCCATGAGCAAAGCTTCTTTCTTAGAACTGCACGCCAGTGGAACTCTCTGCCGCTTGCCTGTTTCCCACCTGACTACAACTTGGACGTCTTTAAGTCCAACATAAACAAATTCCTGACAAACCGCCCCCTTAAGTAAGACACTCTATCAAAACCCCCAATACTAATGATTACTACAATACTATCTCATTGATTACTGTACACGCAATAATCCTTATCCCTGAGTGGCCTTCGGGCCTTGATAAGTGGTGATCCCATGTAAAAACAAACTAGTTCAAATAATCCAAATGATACAACTAAGCAAATGTATCTTGCAAAGGCAAGATCAAAATCTCAAGCACTGAAATTTTGTAAAATATCGTATCCGTAATTGCAATTTCATCAAACTTTGTGAGAAATACTTTTAAGCTCCTGAGATGGGGCAGCTAGGTGCTGACATCGAGAAATTTCAGATAAATCTTTATAAAGAGGAGAAGGGGGTAAGAAGAGGAGAAGGGGAAGGTATTCAATAATCTTACCTGTGTATAACAAAACATCATCAATCAACTCAAAGTGAAAAGAAAGAGAGATAAGATTAATGTTGTGTGGTTTTAGAATTATAAGTCAGAGACGGCAGTCAAGAGACACGAACGCAGGATAAAAAAAAAATTGGAAATTGTGATTTTGCTGAAACTAGCGGAGCTTAAAATATTTGAAAGTTGATCTGCAGTATTCAGGTAGGAAGAATATTTAATTCACTCCATCCTTTGCAGTAAAGTCGACGTGAATGCATTAAATTCACATACTATTAACTACAAAACAGCATTATATACACAGAGTGGAACAATAAAATAGTCGCCCTAGAAAAGACATGTTTCCATTTCCGTTTGACGAAAACCGGTTTTCTTTTTTTGTTGCAGACCATCTACTAGTTGGCCAGTTGTGTACAAATCCCAAGAGCGATAGGAGCCTTCTATCATGTCTGACACAATGTTCAATGAACGAGACTGGAGATGTGCTGCTGTACAACTCATGCTCTCTACCGGACCAAGTTATGACAACAGGACCATTGCCAGCACCCTCAAAATGCAAATCGGGATGGTTCAACGCTTGATGGCACAGCTAAACGTATTGGACGACCCTTTCCAGCCATGATTATGGTCTTTGGTGTGGTTTCAAGGGAGGGCCACTTCACATCTTCAAAGTCGTTTTAAAAGTCAACACCAAAGTGTACCTGGATGTGCTGAAGAGTGTGGTGATCCCCTGGTGTAATCAGGTGGGCGCTGCCAGACTCTAGGTGACTGAGGCTGAAAGCGGCTACATTGAATAGATGTCAGCTCTACTACATAATCAAGTAACCTTAATTGATTTTTTTCAACAAAAGTTTTAAAATGATGCTGCGAGAATATTATCGTTCCACCCTGTGTGTGTGTGTGTGTATGTGTGTGTGTGTGTGTGTGTGTGTGTGTAATGAGGCTCTATTTTAATCTGGAATTACCACTTTTAGGTTTTTCATTTTTATAAACATTTTACAAATATTTCTTTGCATTTTATGGCCACTGTCATATAACGCCGTTTCATATAATGCTAAAACCAGCATATATAAATTTGCTAACATATTTTTTTCCTCCGAAAAGAAGAATTTAGGATTCTTGGAAATTCCTCAAAACAAGGATTTATTAATTACCTTTGAGATATTCGGTCACAAAATGCAAAAACTTATTTTAGGCCCAATATTTATTGAGTTGATGTGTTACCAAATTATGTAAGAACGGTAAAGATCTTGAAAAACATCCGTCATCTCAGAAATTATGGAATCCAAGAAAACTATAAGCCTAACATTGTTTATAGCCTTATGGGATTTCTGTTGGACTTAAAGATGGTGGAAACTAACGTTGGAGAGCAGCTGTCAGCTTTCATTAATAAGATATAGAAAGAAAAAAAATTCTCCTTGTCTTATACTCGTAGCATTACAAGTCGGCCAACCCGAAGCTAATGGAGAGATAATATATTCGAGAATTAGTGTTTTTCGTGCACTTATCGATTCCGAACGTAACTGTCAGATTATTATGAACACTTTTCCATCTTTTCAGGATTTTCTTTTTGTTCTTATAATATTTCTAAGACTGGATCAGTTGAGTTGGAAATAACGGATATTTCAAAATGACTCTAAATTGAGAGCCTTCACTTCGTATTAATATAGACAGAAGTAGTGCGGGAGTGCTATCGAATAATGACCCCACTTAATTTATTTCGATTTTTGGATAGATATAAAGCCAGGCAGGGCCTGGTGCAGAGAAATAAAAGTCACATGTCTTCATCATTATATGAGGCGCATTCCAAAAGTACATTGAGAGCATTGCCAAGGCTGCTTCGAAGAGGGTTGTCTCTCTCTACCGTGCTAGAAAACTACTTGCGCCTGAAAGTATCCTGTTCCTCTAAAGCCACCATTCGCCCATGTATGGAGCACTGTTGTCACATTTGAGCTGGTGCATCTGCTACTTTTCTCTCACTTCTTGACAGGGTTCAAAAGAGAATTGCCAACCTGATAGGTCTGGAACCGTCATCAAAGCTTCAGCCTCTGTCCCATCGACGAAATGTTGCATCCCTCTGCCTGTTCTACAAGTACTTTAATGGTGAACGCTCTGATGAACTACAAGCACTTGTACCCCCTCGACGTGAACACCACCGACAAACCCGACGAGCAACTAAATCCCACCCCTTCACAGTAGAGATCCCTAGGTGTAAGAAAGCCTTCTACTCCAATAGTTTCTTCCCCAGAACTGCTAGACTTTGGAAATGCCTTCCAGGTTACTGCTTTTCCAACTGTACTGACATGCAGAAGTTCAAATGTAATGTGAACAGACATTTTGCTGCTCAACTCCCTACATAGGATTCCTGCAACTTATGGCCCCGATAGTAGCCCCCTATATCAAAGTGGCACTGTGCCTTGTTTGGGGTGAAAATGTAATTTAAACAAATAATTTTTTTTTAAAAATGTGATATGGTGTATTCTCTTGGGGGGAAAAACAGTTTCTTCTTCCTCATTTGTTGCATTGAAACAGTTACAAACATCCCCTTGAATCGGGGATTAAATCGTCATAGAACTCTTACTATTTACTTGCCTCCCCATGAGAGCAGTTCCACACGCGGTCGTTTATTAACGTGAGGAATATCCAGTTACCTTTATAAAAAAAAAATTAAAAAAAAAAAAAAAAAGAAAAAAAAAAAGACCATTCTAGATTGAAAAAAAAATGAAAATTGCCTCGGTCTAGAAAGATTTTCCATCACTGACGGTGGATAGAAAAATGAAGTGTATTATCAGAACAGATACTACACTTGACTCCTAGCCAAATGATCCTTGGTTGAATAAATAAGACGTTTTTATTTATATTTCTAAGATGACGTATGATAGTTATTAGCACTAGCAATAAAAACGAGGAGGTAATGCCTGGAAGGATGGTAACATGGCAACAAAACAGATTTTTTTTTTTTTTTATAAAGGAGTCACCATTTATAAAGGCCCGGATGCCACTTGAAGATAAGGATTAATAAAAAATACAGTAATCAATGGAATAATATCGTAGTAATCATAAGAAGTGGAAATTTAGTAAATCGGATTACTTAAGGGGAAGGTTCATCAAGAATTTGTTTACATTGGACTTGAAGACTACAAAATTGTAGTCAGCTGGAAAGCAGGCAAATGAAAGAAGAGTTCCACAGGTGTGCAGTTCTAAGAAAGAAGCTTTGTTCATGGAATCTACGTTTAGGTACAGATAGAGAGTGGGGGAAATTATTGATAGTGGTTTCAGATAGACGAGTGTTTTTTGTGAAAGGACAGAGAGGACCATAGATTGGAGCTCAGACGAGCACTTGCCATGAAAATAACGATAAAGGTTCGCAACGTCTCTTCTGTGGGAAAGGGGTCGTAGGGAAGAGAAAAGGGTATCCTCTACTAGGTTACGAAGTCTATTCTGAACTCTGTCAAGGCAGGATAAGTCGTTTCTAGGAGCTCCTGTCCAGATGTGGCAACAGTACTTCATCGTTGGATGCTATACTTTTCCACATGCAAACTCAGCAAGCTGAAATATTAGATCAAGTGCAGCCGCTAAGCATATGACAAATAACCAATTTGAATTCTGAAACTGCCTCAAGGATGAAGACAGAAATTCAGCATCCGACTCTTCACTTTTCATCTTCATCCTTCAGTTCTTATTAAATTTGCTCCATAAGTTTGAATCTTACCAAATGGCATCTTCTTCCCTTATTGATGCGTTCATGCAAAAGCATTGGAACAATGAAATCGATTTACAAGTGATTGAATCGAACGTAAACAAGATTTACGTTTATCTCTCGGCCTGAAACGCAGATGGAATTGTTAATTTGGATACAAATCCTTCTCGTCTATAAATTTATTAAAGAGAATGAAAGTGAATTTTAAAATTCCCCAAAGAATTGAATTCCTTACTCTCGTATAGTATCAACCTGGCCACGGGCAATGAGAGAAATTTGTGGATCTCAATTTAGCAGCAGAACTACTGCAGCATAATTACCATGTGAGAAATAAGTTTTATCACCAAAGGTTTTCAAGACTAAACTCTGCATGGCAGCAGATACTTCTTAGATAAAGGCGCTTAGATTTTTCAGTTACTTGCTCTGATCAGAGGAAGGGTTCTAGTTTCAGAAAGAATAAACTCAGGCTCCTTTAAAAGTTCATGCGCATATTCTTAATATTCCAAATGTTCAAGCGCATATTCTTAATATTCCAAAAGTTCAAGCGCATATTCTTAATATTCCAAAAGATGCCTAGGATCGCAAAAGGTCAAGCGTCGATGCCTAGGATCCCAAAAGGTCAAGCGTCGATGCCTAGGATCCCAAAAGGTCAAGCGTCGATGCCTAGGATCCCAAAAGGTCAAGCGTCGATGCCTAGGATCCCAAAAGGTCAAGCGTCGATGCCTAGGATCCCAAAAGGTCAAGCGTCGATGCCTAGGATCCCAAAAGGTCAAGCGTCGATGCCTAGGATCCCAAAAGGTCAAGCGTCGATGCCTAGGATCCCAAAAGGTCAAGCGTCGATGCCTAGGATCCCAAAAGGTCAAGCGTCGATGCCTAGGATTCCAAAAGGTGAAGTGTCGATGCCTAGGATCCTAAAAGCTCGAGCATCAACACATAGGATTTCAAAAGATCAAGCGTTGATACCTAGGACTCCAAAAGGTCAAGTGTTGATACCTAGGGTCCCAAAAGTTTAGGCGTTGACACTTACGATTCCAAAAATTCAGATACCTACTCATAGGATTCCAAAATATTCAATGCAAACACCTTAAAATATTCCATCAATTTTTAGATTGACTGTTGATTCTTTGGAGATTAAATACTCTGACTTCCATTTTTAGCATTCTTGCAAGTCAGACTGATTCCTTCCAAATGATAATGGAGCGGTGAACCATTGGCTTAATCGATACCACCATGAATGATGAAATCAGCTTTTCCATATTTAATCTTATCGGATTTACTGTCGGGTTATCTACACACCGATTCTATTAAGAACACTGCAATCCTGGCCCTCAGCTATAGGTAAAAAACCCAAAAAACTAGCAACTTGTATTCAATCAGAGGTATACAATAAATTGCTTATAATTAGAGCTATGACAACCGCATATTATTTTCATTCCTTTGACTTGGGTATATATCCAACACAGAGAGTTAATCAACCGAGAACCACATCAGTCTATATAAAAGTATAAGATGTCAACGGATATATACTCAAGAGTCAAAACAATAAAAAGAATATGCTGTTGTCACAGCTCTGCTTATAATGCATGTTGTGTTTCAGCATTATGTAATATTAAAAGGGTTGATATGCCGTAAAACAAAAGAAATAGATCAAACCTAGGGGAGGAGAAAGCTAAGAACTTGAAAAAAAAAAAAAAAAAAAAATGGACAAGAAGAAAAGGAAATTTTCTGTGGGTCGATGTATTAGAATGAATTATAAAACCTCCATGAAAGAAATGTGATCATTATATTGTCATCTTGTTGCTTTCAAGAATAAAGCCTATAATCAAATTACGAATGAATGTTTCAATATTGACATTCACATTGACATAACATTGTTATTCATTATATGCATAAACAAAAAGATTAGAACGGCTTTTACCATATTCTCTCCAAATATTTTTGAGAAATCATAGTTATTTAAAAAAATTAAAAAAAAAAAAAAAAAGTTTAGAACGGCTTTTACCATATTCTCTCCAAATATTTTTAAGAAATAGTTATTTTAAAAAAATTTTTAAAATATTAGAACGGCTTTTACCATATTCTCTCCAAATATTTTTAAGAAATCATAGTTATTAAAAAAAAAAGATTAGAACGGCTTTTACCATATTCTCTCCAAATATTTTTAAGAAATCATAGTTATTAAAAAAAAAAAAAGATTAGAACGGCTTTTACCATATTCTCTTCACATATTTTTAAAAAATCATAGTTATTAAAAAAAAAAAAGATTAGAACGGCTTTTACCATATCTCTCCAAATATTTATAAGAAATCATAGTTATTTAAAAAAATAAAAAAAATATTAGAACAGCTTTTATTATATTCTCTCCAAATATTTTTAAGAAATCATAGTTATTTAAAAAAAAAAAAAAAAAAAGGGGATTCAAGTCGAGAGATCACAAAGAAATGCATGTTTAGTGGTTATTGTTCAAATTTCAACAAAGAAAATTTTCTCCAAATAGAAAATAAGCATCCAAATAAAGATAAGAAATTTAGACAAAAACGTTAGCAGAATATAATAATGAATAATACAACATTATTGATATTTTTATATCTGATAGCAGGAAAACCCAGCGTTGTCCAGGATAAAATGAAGATTATTATGTCATTTTGCAGTCCGTCCATAACACACAAATTGCTATTTTTATTCTTAATTTTTACATTTTATAATATTCTATTTTGGGAAGTGTATAGATATTGCATAGCATGAAAGCTCATATCTGCAGTTCGTTCTCATGATAGAGCCCATTAATGTGGATTATGCTCCTCAACTTGCATGTTAATAAAAAAGAAATGTAAGTAATGATGATGATGTATACATACCTAACTTATATACATGCGCGCACACACACACTTTTTATTTGTTTTTACATTAGCAATAATGTGCTGCTACACAGTCATGAGCATGTTTCGGCCAGTTAGTTTTTAGTAACAAGATGCCTCTTCAGGCGATAGAGCTTATACGAATGCAAAGTTTGCAACCACAAGATTGCAAACTCTGCTTTCGTATAAGCTTATTACTAAAAACTAACTGGCCGAAACATGCTCAGGACTGTGTAGCAAACATTACTGCTTATGTAGAAACCAATAAAAAGTATAACTTACTCTGCTTCGGTATTGAGCACTGTTTTATTAACCTCATTACACTTCACTGGTTAATTTAACTCTGGAAAATAACAACCTCAAATTATATATATATATATATATATATATATATATATATAAGTTAACAAATTTATTGAATTTTCATTACTAATTATTACTATACTGTCCAATTTCTACTGTACACTCTTTAACCCTTATCCTTGAGTGGTCTCTTGGCCTTGATAATGTGGTGATGCCTGTGTAAAAAAAAAAAAAAAAAGGCTTCTTGTGTTGATTACTATTTTAGGGAACTTTCCTTATACTTTCCGGATTGTAATATCTGATTCGAAAATGGTCCCGTCCTTTCCAGAGTTTGTCTTTGTCATATAAAAGCATCACTGTGCCTGTTTTACAAGTATTTCAATGGAACGTGTTCTGATGAACTCGTTTCACTTGTAACTCCCACCTCGATGCACATATCCCCGACAAACCCGCTTAACAATAAGATCTCACCCCTTCACTGTTGTTATCCCTTAGTGCCAGAGAGCTTTCTATTCAAACAGTTTCTTCTCTTGAACAGCTAGACTTTGGAATTCCCTTCCTGCTGCCTACTTCCCTAGCTGTATTGATATGCAGAAGTTTAAATGTAATATAAACAAATATCTTGTTAATCTTCCCTAAACATGGCCCCAAATAGTAGCCTCTAACCTCCAAGCGGCGATATGCTTTGTAAGGGGTGAACATGAGTAAAAAAAAAAAAAAATAGATAAAAATAAATAAATAAAGCGAAACTGATTGAAGCAAACAGCTGTGCCTGGTCTTCCTAACCGGGATGTCAGAAGGCAATTAGCTTTGATCAATGTGGGGGAAACCCTTTATATCAGACAATTGCTATTCATTTGGACACTGGTTTTTCCCCAACATCGTGAATAACAAATCCTTTTGGGGGGGGAACAAATACGGCAGAAAGCGGAAAGCTTAACTGGCTTTCAGCCAGACGTTCATTTCTGTGCCTGCATGATTCTTAACTTATTTTCCACCTTCTTTTCCTCCTTGATTGACATTGTTAAATTTGAATGCTTAGACTTCCGCTCGCGTCATGGTGTAACGGTAAACTCTCAGCTTTTCTTTCACTTTCTTTTCCTCCTTTGTATCACAGGTTCGAGCCTTCCTGCCTACTACCACTTTTTTTTTTTTTTTGCACACACCTACAAACACACAGGCAACGACGGGTACCCACGTTAGAATATCTATATACCTGTGAAAGTGTCTGGCTGTGTACATTTCCCTAGACAATAACTGTCAATTTTCAGTCTACAGACTCGAAATTTGATGTACAGGGTACTGAGATTTGGAAAAATTTTGTAATCTATTTTCGGCCAGAAATTTGACTGTTAAGGGGTCAAACTTCAACGAGTTGCCTTCTGAGAACTCTAGCAAACTCCTCCGACAATTTTGGATATAAACAATGCACATTTTAGATATAGGTTTCTTGGACATAACTTAATAACTTGATTTGAGCCCAAAACAATAAATGTTAAGGGGTCATAATAGGGGTCAATGTTAATAAAATAATTTGACCTCTGCGGTCTCTACTAAATTATTAAAGACAATTTCTGGTCTAAACATTTGAAATTTTACATAAAGGGTATTCAGAGATAGGGCAAGCTTTTTAATCAGTTTGGGTCGAAAATTTGAGCTACAAATATATAAATCTATGTATGTATGTTTGCATGTCTGTCTAAAACTTTCGACAGAGCGACGGATTTTCACAAGATCAGTATCGTTTTGAAGCTCGACCCTTCAGATGATAAATAAAAAAATATGCTAAAAACATTAATGTCTTCACCCTCAACTGGGCACTGGGCACTTTTCTACAGGGAGAGGTCGCTCCCCCCCCCCTCGCTATTTTCGAAAGTTTCGATTGTTTAGCCTTAATTTAAACCTACGTCACTTCCGGTTTGGCGGTGGTCATAACAGCAAAGACGTCACGTTTTTTTTTTCACGTTCTTTTCCTCCTTCGCAGTATAGATTCGAGCCTACCTTCCAACTACCACTTTTTTTTTTTTTTTTTGCTCAACATACACCTCCAAACACACGGGCAACGCCGGGCACCCATGCTAGTACTAAAATAAAGTCGATTTACCATCTCAAGTTAAACTTGCTTGTAACATATTAGAAAACAATAAAACTGTAATTAGTGTTTTCCTTCTTTTTTTTTCAGCAAACAATCTACGCCTTAAGAACCGACATGTTTTTTATTTATTTATTTTTTTTTACATGGGGGTCACCACTTATCAAGGCCCAAAGGCAACTCAGGGATAAGGGTTATTGCGTGTACAGTAATCAATTAGATAGTATTGTAGTAATCATTAGTATTGGGGGTCTTGATAGAGTGTCTTACTTAAGGGGGCGGTTTGTCAGAAGTTTGTTTATGTTGGACTTGAACACGTCCAAGTTGTAGTCAGGTAGGAAACAGGCAAGCGGCAGAGAGTTCCACTGGCATGCAGTTCTAAGAAAGAAGTTTCGTTCTTTATCAGCCATTTTCATTGTTTCCTGTTGTCAACACAAATCAGGGGGGGGGGCAATATTTCAAATTGCTCATTTTATTAGAATTTGTTAGAGGAGGGAGGCCTTGCTTATTTATTATATTCATGACCAATCGACAAAAAGAAAAACATCTAAAATACCCGTGTTTGGTGAAGTAAAAGTGACGATAACCAACTTAAAAAAAAAAAAAAAAAAAAAAAAAATGTAACTACATTATTTAATTATTCGAATTCTTTGGAGATGAGTAATTTGACTATTTTATTTATTTGCGGACTATTATCCTCATCTTTTATAGTTATTTCACAACGTTTCGGACAACTATTCCTATGGCCTTTGTGAGGGGGTTAACCGTGACGGGATAAGAATGCCGAGTCTTAACTGTATCTTCAGCAATTACTGCCTTCCATAGTTGTTGTCATCTCACCACGTTTTGGCCAAGTAAGCCTCTGGCCGGCTTTGGATAGGAGTGAAACTGCTATCTTCAGACAATGCTCACCTAGAACTGTATCCCATCACGGTTAACAACCTGACGAAGGCCAGAGGAATGGTTGGCCGAAACGTCATGAAACAACAACTAAGATGAGGATAATAGTCCGCAAATAAATAAATAAAAAACAAATGTAACTAATATTAAATTTAGTTTTACTTTATCTTAATGTGAAAAAGAGATATTTAACTGATTCCTTAACTGGAATTCTTTATAACCCAAAGCTCATCTGACTGGAATGATACTGATCGATTTTATTTGAGGCAATTAAATTTAATACGCAATTCGATAATTTTCTGTTCTATATGAAAGACTTGTTTATTTATTTTTTTATTTTTTTATTTTGCCATCCTTTTTTGGGTCATTTTTGCCCCCCCCCCCCCCCGACAAAAAGAGGGTGGACCTGTAAATTCACCCTTGTCCATTCGTCTGTCCTCACTTTTCTCAATAACTAAGCCTTGGAATTTTTTTGCAATTTTGCACAAACATTAAACATGATATGAGTAAAAAAGTAACAGAACGATTTTCCGGGAAAACTCCAGTTGCCCTCCTAAGGGTGCCTTTCGGGTTAAAATGGCTAAAATTGACACTTTTGTGGTTATTTAACAAAAAAAATTGATGCCTTGGATTTTTATAAAACTTTCTGAAAAGTTGTAACTAACTGATTTCTATATAATTTTGTTTGTCTATACTTCGTGATAACTCTTGGGTGTGCCCAAGGGGCTCTTTAATGGCTAATAAAAACACTTCATTTTGGGGAATCTTTTACTATATTTGTCCAAAATTGTGTATGCCTATTTAGCAGTTTTGCATGGTGCTGAACTTAAATTTACATATGTTAAGGACTAAAACTGCACCTTTTGTTCATCTTCACCAGGATTTGATGTCCCCTGGATAGTTTTGGGGTTAAATGGGGAGGGGGAGTGGCAAATGCTGAACTTAGTCATTTTTTATGCCTTGTTCATTGTGCACTCACGAGGGACTATGCAGGCTTCACTTGTTCTACTACAAATATACCTCTCCACTTAAGAGTAACGCTATGTTGGTTAGTAATGGCAGTAGTTCATAACTCTTACAATCACACTAAATGACCATAAGCCTAACTACAAATAGCAACGGCAGTTTAATTTCTGGGTTATCATGGTACAGGAAAATCAAGATTTAAAACTTTAGAAACAAGATATGGTTTAAAGTAAAGCCTTAATCAATATGACAAAGAGATATCTAATGAATAAGATAACTAAATTAATTATATGTTGAAATTGTGGAAAATGGCAGGATCATGATCTTTGATTTTTCACATTAAAATACTGCACGTCAATCACATGAAAAATGTCGTTTTCGCAATAACACGTTACAAATCAATATGATAGAATGCCACTGAATCGAGAACGTAAGGTAATGTCAACTCCTCATGTAGACGATCAATGTCATATCATTTTCAAAACCTCATATTGATTATATCGATTATTGTTTATTGATTAAGGATTTCAACACAATCAGCATTTATTTGTTATGTTTCATAAAGCAGGAATCACTAGATGGATTTTGAGACACCTCTAGTAGTGACCAGGCTCAACGTTGCTTAACTTTGGTGATCTAATAAAAACTAATGTGTCAACGGATTATACCGTCAAGCATGTGTTGGACTTTAAACAAAAATCAATCAACCCAAATTTATGCATTATTTGGGTGATTTGGACTATTGTTCTAATCTTACGTGTTAGTTAATATAATGAGAGCAAGCTACCCCTTCGCGTGGATAAAATAACATGCTCCATTTAAAATTCTATCCAGATTCCAAAATTTAAACTTCTTTTAATAAATGCCTAGCAGAGCTACTCGGCATTTCCCAGAGCAAAAGTTAAGCATTCATCTTGCTCTAATAGTCTCTATATACTAATGCCATAGTACCGTTAACGTATGTACGTACGTGTGTCACGGTTTCCGGATCAGATATTATTTGATCGGGAGATCCTATTTATTAAAAAGAAGGACAGAAGGTAATAACTAGGGCTATGACAACAGCATATTCTTTTCAGTGCTTTGACTCTCGAGTGTGTATCCGACACAGTTAGACACAACCAATCAACCGAGAACCACATCACTCTACATAAAAACATATAAGATATCGATGGATATATACTTGAGAATCAAAACAAGGAAAAGAATATGCTGTTGTCATAGCCCTACTGATAACATACTACGAACATTACGTTAATATATAGATATGCTAATTTAATGTTCGTTGTATGTTATCACCTATCCTCCTTTTCAATAAATAGGATCTCCCGATCACCGAAGATGCAATGGAAAAAGGAAAAAAAAAATGATATCGTTTTTGGGCCATACGTGAAACAAAAATATATCTTCTTGGTCTTCTGACTAGAATCCAAGAGTAGTATATGCTCTGTCTAAAAATGGCATTATGATATTGTGAGGTTTCCGTTCGCGCCGACGTCAATTCAGTGGTATATGTCACAGACTTCTATAAGGATATTGGAGATAAACCGTAATAACCAGATATATTCTGACACTACATTAACCAGATTATTTAGATGAATACTTTTACAGTTTAACAATAGGGCTACAATAATATCATGGGGTCTCCATTCATGCTGAACGTCCACAGAATGCCCAGTAACAATATATTACATATGAAAGATACCGCTGTGGAATTTCCACAGGTCCTGCTAGTTTTGATTAATATCTCTATAGTTTCTATCTATAAATGAAGGAGAAATCCTTCTAGACTGACCCAATTTTTATCATTGTCCACACTCCAGCATGCCTCTTTTGTGTGAGCTGAATTTTTTTATCATAATAAAAACCGACTTTGTGTCTAACTCTGCCCTCGCGAAAAACAATCCTCATTTTGGAAGACATTTCAAGTGGGGAAGCAAAAATAAATAAATAAAAATTAGATAAATAAATTAAAAAAAAATAAATAATAAATAAATTAAAAAAATAAATTAATTAAAAAAATAAATAAATAAATAAAATAAAAATAAATAAATAAATATATTACAAAAATAAATAAATAAAAACTAAATAAATAAATAACAAAAATAAATAAATAAAAAAATAAATAAATAAAGAGGTCTCCATTACTCTGTTAAAACTATCCTTTTTCAGCTTCCCCTCTTCCGCAGCTGGTTTGGCCTCCTTCTGATCCAAGATGGCAAAAGAGAGGGTCTTTGGAAATCGTGCAGTCTCCTATTGTTATAGTTCCCATTTACTTGCCTTCCCATGAGGTGAAAATTAGACACAAGGTTTGAAAGATGCAGCAGTGGAATTTCCACAGGTCCTGCTAGTAAATAATTAATCTTTTTTTGATTATTTTAAATATATACTCATGGTTGCACCGATGTTTGTTGGTACGGCACAATCACGTTGACACACTGGTTCTCATCAGATCACCAAAGTTAAGTAACGTTAAGCCTGGCCAGTACCAGATGGGTGACCATTTGGGAAGGCGAGGCGTTGTATGTACCTTCTGGGAAGGTTGGGCGTGGGGCCAGCACTCTCAGCCTATAAAAAGAACACCTCACTACAAAAACATCTACAAAAGTTGTAGATGGCCTATGCCCCTCCAGGAGCTATGGATGGAACTGATGTTTGTTAGGTATTTTTCAAGGTTTAGTTTGGCATGCAAATAAAGAATACGCAAAACAACATATTTACCCTTTTGATAATAAATAAAAATTTCGTCAAAAGGTATGTGCCCTGAAATAACTAGGGATTTATTTATTTTATCTGATTTGCAATTTCAAATATGGCAGCCATGATAACGGAGATATTTTCTATTTTACTTCCAGAGTTCGAAATTCGACATAAATATTCCCCGAGTTCGGCAAGATACACCTGAAGAAGGTCGGAAGTTACAACGGCCGAAACGTTATGAAAATAACGCACAAGATGAGGAGAGTAGCCCAAATAATCCAAATGATACAAATTATGAATCCTCATCGGAAACAAAATTCAGAAAAGTAACATGGGGTACGTTTCTAAACAAGTCTCTAAATGAACGGTTGAAAGTAGAAATCAATAAGACATACTTAACGAGATGTGGAATCAGACAGACATATCCGAAAGACATGCACTTCACTGCCACCAGCTACTCACGCATACAATCAATACAATCTCACACTAAAGTAACCATGTCGTTCGAAAATGTGTCAGCTTCACAAATAATAAACTTGTAAGTAGTTTTATGCGTGAGTGCACAAAACCCCCTAATAAAAGATTAATGAATACAAAAGGCAGATAATAATTTAAACAACACCTCTTTTTTATGACAAAAACTAGCCTAGGTGCCCGGCGTTGCCCAGGTGTTTGGGTGTGTGTGCTGAACAAAAAAGTGGTAGTAGGCAGGCAGGCCCGAACCCATACCGTAAAGCAAAAAAGAATGTGAACAAAAAAATGTGACGTCTTTACCGTTGCGTCCATCGCCAAACCGGAAGTGGCGGAGATTTAAATTAAGGCTAGTCAATCGCATAGAGGGGATGACTTTGAAAATATCGGTGAAAAAAGCGACCCCTCCTTGTAGAAAAGTGCCCAGTTGAGGGTGAAGGAATTAATGTTTTTTGCCAATTTTTCGATATTCGTCGTCCAAAGGGCTGTGCTTCAAAACGATACCGATCTCGTGAAAGTCCGTCGCCTCTGTCAAAAGTTTTAGGCAGACATTAACATACATACATGATGGTTGTGGCATCTTTCCAGATGATCGCCGTCACACTGAGTTCTCCCAATCTTGTCGTCCATGCCATCTCAGATGACTCTGCATTCCTGCCGCAGATTTGCATATCTTGAAGCAGATGTGACATAAAAATTGAGCAATTTCTCCTGAGTTGGCTTCCTCTGGAAGTTGAAAGGTATTCCTATGAACAATCACATGTCTTTTCAGACCAGCAGTTGACTTGCAAACTTTGCTGCATGTTAAACAGATCGTTTGGTTCGGACTAATAGGTGCAAAGTTGTCCTGAACAGGAGTTTTGTGTGACTTAAGGTGGTTGACGTAGCCAGCTTTTGACAAAAGCACTGGTTCACAAATGTCGTATTTCTAGTTCTGTGTGTTATGGTTAAGACCGCCAATGAAACCTTTGCAAAACTCTCGCTTCAGATTGCTGTGGGCCGGCTTTCTTCTCTCTAGAGCATCACAACTTTCACATACAAGCTTTCGCCACTTCGGCCTTTGCAGAGTAAGTTCTTCCCATGTGTCAATGTCGATTTATAAGACTTTCAAATTATTCTTTGTAGAGTCCCGGAACCTCTTCCTAGGCTTGTGCTGAGGGCGCTTGCCATTTTCCAGCTCCCCGTAAAAAATTTGATTTGTCAGCCTACAATCTTTCATTCGAACCAGGTGGCCCACCAAACGCATGTGAGATCTGATTACAAGGGTCTCAACACTAGAGCAACATACTCTCACAAGGACTTCAGTATCGGGTACTTGTGTTTGCCACTTGATGTTTAAGATACGTCTCAAGCATTTTTGGTGAAATCGTTCAAGCAATTTAATGTACCTTTGATGCAATGTCCATGTCTCCGATGAATACAATAGTGTGGTTAGCACACAGGTCTTGTAAACGCAGATCTTAGTCTTGTCTGTGATGCCATGATCAGACCACACTCTCTTCTCCAACCTTCCAAAAGCTACAGATGCCTGTGGATTTCAGTGTTGAGACAGTCATCCCTCGACAGAGAACTACCAAGGTACACAAATGAATCAACTACTCCCAGTCTAGCACCACAGACCATGATGTTCGGCTCCACATACACACATACATTTAAACAGATAGGTGAGATTTATATTATAGACAACAAAAAGGTTTACTTCGTATTAAGGACCGTGTCCGAGGCGAAAGAAAAGGAAAAGGAACAGAAAGCTCTGGAGTGTTCTATTGTCTGAAAGCAGAAAACGTGAAGTGTTCCCGGGCTGTTAGTGGAAGTCTTCAGTTGGATAGTTGCAGCCTGGGGATGGGGGGGGGGTCAGTGGACAGAGAGAGAGAAGAGAAATCCGTGTTCTTTGAGGTCGGTAATTTTATGCACGAGTGCACAGAGCCTCTAATAACTACATGAAAAAAGTTCCTTTCTAGATCTTGTTGGAGAAATCAAAAACGCAATCAAATGTCCAGAACTTATGAAATTACTATTTTATAAACTCACTGCTACGTGGGAGGTCACTGGATCTTTTTCACTTTCCAACTGTTTCACGACTGCACATATGCTGTCGTGAAATACGACAGTTTACTTATGTAAAGTATGAGTTGGTATGAAAACACTTTAAAAGTCGTGTCAAGCTGGCGTATTGGTTATCTTACTTGACTCGCTATCGATCTCAACTAGAGTATTTTTTTTTTACTTGATTTTTTATTTATTTTTTTATTACATTTTCACCCCAAACAAGGCACATTGCCACTTTGATGTAGAGGGCTACTATCAGGGACATAAGCTACAGGGGTACTATGTAGGGAGTTGAGCAGCAAGATGTCTGTTCACATTACATTTGAACTTCTGCATGTCAGTACAGTTGGAAAAGCAGTAACCTGGAAGGGAGTTCGAAAGTCTAGCAGCTCTGGAGAAGAAACTATTAGAATAGAAGGTTTTCTTACATCTAGGGATCTCTACTGTGAAGGGGTGGGATTTAGCTGCTTGTCAGGTTTGTTGGGATTATTCACGTCGAGGGGATACAAATGCTTGCAGTTCGTCAGAGCATTCACCGTTAAAGTACTTGTAAAACAGACAAAGGGATGCAACATTTCGTCGATGGGACAGAAGCTGAAACTGTAAGAAATTCTGCAGAAATAAGCAAGCTTTTTATTGGACAGTTTCTCCGCCCACGGATTTATTTTAACCAATCAAATTGTACGTTATAACTAACTGCCGAAAATGTTCTCGGTGCCAAATTCCCTTTTCAGACCAGAATCTGAGAAGACGTAGCGTTGGACTCGTGGTTTCTCACTCGAATCGAGGCAGCGAAAATACTTTGCTGCTTCGAGACGTTTCAAATGCCCAAATGTGGAGCGGAACTTTATCATTACAATTACCAATGCCCTTAAGTAGGACGAATTTATATTTGCACGCTAGTGCTTCAATTTAATGTATGTCAAGACGAAAGTAAGGTCTACTGTTTGACCTGTCATTTGTCTGCCCAGCTAGCAGCATTCATCTTGGAAGTCACCTCTACATTTTCAACCTGTGCATTACTTCATCAGCGGGAATTCTACCCAGCCTTTATCAAAGACAAACTATTATTCCCTTCATGGCAATAAACAAAATGACTTTAACGTCTTTTTTTACATGTTGACATGCGTTGGACAGCTTTAAGAAGTTGACTTCCAAACTAATCTGTCTCTAACCAGATTTTTGTCCTACCCCTCAGGACTATTTTTATACCCTTCTTCCCATGTTTTCCTTGGCCTTTTCTGCTGACCTGGACCTGCTACCTCAACTATTCTACATTTACTAACCCAATAACTCTCATCGGTTGTTTCATTGTGACCATACCATCAAAGTCTACTCTTTTGCATATGTCTCCCTGTGGCAGATAGCTGAAGATGACGCATCTTGCAACTTGGACCTTATTTACTTTAATAAAATTTATGTTGAAGTTTTAAGGTGAGCTTGTAATTTCTGCTTAATTTTTTTCCATTCTCCCGAGGGCAAAAACCTTGTGAGAGAAATCTCACATCGTTAGCTGACAGTTCAGGAACTATCAAGTTCCTATTTACAATGCCTCCCCACGGGACAGAGTTAGACACCAGGGTCGTTTTTTAACGTGGAGAAAAGGAACAAAAATAAAAATTGTCTCAGTCGTGAAGGATTTCTCCTCCACTGACAGAGAACAAGAAATTGAAGTGCAGCATCTGAAGAACAGATACTACACTTTGATCTTGTCCCGAACTTTTGAACCTTGTCTAGGAGCGAGAGACTAGTAGCAGATGCATTTTTATTAAACGAATTTAACGTTACGTGTAATAACCCACGGTATTTCTGTTTATGATCAATAAGTATTCTGCATTAATTAAAATATAATATTTATATGAGTATTTTACCGCCGAGCAACGCTTGGTGGCTTGCTAGTATACGATAAAAAATGTATATAATAAACATCATATATAACTCGCTAAAAAACAAGTTCATTTAAATGTTACAGGCATAAAAGTGGTGCCAAACATTTCTGGGTAATCCCCAAAAATACCGTTAGGGCTTACAACATGGCCGCCAGAAGAGTCACGTGATCCGGTTGATCCAAAACATGAATCATGCAAATGGAAAACGCAGCGTTGAAGGCAAACTTTGACAAACAATCACAATTTGTTTGTATTTAATTTTTTGTTGATATAATGTTGTTATAAAAATAGGCAAACTTTGAGAAACAATCTTAGGTTGTTTTTAGTTAAAACAGTGTTTATAAAAAGTATTTTATTCAGAACAAACAAGTGGTCGACTGGAACGGGTGTCCTTCGAGTTGTCTATAAAACTGTTATTGATACGTCATGTTTGAGTGTCACTGTATAGGTATCTTCCCCAGCAATCAGCATCACACTTATTTTTTGTATATCATAGCGAGCGACTACGCTTCATCGCTCACCGTACCTGCGTTTCCATGACAACGATAATCTGGTTCTACTCCACTGCCATTCAAAATCTGTTAGCATCAAAATAAATACAGAAAATGTCGCCGGAGTCGGAGGTGGGAACAAAATGCCTTTAACAAACAATAGTTTCCAAGAATAATAAATAAAAGAATAGCGTGAAAGCACTTTTTTTTTCTTTTGCTTACTGAAAAATTAATAATAGTGGTAGTAGTAGTAGTAGTAGTAGTGGTAGTAGTGGTAGTAGTAGTAGTAGTAGTAGTAGACAGCATCTGATCTGACTCCACCGTACAAAAATGGAGGTGGTTATATTGGTATTACTCGTCCCGATTGAGGTCAGTGCTCATAGTCAGATAGGTTTAACGTTGTCTTTGAAGAAAAAATAATGAATTAAAAAAAAAAAAAAAATGGAATTAGAATCTTTGGATGTATCCATGACTGTAAATCTCTTGAACAAAGAACCGAGATTCTTGGATAAAACGGCTTATTTCTGCTTATTTCTTGTTGCTTGCTTTTTTGTTTTTTCTACGAAGAGTTAAAAATGAGAAACTTTGTGACCGCTTTTGCAACAAGATAAAAGATTTCAACATTCTGAGACTTTGATTTTGATTAAAATATTATAGATGGAATTAAGACGTTTTAAACCCATTAAAACGGGGAAAAGTTACATCCCGTTTACTTAAAATGAGTGCTTTATGCGAGATTATTATTTTATTTATTTATTTATTTCTTTTTTACAAGGGAGTCACCACTTATCAAGGCCCAGAGGCCACTTCGAGGATAAGGTTTAAGGAGTGTACATTGGTCACAAGGATAATCTAGTAATCGTTAAAAGTGTAAATTTGGTAAATCGGATTATTTAAGAGGAACGGCTCACTAAGAACTTGTTTACATTGGACTTGAAGACGGCCATATTGTAGTCAGTTAGAAAACAGATAAACGGAAGAGAGTTTCAGAGATGTGCAGTTCTTAGAAAGAAGCTTTGTTCAAGGAATCTACGTTTAGGCACAGATAAAGAGTAGGGGAAATTATTGATAGCGTTTAGATGAGTGTTGCTCGTGAATGTTTGGCGAGGGTGTGGGGGGGACCATAGATTGGAGCTCAGACGAGCACTTGCCATGAAAATAACGATAAAACAGAGACAGGCTCGCAACGTCTCTTCTGTAAGAAAGAGGTTGTAGGGAAGAGAAAAGGGCATCCTCCACTAGGTTACAAAGTCTATTTTGAACTCTGTCAAGGCAGGATAAGATCTTTCTAGCAGCTCCTGCCCAGATCTGATAGCAATACTCCATCATGCTCCATCATGTCTGATTAATGATTGAATATAGTGAAACATGTGCTCATTTTTGCATTAAAATACTAATCCTTATTAATCCCTAACTCTACATTGAACAGATATCATAATACCTAGTTTGCTGCACTCTATCATAATAAAGGTCCATATACAAAATTTCTGCCTGGTTAGTAGTTTCCAAGAAAAAGTGAGCGTAGATGTGTTATTGTCGTTAATGCCTATTAATCCTTATCTGTGCAGCAAATGAATACCATAATACTTAATTCTCTGCACTTTATAACAAAGGTCCATACAAGATTTTAGTCATATCGGCCCAGTAGTTTCTGAGAAAAAGCAGAATAGAATTTAATATAGATAAAAGGTGAAAAAATGTCTATTTTCTGGGTCGGAATCTCTCGACAATACTTATCATTGGCTAGATTTTAACATTTAAGTACTTTTTTTTTTTAGCTCCTTACATCAAGTGGCTTCAGCCTTGTCTGAAGCGATTTCCATAAAAAGAGTAACTCTGAATGATTTTTAAAATAAATCTAAATTATCTCTCAAATATTTTTATTCGTCATTATTATTAGGGACAAAAATTTTTTGAATACTTTGAGAAAATAATTTCGCTGTCGATTTTTATGAATACAGAAATAGGAATGTGCGATGAACGGGCAACAACAAGACTGTTAGACGTGAAAAAGAAAAAAAAAATGTTTCTTTTTAAGAACGTACAAAATACTTTGCGCTGTTAAAGGTTTACACACCTTAAGAACCTCCAATCTATTCGTGAAATTGGATAAAAGATAAAGAAAATTGAATGGTTTTTGAAATATTTCGACAAAGTTTATCACAAAAAATAAATATATTTTTTCAGCAAAAAAAAAAAAAAAAAAAAAAAAAAATCCTATAATATGCTTGCATTTAAACAACACTTCATTTTTTATATAAGTCGTTGAAATATGAAAACGCATATTTATTATTTTTTTGAAATATGAAAACGCATTTTTTTTTCTGTTGAAATATGGTAGCAATGAAAATGCAGTCTTTGGAATAAATATATTTCTTGTATATATATTGGAATCTCTCGTGCTCATATACAAAGAATAGTTAAATAAAGTATGAATGCGAGAGCATAATATTCATTTTGTAAACTGAAAGCACGTTCAATTAACTAAAAAGTTCGTTTTTAATGATCTTAAAAAAATGAACACCATGTTGAAGTTCATGATAAATGCATTAATAAAAATGATCATCTATGAACCTGGAAAAAGAAAATTAAGAAGAAAAGAAAAAAGATAGAGGGGGGAAGAGGAAATAGAAGGGTTGGTTGGTTGTTTTACGGCATATCAATCCTTTTCACGTTATTTAATGCCGAATCAGGTGATTTTGAAGAAATTTTTTTAAATAGAATATATTTGTTTTTTGCAAGTCAGTTTCTATTTAACCCATAGTTGGGACCCTAACAGATACTACTACTCCGGGTCAGAGTGGACCTGGGAGCAATGGCAATTAAAGGGTGGCTCCACACTCTTCAGAGCCCGCAAGCTGGGGCCTCACCATCTGATATAGTTTAAGGTCATATCCAGGATCGAGATAGAAGGGAGAAAGAGGAGATAAAGGGGAGAAAGAGGAGATGGGAAAGAGGGCAGAAAGAGGGGGGAAAAGGAGATAGAGGGAGAAAAGAGGGGGAAATACTAATAGGAAAAGGGGAAATAGCTAGAGAGGAGGGAGAAGAGAGGTGGGGGAAGAGATAGGGAACGAGGCGAAGAGCAATAACGAGGGGGAAAGGGTGAGGGTGGGTGAAGACAAGGGAAAAGAGAGAGGGGGAACTGACAAAAGCGAAAGAGTGAAAAGTGAGAGGAGAAAGAGAAATATATAGGGGGGGAGGGGAGGCAAACAAAGTTTCACCAATATTTTGAAATTCCAAACGGTTTTCCTAAATATTTAATAATAAACATAAATATTGACTCAACATGTCACAGGGGTGTCTAGTCTACATAAATAAAAATTATGTATGTGTGTGTCTGTGTGAAAATATTTAACCGATTAACTCTTAAACTACTGGTCATATAACACTAAAATTAGCAGGAAATAGTAATCATACACCAAGGATGGTTTATAATGAGTGAAATCTTTGTTTGGATGGATGAATAACGCGTACAGAAATATTTCGGCAAGTTGAAATGCAAAATGTTCATTTCAACTTGCCGACATATTTTTTACTTCTTTCTGCGCATGCCCAAATTCAATTCATTTCTTTAAGTCGTTTAATATTAAATCTTTCATATCCATCTTTCGATATTTTCATTAGTAAGATACACGGCTGGAGTGCTAAATGTTTCAATTTCGATTCTAGCTGATGGTACTCGAGTCATTTTTTTAACTTTTGAAATCAGTAGTATATATTAGGTACAATATAATATTCAATAGAGAATTGGGGTTTGTTTTACTATACACATAGATTCGAAAAAGTTGTCAAAAAACAAATATATAACAAATAAATGTTATCAAAGGCAAGATAAGTTACTTTTCTACCTAACTGGATATATTTTTTGTGTTTTTATTCAATGTAACATACTTACCCGGCTTGAAAATCATAGTGTTTATCAATATATTTGAAAAAGACAAATGGTGGCCAAGTCTCTGTTGAATACGTTAAATTTGGGAAAATGAGCTCAAACAGAAAAATTATACAAAATACTGTTAGAAACCCACTGAATATATGTTACCGTGACATATGCAGACATATATTGAGCGAGTTTCTAACAATATTTTGTATAAATTTTTAGTTTGAACTCATTTTCCCAAACTTAACGTATTCAACAGAGACATCGCCGCCATCTGTCTTTTTTAAATATATCGATAAACACTGTATGATTTTCAAACCGAATAAACATTTTACATTAAATAAAACACTAAAAACTTATCCAGTTAGGTAGAAAAGTAACTTATCTTGCCTTTGATAACATTTATTTGTCATATATTTGTTTTTCGACAACTTTTTTCGAATCTATGTGTATAGAAAAATAAACCCAAGAATTGGCTCTCATAATAAATTAAAATATATTTAAGTGTATTTCACGACTGAGCAAGCCCCTACCCCCGCGCTAGTAAATAATAAATAACATAAAATAAAGCCTATATATATATATATATATATATATATATATATATATATATAAGTGAACGTGTCTGTGTATCTGTCTGTATGTATGTGTATCTGTGTACATTTCCCTACGCAATAACTCTAAATTTTAAGTCTACAGACTCGAAATTTGATATACAGGGTACTGAGATTTGGGAAAATCTTTTGGATCGGTTTTCGGCCAGAAATTTTGCTGTTAAGGGGTCAAAGTTCAATGATTTGACCTTTGAGAACTCTACCAAACTCCTCCGACAATTTTGGGTCTAAACACTTGAAATTTTAGATATAGGTTCCTTGGACATGGATCTAACTTAATAACTTGATTTGAGTCCAAAACAATAAATGTTAAGGGGTCATAATAGGGGTCAAAGTTAAAAAAAAAAAAAATTGACCTCTGCGGTCTCTACCAAATTACTAAGACAATTTCTGGTCTAAATATTTGAAATTTGACTTAAAGGGTATTCAGAGATAGGGCAAGGTTTTTAATTGGTTTGGGTCGAAAATTTTTAGTTACCAATATATAAATGTATGTATGTATGTATATATTTTTGCATGTCTGCCTAAAACTTTCGACAGAGGCGACGGATTTTACAAAGATCAGTATCTTTTTAAAGTTCGACCTTTCAGACGACAAATATCGAAAAATTGGTTAAAAACATTAATATCTTTACCTTAAACTGAGAACATTTCTACAGAGGGGGGGGGGCGTTTTTTCGCCGATATTTTTGAAAGTCATCCTCTCTTTTAGATTGTCTAGCCTTACTTTTATAAAATGCAACTTTGGCGGTGGTCGTAACAGCATAGACGTCAGGTTTGTTTCCTCGTTCTTTTCCTCCTTCGTGGTACGGGTTCGAGCCTGCCTTCCTACTACCACTTTTTTTTTTTTTTTGCTCAGCAGACACATCCAAACACCCGGGCAACGCCGGGCTGAAATATATATATAAGTTGAGTTCCTTCAGGCATAATCGAAGCCGAAACCAAAACCGAAACCAAAACTTATGAAGAATTCTTGATAAAATTATTTATAAAAAAAAAATAGATGACTTAAGTGCCATCAGCTATAATTGAAATTGAAACCAAAACTTATGAATTCTTAGTAAAATTATTTATTACAAGAAATGGAAGTATATAACAATTAAACGACCCGGATGTAAGCGTGACACAGAAAATAACACATACACTATCGTATTAATGTATAGATTATTATTATTATTATTTTATTATTATTATTATTAGTAGTAGTAGTAGTAAAGTTATTTTTTCTTATTCGTTTTTATTCACACAAACGCAATACGAAATGGAGATAATATTCTTTCTGAATGTTGTAGTCCAACAACGTATGGCTATCTTCAAACTGTTTCCCAGCAAAGACTTAACTTTGTTATTTAACTTGCCTCTCCATGAGGATCAATATAGACACAAGGTCAATTTTAATGAGGGAAAATCCAGCTTCCAAAATAGCAATTCTCTCGATTGGAACAAGTATTAAAAAAAATCACCTCAACCTAAAAGGATTTCTCTTTCACTGATCGAGGACAGGTTAAACTACGAAGTGAAACAGTAGAATACTTGGCCTTCCCAATTGAAATGCCAAGGAAAGATTAATCTCTGTTAATCATTAGGAATACCTTATTCGTCTTAGAGTTTCAGTTTACATTTTCTTTGATGTCACTTGGCTCGAGTACAAGAATAATGGTCCTGCCAGTGTTTACAAACGCGAAGGTTTGCCAAGAAAGCTACAAATTTGAAATCTTCTCCAAATATTGTAGAATGAAACAGAATTAGCCGTCTCGCGTCTGGCACGTTCTCCTTGAAGACACAACCGTAAACAGTCATTTTATATCTTTCATTCAAAATGGATTTTAATATTTCATAGACGATCTTATGACGCGTTTGGTATGATTCAAGCACTACCGTGTTTGAATATATGGTTAAGTGGTAGTTTTAGTCATTTAGAACTGCTTTAAAGCTTCACCGCTCACTCATTTTTCGACCAAATTTCAAACAATTATTACAGTTTATAGATCACTTTCTCAGTTATATTGTGAAAAAAAGATTTTCAATTTTCGTTAAGTAAAACAAATTTACTGGTGTTCAAAATCGAAAAAAAGATGGAATACTGTTGCCATATCTGGGCAGGAGCGGCCAAAAACAGCCTATCCTGCCTTGACAGAGTACAAAATAGACTTCGTGGCTTAGTGGGGGATGCCCTTTTCTCTACCCTGCAACCTCTCTCCCACAGAAGAGACGTTGCGAGCCTATCCTTGTTTTATCGTTATTTCCATGGCAGGTGCTCGTCTGAACTCCAATCTCTGGTCCCCCCTCGCCAATCTTTCACGAAAAACACCCGTCTAGCTGAATCCACTGTGAAAAATTTCCCCCACTCTATATCTGTGCCTAAATCAAAACGTGGATTCCATGAACAAAACTGCTTTTAGAACTGCACGCCTATGGAACTCTGTTCCGTCTGCCTGCTTCCCACCGGACTACAACTTGGATGTCTTCAAGTCCAATGTTAACAAATTCCTAATGAACTTACGTACTGTACTTGCAATAACCCTTATCCCTGAGTGGCTTCCGGGCCTTGATAAGTGGTGATCACTGTGTAAAAAAAAAAAAGAAAGAAACCGTAAGGAGGTGAGCGACGTTTTTTATGACTGGTTTCCATAACAACCACGTCATTTCAGTGACTACTGTTGCTACCAATTCACTGCTCTCGCGAAAAGAGAAGTAACAAGTGAAACAGAGAATGAAAGAGATAATTGGGGACTTTCTTGAAAGCAGACGA
This sequence comes from Euprymna scolopes, assembly GCF_053919585.1. Lineage (NCBI taxonomy): Eukaryota > Metazoa > Mollusca > Cephalopoda > Sepiida > Sepiolidae > Euprymna > Euprymna scolopes. Next base: position 29,862,746 of record NC_136491.1, read on the forward strand.
GTGCCGTGCATTGTTATTACATATATGTATGTTCTGTCTATGGGGGCAAGAGAAAAATAAGACTGAAATTAAACAAAGAACAAATGAATATACTAGAAGCCTGGAAAAATCATGGATTACAAAAGAAAAATGTGAGCATGAAAGGTAATATGGTTAGGCTTAACATGGAAACGTAAAGGACTAGTTGTTAAAAGATATTCTAGTAAAAAATATAAATTTATAACTTAAAATATTGCAGCATTAAGGATTTTTTTTTTTATTCAATTTATGACACCATATAATCAATTCTTTTTTTCTTTTTAAAACAAAGGCGGTCACCTCTTATCAAGGCCCGAGGGGCATTTGAGAATAAGGGTTAATAATACCGTAGTAATATTAAGTAGTAGAAATTTGGTAAATTGGATTACTTAAGTTTATGTTGGACTTGAAGACGACCACATTGTAGTCAGTTGGAAAGCAGGCAAACGGAACAGAGGTCTATAGGCGGACATGAAAAGATTCTAGGTTTGACCTTTACTCCTGATCTGAAATGGAATATGTACATCAAATCCGTTGCCAATGTCGCTGGAAAAATGATTGGATCGTTCTACTGCTCCAGTAGATATCTCACTGATGATGCAATTCTTTACCTGTAGAAGAGCCAAGTACGTCCTCGGATGGAGTACTGTTGCCATATCTGGGCAGGAGCTGCTAGAAGCAGCTTATCCTGCCTTGACAGAGTTCAAAACAGATTTCATAGCCTAGTAGGAAATACCATTTTCTCTTCCCTGCAACCTCTTTCCTACAGAAGAGATGTTGCTAGCCTGTCTCTGCTCTATCATTATTTTCATGGCAAGTGTGCGTTTGAGCTCCAATATATGATCATCCACCTTTGCCAAACTCTCACGAAAAATACTCGCCTAACTGAAGTCTCTCATTCTTTCTATATACGAATCTTCGATTTGCCTAAATGCCATCTCAAAGAACACACCTTTTATTTATCTTGGTTCCTTTCTGGCGGTCCGGTACCTTACTTCCTAAATTACTCATGACTAATAATTACGGAAACAATATGGAGAAAGGGTTAGTGGTACCTTATATCTAAATCCGGTAGTGGTTTCCAGATGGATTAGGATACCTTCTTTTTCTTTTTTTTTTTTTTTTTTCATATTTTAAGCGTAAAAGTAGCGGCTACTTAATATATCTTAACATGCGGAGGTTGGGGGTGTTTATTCCGAAAGCCGTTCTTAACATAGGAGGTTGGGGGGGGGGTACTCCTAAAAAGCAACTGTTTGCAGGTAAGTCTTCAGTAGGACAATCAGGCCACATTTACCTTCTCTTGTCCTGCAAAATGGCGTCGAGACATCATCAAGCAGCCATAAAATTTTATTTGTTTTGTTTTTTTAAATAAAACTCTTTGATCAAATCAGGTGATTACTTGCATAAGATAATTTGGTATTAGTGCAGAGAGTGATCCGGACGTAAATAATAACGTTATTATTTTAAAAGCCATTCTTAACATGGGGAGGGTGTTTTGTACCTATTCTATACTTCAACCTTACAATTGAATAAAAAATATATCATAAAACTTTAATTATACTTGGAAATACAATATAAAAAAAAAATAGCGCGGATCACTCTCTGCACTCGCACCGATAATTTCTGTCACGGGAACGTACAATGAATATTTTCTTTGTAAACTCTTTTTGGCCTGGTTGAAAAAAAAAAAATCCATCGCCATTTTTTCATGTTGAATTCGACTAAGTGAAAATAATGACATAAAATTTGAAATAACAATTTACCAAAAAGTGTCAGAATTGTAAAACTATACAGATTGGTAGAGAATTAAGGTTTGATAAAAGTTCTTTGGGTAAATGTTAAGATACAATAAATAAAAGTGTGTAGGCGATAAAAATGGTTTTACGTTTGTTTGTTTCTTCGTAAATATTAAATCGGAAACAAGTTCGAGTTAAAATCTATTAAGTATTATGCATGTAATCTGTAGAAAACACGTTTGAAATGTGTAAATATAATAATTGAAATTTTGGTGTTAATGCAGAGAGTGATCCGCACTATTTTTTTAAAATAGTATTTCCAAGTTTAATTAAAGTTTTATGATATGTTTTTTTTATTCAATTGTAAAGTTAAAGTACAGAATAGGTACAAAACACCATCCCTTCTCCATGTTAAGAATGGCTTTAAAATAATAACGTTATTTCAGCACGGATCACTCTCTGCATGAGTACCGAAATTTTAAACAAAATAGAAGATTGCTAGAACCGGAAGTAGGTTATTTGTCTCATAGTGCTATGTTTTTTGTCGCTCGAGACGAAAAATGTACTAAAACGTTGTTTCTCTTTTCGTATTACTACATAATACTAAATTAAATTTAACCCCAAAACATTCATAATAGTTGCCGGGTACTTGTACAGTTTAATGAAGACATTTAAAAAAAAAAAAAAAAAGGGAATATCGTACGTATCCATTATGAACTGAAGTCCTCAAAAAAAAAAATTTCACTTAATTTGATCGAGTATTTTTTTTTTTTTTTTACAGCAGAAAGAAACGTTTTATGACGGCGTGCTCAAGGTAGCCACGTATAGATTTTTAAAACACGCCATGGGGAGATAACTCGGTCTGAAGCGCCGACGCCCCCCCCCCCTCCTCCCCATATTAAATCATAGCTTTTCTACTTAAAAATCGAAACATAGCTACCTTTTGATCGGTATCATAAATCGTTCTACTCGATCAAACTAAGTGAAATTTTCATAACGGATACGTAGGGTTTGTATTACTGTACACATAGATTCCAAATAGTTGTCAAAAAAAACAAATATATAACAAATAAATGGGGTTTGTATTACTGTACACATAGATTCGAAATAGTTGTCAAAAAAAAACAAAAAACAAATATATAACAAATAAATGTTATCAAAGGCAAGATAAGTTACTTTTCTACCAAACTGGATATATTTTTCGTGTTTTTATTCAATTTAACATGTTTATTCAGCTCGAAAAGCATACAGTGTTTACCGATGTATTGGAAAATTCAAAATGGCAGCCGACTCTCTCTTTAACACGGTAAGTTCGGAAAAAGGTGTAATAAATAATAAACTAGACAAAATACTGTTAGAAATTCGCTCAATATATGTTACCGTCACATAACTTGACATATATTCGGTGGTTTTTTAAATAGTATTTTGTCTAGTTTATTATTTATAACACCTTTTCATGAACTTACCGTGTTAAAGAGAGAGTCGGCTGCCATTTTGAATTTTCCAATACATCGGTAAACACTGTATGCTTTTCGAGCTGAATAAACATGTTAAATTGAATAAAAACACGAAAATTATATCCAGTTTGGTAGAAAAGTAATTTATGTTGCCTTTGGTAACATTTATTTGTTATATATATATTTTTAAACAACTTTTTCGAATCTATGTGTACAGTAATACAAACCCCAAAAAAACAAACATATAAAACTTTAATTAAACTTAGAAATACGATTTAAAAAAAAATAGCGCGGATCAGTAAGTGCACTAGCACCATTTTCTTTGTTAACCCTTTATGGCCTGATTGAACTAATTCGTTCAGTCGTAAATAAATTAATACAACGGCATAAATAAAGTGGGGATTGATTCAAGCACGTCTTGTACGTATTAGTTCAGTATCTGGGTAGGTGCCTCCAAATTGCAACCGTCCATTGCTTACATTCACTATGCTACCATCTAAAATTATCAAGAAATATTTTTTTGGTCATCTACATCATAATTTAGGTCATGAAGTGTTAAAAATCAATATCATATTTCATCTTTTTATTTATTTCCAAAATAGTAAAAAAAAAAAAAAAAAAAATGTATTTTCATTGGGGTGTAGCTATGGACTTGCACCATTTTTTTTTTTATAATTTCCAAATCTATATATAAAAAAAAAACGGTCGACCTAGACGAGAGGATCCAAAATGGCCGACCAGGACTGAGATATGACACGTGCCGTTGTTTCCTTAATAGATTATTTCAGTTAGAGCCGATGAATTGTCAGATATTTTTTTTTTTTTTTTACTTCGTTTTGTTTTGGTAAGGTTTCATTATTATTTAACATTTATTTGTGTGTAAGTTGCTATTTATTAGTATAAGCTCGAGCCGTTGTTTCCTTAATAAATTGTTTCAGCTAGAGCCGATGAATTGTCAGATATTTTTTTTTTTTTTTTTACTTCGTTTTGTTTTGGTAAGGTTTCATTATTATTTAACATTTATTAATACATGAGATATTTCTTCCTAACTGAAATAATTTATTAAGGAAACAACGGCACGTGTCATATCTCAGTCCTGGTCGGCCATTTTGGATCCTCTCGTCTAGGTCGACCAAAAAAACAAACAATGAAATAAAATGACTTTATGATTAAGAAAATAAACAAAAAGAATACCCCATTTGCAAATCATAAAAATAGTAAAAATTAAGTCAGTGTGGCCTGGTTGTTCCACCGAAGAGTTGCTTTTTAGGAGTATTACCCTTAACTTCATCATGTTAAGAACGGCTTTCGGAATAAGCACCCTTTTCAGATAAGTCTTCTGTGGAACAACCAGGCCATATTGACCAAATTAAGAACAGGTTATCCTGATTGAAGTTTTAAAAAAAAATACGCAAAAATATGGCTAAACAAATAGTGAAGTTGAACTTACAATCAAAGTATTGACAAAGAAAAAGCAACATCAGCGCCATTTTTAAAAATGTTCCGACGTCGATCAGATTTGGATCAAAGGAGAAAAAAATAAAAGATTATTTTTTTCTTTCTTTCTTTCTTCGTCTGATTTTTTTTTTTTTTTTTTTTTTTTAACTCGGCACCCCGCTGGGTTCTGCAATCATTATTAAATATATAATTTTATTTTTAAACGAGAGTATTTACTTTAAAATGGATGACGTAATAGAATTAGCTTTAATTTAATTTTGGAAAAGTTGACAAAAATTATTGTTTATTCTTTATGACGTCATCACGGGGATTTAGCAGAGAAGCCAACAAACGACTGTGTGAAAAAATAAAATATACAATAAATAAATGATACCATAGATAAGAAAAGTAATTTTTGTACCTACCTGGCTTATTTTTATTTATTTATTTATTTATTTGTATGTTTTTAAGTAGATTTTAGTCTTTTTTCAATCTCAAATAAGCGTTTTCTTCCGAGCTGTTTTGCAAACAAGATGGCGGCCTAGAGTCGTCTTCATGGAAAACGAATATGACGCCATATTGTTCGTAAACCAGCTCGCAATAAACGAATATTCAAATAGGTACAAAAGTAATTCTTATTGGCTATGATAATATTAATTTATTGCATACTAGCAAAATGGCCTTTTTGGTCAAGATCAAAGTGTAGTATCTGTCCTTCAGATGCTGCACTTCCATTTCTTGTTCTCTTTCGGTGGAGGATCAATCCTTCACGACTGAGAAAATTTTTTTTTTATTTTTGTACCTTTTCTCCACGTAAAAAAACGACCCTGGTGTCTAACTCTGTCCCGTGGGGAGGCATAGTAAATAGGTACAACATGGTTGTCTTCAAGTCTAACGTAAACAAGTTCTTGATGAGCCGTTCCACTTGTTAACAAATTTACCGAATTTCCATTACTAACGATTACTATATTGTCCAATTTCTAATGTACACTCTTTAACCCTTATCCTCGAGGGGCCTCTTGGCCTTGATAAGTGGTGATGCCTATGTAAACAAAAAAAAATCTCTCTTTTTTTTTTCTTCAATAAAAATTGATTTCTTGGGTTTTACAATAAAAATCTGTCCGCTCCAACAACAAAAATTGACAAATGTTTACCTTATATATTAGGTTGGTTTGGCCAAAATAATGATTTCATTTTAGCGCTTTTACAGAATTGGGACGAAATTTTGTAGTCGGTAAATAGAGTTTTCAGATAAAAAAAAAAAAAAAACAATGGTTTCAACTAATTTTTTTGTCAATCCTAATAAATTACAATGTTAGTTTCCAAATTATGCAGTCGAAATTACCCGAATATTAAAAAAACAACTTTAATTTTGTACAAATTTACCGCAATCTTAAATCAAATCAAAACAAAAAAATTACCTCCCTTTTCAACTCTCCTGTGTTTTACAATCGTTTTCATCAAATCTATTTTTTATTTTCTTTAATAAATAATTTTCTACCTTATCGATTTTCGTAATTTTTGGATATAATCATCTTAAAAATACGAGGAAGACGTAGATACCATTGTTTTCATGTGAAATTTAGTTTTACGATTTCCGAAATTTTGTCACAATAGTGTAGAAGCGCCTTCATTTTTTTATATATCTTAAAAAAAAACGAACATTATTACGTTTCAATCTTTAACCCTTATTAATCACCATCTGCCTTGTTCTTTTGGTGCAAAGCGTAGTACCTGTTCTAATACAATGTACCATCTCTTCACTTCTGTTCTTGGATACTACTGTGTGAAATTAGGACAATCCAGAGTGCCCTTTTGGGGGAGTTAGATTTTCAGTAAGTGTTAAAAATCAGAATGTGCAAGAAAAAAAAAAAAAAAAAAAAACGAGTACAGGCATTAAAAATGGTTTTATGTGAATAAGCGAAATTACACGACATTAGGTCAAATTTGGCCGACATCTTGCTTTGATTTCGCTTATTCAGATAACCTTGACACATTTCAAGCATTTTTTTTTTCAAGTTTACATGCACAATACTAACTGGATTTTAATTCAAAATGAGTCCTCATTTAATAATATGCAAGAAAAACAACATAAACTATTTTAATGCTTATACGGAATGTTTCATTCTGCTCTGGTCGCGATCTTTAACCCTTAACGGATTTTCGCCACAACTGGACCTTGTTCTGACTCCGCCCTTGTAATCGAACAAGTAAATAAGAACCCTAGCTTGTTCACATAAGAAGAAAATGAGACACTTGTTCTCTTCTACTTTATCTTGTAAGGAAGGCAACCACTGTATGTTAAATTGATGAATCAGCTTTAGTGGAACCTAAAAAAATGTTGATCGCCACTATTTTCGAATACCTTATCGCTTAAAATCATGGTAATTGTTAAAGATTGCGGCCAGAGCAGAAAAAAAAATGCGTATAAGCATTAAAAATGTTTTGTTGTTGTTATCTATTATATAATTCTCGTCTGCCTGCTTAAATGTATGTATGTATGTATGTATGTATGTATGTATGTATGTATGTATGTATGTCTGCATAAAACGCTCGACAAAGGCGACGGATTTTCACAAGATCAGTATCTTTTTGAAGCTCGACCCTTCAGACGACAAATATCGAAATATTGGCTAAAAAACATTAATTCCTTCACTCTCAACTGTGCACTTTTCTACAAGAAGTGGTCGCTTTTTTCACCGATATTTTCGAAAGTCATCCCCTCTTTTCGATTGACTAGTCTTAATTTAAATCTTTGCCATTTCCGGTTTTGCGATGGACGCAACGGCAAAGACGTCACTTTTTGTTGTTGTTGTTTTTCACGTTCATTTCCTTTTTCGCTTGCCTACTACAACTTTTTTTTTTTTTTGCTCAACACACACCTCCAAACACCCGGGCAACGCCGGGCACGCAGGCTAGTATATTAATGAATGGGGGATCATTTCGAGTTAAAATCCATTTAGTATCACGCATCAAAAATTGAAAAAAGCACGCTTGAAATATGAAATCAAACGCGATGACGATCGAATTTGACTTGATGTCGTGTGATTTCGCTTACTTACATAACGTTAACACATTTCAAACGAGTTCTTAAGTTACATGCGTAATACTAAATTGATTTTAACTCGAAATGATTCCTCGTTTATTAGTATTTAGCAAAAACAACATAAACCCATTTTTAATGCCTATACACAATTTTACCTCGCATTCTGCTCTGGCAGCGACATTTACATAACGATTACCAAAGCCATGATATTTAATGCTTACAAAAATACTTTTACTTCACCCCTCTCCCCCTCTCTAAAAATGTATCAACTTTTTGTTTTGTTAGTTGGAGTCGATTCAACATGGCTGCTTATATTTCAAACAAACATGGTCACTGTGTTGCAATGCATTATGGGAACAAATAAATTTACAAAAAAATAAAAGAACAAAAACTTTGTAAAGTAAGCCAATATTTTGCATATAGTTTGAATAAATTGGATTAATATTAACTTTAGGTCTATATTCTACAAACGTTTTACTCTTATTTTTCAGCAATTTATTTGTAATGCATCGTAACACAACAGCCATTGTTTTGTTTGAACGAGAAGCAGCCATGTTGAAGCGATTGGCATAAACAACAGAGCTGGTAACATTTTTTGGTGCAACTACATTATAATAGCGAAATTTGGAAAACGAAAAAATCGATTTAAAAAACGGGTTTGTTTTACAATCCACAGAAGTACGAAAAAATTGCAACCCCCCCCCAAAAAAAACAAATAATAAATAACAAACAAGTGTTATCTAAGGCAAGATAAGTTACTCTTCTACCTAACTGGATAAGTTTTTGGTGTTTTCGTTGATAGGAAAAAAATATCACTCATGTGATACTATTCTTGAAAAAAAAAATAAATTGTTTTCCATCATAGTTTTTTCATTGAAAAAGAAGTTTCATTTCGTCGTTACAAAAAATACATATATTTTAGTGAAACCTTTCTTGCAAGAAAATAATTTCTTAAATGCTTTCCGCGAAGAAAAAGAAAACAGTTGATTTTCGTTCATAGTTGTTGCTATGTTTTTAATCATCTATTTCAAACATTAATTGAAAAAAAAAAACTCGTATATTTTTATAAAATAAAACAATCCTTTTTCTAAACTAATTTTAGATGACTTTTGCTTTGTGTGTTGCAATAATGCAAGCGAGTTAACACTGACCAATCAGAGAGCTTTATATTAAAATAACTTTTATAAAATTCTGTTTGTATTCACCTGCTTCAAAGTCAACCAGTGCATTTATAAAAATGCCTAAAACTAAAGAGTTGCCAATAGATACTCGTCAAAAAATCATTGATAAGCACAGAAAAGGAAAGGGGTATCGAATAATATCAAGGGAAATTAATCGATACTCTTGCATAATTTGAACCGAATTCTCGTGAATTCCCATCAAGCATGGATCGGGCGAGACCGGCAATCATCGGCGTCAGCCGAGCGTCGTAACAGACGCAGACTAATGAAAAAAAAAAACAAAAAAAAAACAACTAGAAAAAATACAAATGCAAATAATAAAAAAAAAAAAAAAAAAAAACTTCCTTGAAAAATGAAAATATGTTTATTTCATTTTAGTATTTGATTTTTTTTTTTTGGGGGGGGGGTTGCAAAATATTTATCAACAGAAAGTTTGTTTGTTTTTTTCTCAAGGAAAGATTTTTTAACCGATAATTGTTAGATGTAAGTACAAGTTTTGTTTTCTTTTTTGTAACGGTATTTTTTTAAAAATATTTTTTATTTTCAAGACTTGTTGTTCAGTCATTTTTTTTTTTTTAGTGGCCCTGCCCATTTGTACATCTCCAGGAGAATGACCCCAAACATACTGCCAAACTAACCAAAGAATGGCTTAAAAATAACGAAATTGACGTTCTTATTTTGGCCCAGTCAGTCTCCAGACGTCAACCCAATTGAAAATTTGTGGAAAATATTGAAGATTAATGTTCACAAGAGGAATCCACAAAATATTCAACAACTAGAACAGTTCGGTAAAGAAGAATGACGCAAAATATATGCAAATCTTTGCAAAAAACATGTGTGCAACTATAGAAAGCGATTGGAAGCTGTTGAACGCAATAAAAGGCTATGCAACCAAATATTAAATCAATGTATCCAATACTTTTGCGTTAGTTGATTTATATTTTGCCTTTAATATAAACTTTCTAAACATTGATTTTGTAATTACTACCCCAAATATTAGTTAGAATAGTAATAGGAACAATGTGATGTATCCAATAATTTTGCATAGCACTATATATATATATATATATATATATATATATATATATATATATATATATATATATATACACACACACACACATATATATATATACATACATATAATGCAATGACGTCATTGTAAACAAACAAACAAATAAGCAGACAGAAATACAGATTTATTATAATAGATATATTTCCTTGTAAATAAATAATTAAAAAAAAAAAAAACGCCAAAAACCCGATGACAGCATTAAGTATGGTTGCCTATAGCAGGCATGTCATACATGCGGCCCGCAAGAAGCAGAATTGCGGCCCCACAGACAATTTTAAACAACTTGGAAAAATCAATGAGAAAAACGAAAGGGTCAAAATAAGAGGTGAGTTCGAAAAGTAGTTAAAATTTCTTATCTACCATCGCTTTAGGAAAATCTTTTTTGATACTGAGCCCACATATTGAAAGCTTACAACGTCACAAACACAACTGTCATGACTTCTCATTATTTCCCTTAGTTTTCCTTTCTTGCGCAGGGTACCTTTCCTAGCCGTACACCGACTTCCGGCGGTGTCATTCACTTCCTTTTCTCCTGCAAGCCAACATACTGCCCCAGCGGTAGCTTATCTTTTTTTTATATATGCCCTATAGTGTGAATGCGGTATTATGGTGACTGGAAAGACTTAAAGAGAAACGATCAAAACGATGACGCCCAATCCCTGCCCCAAGAGCACTCAGTTTGGCCTTATGTCATATTCGTTTTGCAATTTTTTCAATATTTTTTTTAATTTTTTTTGTAAAATCTATTGTGGTCTTTATACGCAAATGATTATAATCACAACAGTGCCATATTTTTTTTCAGCATCGTCATCGTTGTCGTTGCGGAAATTTTTCTTTTTTTTGTTTTTGTTTGTTTTAATTTCAAATGTTGTCTTGAAGCTTTTAATGTGTCAAAGCGTTTCTGCCTTGACCTGTGAAACCCATCTTTTGCTGCCATAAAATATTGCCTTTTGTCGTGATGAGACACTCTGCCATTTTGTGTTATTCTTTCTTCTTCTTCTTCTTCTTCTTTTTTTTTTTTTTTTTTGTACGTGGTTTATTTTTACAATCATTTCCATAATTGCTTATCTGGGATGCGAATTATCGAATTGATCGCTGCAACAGATGGACAGTTTCAGCTCTGGCATCATCTCCCCCCTCCTCTCTCTTTCCTTCTTTAAATTTCCTTTATTTCAAGAAAGGTGTAATATCATCATATATTTGTTTATGTTATCTCTTTTTTTTCTTTCTTTCTCTCTCTCTCTCTCTCTCTCTCTCTCTCTATCTTTCTCCTTCCTTAAATTTCCATTATTTCACACTCTCATATTTTTATTGTCATCGAAATCAGTGAAATCGCTCATTTCTCAATCAGATCAATTGTGCCTGCTCTAGTTAGGGACCCATCGTGGTGCACTGGGAGGAACTTTCACATGCCTCCTCGCAGTGATTTAGTCCACTATACATTGTAAACTACATTACACTACATTACAGAATCCCTACTGTTGATTTTATAAAATTATTTTTTGTATATATATAATGACTTGAATTAAAGTTTAAAATGCAAAAGTCAAGTATCATGAAACTAAAGCGCCCGTTATATCAAAGAACATACAGTTGATTTTATATGCTGAGCCTTTCTGCTTGTGTGGTAATAAAACTTCTCAAACGCACTCGTGATGTTAGGTGGTGTAAGTTGTTAACCTAGGTCAAAATCGCCTGTTCTTTCTTTTTCATCGGCTTATTTCGATTATCGATTATATATACTTATCTAAGCCATTCTGATACAAAACCTATCTAAGAACACTGCCATGCACGGAAAGTACCTTCATGTGAAATTTCATAGAAATCGGTCCAGCCATTTTCGAGTCTATAGGGAACAAACAAATGTAGACTACAATGTATCATGGATTAAGTAAATACGAGGGTGGGGAGAATCAAATAAAAAAATGGGTGATTTTACCTTCTTCGATAACAAGCAAACATGGGAGGGTGAAACATTTGTTGATCCTCATTCAATCCCGGGCAACGCCGAGTTTCTCTGCTAGTATTAAATATTTGTACTTTATGAACATCATTGACCAGATAAATGTCCAATATTTTTTGACAAACTTCTAGGTCTGACCTTTATTCCTGATCTAAGATGGAAGACGTACATCAAATCTGTTGCCAAGGCTGCTGGGAAAATGGTGGGATCGTTCTACCACTCCAGTAAATATCTCACTGCTGATGCAATTCTCTACCTATATAAGAGGCAAGTACGTCCAAGGAGGGAGTACTGTTGCCACATCTGGGCAGGAGCTGCTAGAAGCAGCTTATCCTGCCTTGACAAAGTTCAAAATAGACTTCGTAGTCTAGTGGGGGATGCTTTTACTCTTCTCTGCAACTTCTTTACCACAGAAGAGACCTTGCAAGCCTGTCTCTGCTTTATTGCTATTTTCATGGCAAGTACTCGTCTGGGCTTAAATCTATGGTTCCCCCTGTCCTAACTTTAATGAAAAACACTCGTCTAGCTGAAACCACTATCAATAATTTCCCCCACTCTTTATCTGTGCCTAAACCTAAACTTAGATTCCATGAACAAAGCTTTTTTCTTAGAACTGCACGGGTATGGAACTCTGTTCCGTTTTCCTGTTTTCGAACTAACTACAATATGGTTGTTTTCAAGTCCAATGTAAACAAGTTCTTGATGAGCCATCTCTTTAAGTAATCCAATTTACCAAGTTTCCACTACTAATGATTACTACAACATTTTCCCATTGACTACTGTACACTCATTAACCCTTATCCTCTAGTGGTCTCGGGGCCTTGATAAGTGGTGACTCCTTTGTAAAAAAAAAGTAAGGATATATTCATATGTATGTATGTATGTATTTATGCAGTCACGTGTTATTAGTTAGGGAAATTTTGAACCTTTTTTAATGGATGTGCTTTTGAAATGTTTCTTTTTTTTTTCTTGTCTGTTTAATGCAACCAATCGGTGTAGGTGTAAATGGTCGCTGTCAACAAAAAGCACTCGGTTTAACCGGTCACTAATGATTGGACAAGTACGTCTTTTGAATAAGTACAAGGAGCGAGGCATCTCATTATTATTGCTTTGCTGTCTTTGAGTGGGATGAAGACCATAAAAGACTGCAAGAATATTGCAGAACCAATAAGTAAGTTTTTTTTTTTTTTTTGCTGAATCAAAGGAAAAACCTTCTGTGATTGCAGTGATTAGGAGGGACTCAATCGGTGAACCCTTCCTACACTGAAAGAAAACAAAATAAATGTCGACCCACAACAAAGACTAAACTTATACAGAAAGAGGAAAAATGTCCTTGAAGTGTGATAAAGACTTGATCACAGCGAGGAATTTTAATTTCGGAATTTTTTTTTAGATAAATATTCTGATCTGCATTATTTGGATTATTCGGACTACTATTCTCATGTTGGATGTTATTCTCAAAACCTTTTGCCTGACATAAATCCTGGGGAATATGTCAGCAGATCGGTAATATTACTCCTGATCTGAAATGGAACACGTACATCAAGTCTGTTGCCAGGGTCGCTGGAAAGATGGTGGGATCCTTCTACCGCTCAAGAACATATCTCACTACTGATGCAATTCTCTATCTATATAAAAGCCAAGTACGTCCAAGGATGGAATACTGCTGCCATATCTGGGCAGGAGCTGCTAAAAACAGCCTATCCTGCCTTGACAGAGTACAAAATAGACTTCGTGGCTTAGTGGGGGATGCCCTTTTCTCTACCCTGCAACCTCTCTCCCACAGAAGAGACGCTGCGAGCCTATCCTTGTTTTATCGTTATTTCCATGGCAGGTGCTCGTCTGAACTCCAATCTCTGGTCCCCCCTCGCCAATCTTTCACGAAAAACACCCGTCTAGCTGAATCCACTGTGATAAAATTTCCCCCGCTCTTTATCTGTGCCTAAATCAAAACGTGGATTCCATGAACAAAGCTTCTTTCTTAGAACTGCACGCCTGTGGAACTCTGTTCCGTCTGCCTGCTTCCCACCTGACTACAGCTTGGATGTCTTCAAGTCCAACGTTAACAAATTCCTAATAAACCGCCCCCTTAAGTAAACACTTCATCAAATCTTCACACTAATGTACTGTACTTGCAATAACCCTTATACATTCCAGGCCTTGATAAGTGGTGACCACCGTGTAAAAAAAAACAAAAACAAAAAAAAAAAAAACAAGAGTACAGCGATATCGCAGAGAAATATGATGAAGTTAACGAGAGAACATGATTGTTTGTTGTCTTGCCTTAACCTGTCGTTGGATTATAATTGTAATTACTCAAATAGAGAAACTTATGTTCTACACTTTAATCCACTAATGCACAGAAGTCTATTTCGCCGCCTTTTATCATTTGATTTACTTTAAGCAATGCTGGAGGTTCAAAGAATAGAAATCGTCTATAAAGATAATGCAAGCAATTGTATGAGTGTACGTTTGTATGTCTAGCTAAAGATAAAAACAAATACCCACAAAGTTGGTATTTTCTTAATCGGAGTCGCCCCGGATGAATAATATCGAAAATTTAAGAAAAATTTTCCATTCCTTAACATTAAATTGATGCAGATTTCGTCAAAGAAGAGGCTGTTTTCCAGCCAGATTATGTATTAACTAAAAGGGAATAACTCTGATTTTTTTTTTTATCAAGAAGTTAATTCTCTTACAAGTTGTCTGTTTGTATGTATATCCACAAAGAGGTATGGGCTGGGTGGGGAAGAAAGAGGGAATGGGAAGAGGAAGAGAAGACCGGAAGGTGGGGAAAGATAGACAGATAGAGAAGAGGTAGCAGTTTTAACTCTGTTTCCTCTATGAACTCAACCTGCTTCCTCAACTGTTCTACACACAGATACAGGATATATACACACACACACACACACACACACACACACACACACACACACACACACACACACACACAAATTCAGGATGGAACGATAAAATTGTCGCCCTAGGAAAGACGACATTTCAGTTTGATGAAAACCGGTTTACTTATTTTTTTTCATAGCATATCATTTACTAGTTGGCCAGTTGTACAAATCCCAAGAGCGATAGGATCCTTCTATCTTCTGTCTGAAAGTGACACAATGTTCAACAAGCGAGATCGGAGATGCGCCGCTGTACAACTCATGCTCTCTATTGATCTAAGTCATGACAACAGGACCATTGCTAGCACCCTCAAAATGTATCACTGGATTGCCACGAATAACAGGAATGTGCCCAACCAAAGTTTCCGGCCATGGTTTTGGTCTTTGATGTGGTTTCAAGTGAGAGCCATATCATGCCATTTCACATCTTCGAAGTTGGCTTGAAAGTCAACACCAAAGTGTACCTGGATGTGTTGAAGAGTGTGGTGATCCTTTGGTGAGATAAGGTGGCCACTGAAGACCTTGGGTTCGGCAGCAGGACTCAGCGTCAGCCAACAAATCCAAAGAGACCCACGCTTGGCTTCAGAAGGAACGAAAGACTTTATACACTTCTCTCACTATCCCCCTCCTCCCCCGACCTGAGCCTGCTGGACTACTTCGTTTGGTCATACATCGAGAACATCACCAACATGACCTCCCACAACACCAAAGCCAGTCTGATCATCGCTATCCACTGAGTATTCACCAAGCTCCTGCTGGCACTTGTTGAAAAGGCATGCTTCCAGTTCCGGACCAGTATCAAGGCGGTGATTGAGACTGGAGGCGGCTACATTGAATAGATGTCAGCTCTACTACATAATCAAGTTACCTGAATGGGTTTTTTCCAATAGATGTTTTAAAATAAAGCTGTCGTGTTGTTTTCTTTAGGATGACACTTTTATCGTTCCACTCTGAATATATTTCTATGTACAGGATAATCCTTTGAACGGATCATTATGACTTTGGAAATATGTATTTTAGACAACATGAGTAGTAACATAAACACAATATGTATGTATGTATGTATATATGTATGTATATATGTATGCATATATGTATGCATA
>NC_136491.1:29886161-29893661 GCF_053919585.1 Euprymna scolopes
AAATTGTGTGCGTAAAGGAAATGGAAATCTTAAAAGAACTCTTCCATTTTTTTTTCTCGTCCATTAACATGGTAAAGGAAACAGGAAATTGCATTTCATTTCGATTTTTGTTAGTATTTTTTTTGTGTCTTTTTTATATGCTTGCAATAATAAAAACAAAAGTTAACGCAGACGAAATATAACTCATCAACCGATGTCTCCACACCCTTCATTATCAAGCGTGATTTAAAAATTTAAAAAAAAAAAGAAAAGAAAAGAAAACGCCCATTTATATATTAGAAAAAAATATACGTATGGATTCCAGAAAAATATAATTAAACAAAATCATAAAAAAAAGTTAGAAATTGACATTTTTTTTAAGAAACCTTGATTTATCTATATAGTCGTCATCATACGATGACAGGATATTCAGAAACGGCGATTCATCAGATGCGACTATTTAGTTGGCATGTTCAGCAACGTTAAAATAAGGTTTCATTACAGACCAACGAAAATGCTATTTCTAACTTTAATATGACAGACTAATGAAAGTGTAATTCCAAACTTAAGCGTAACAGATCAACAAAATTATTATTTCAAACCATTGAAAATATTATTTCAAACTTAAGCATGACAAACTACTGAAAATACTATTTCGAACTTATGCATGACAGACGAAGAAAATTTAATTTTAAACTTAAGTATGACAACTATTTAAAATATTATTTCGAATTTAAGCATGACAAACTATTGAAGATATTATTTCGAACTTAAGCATGACAAACTACTGAAAATATTATTTCAAACTTGAGTATGACAAACTATTGAAAATATTATTTTGAATTCAAGTATGACAGAATAAGAAAATTCCATTTTGAACTTAAGCGTGGCAGATCATCAAAAATGTTATTTCGAACATAATCATGAAAGACCAAGAAAATTCAATTTTCAACTTAAGCATTACAAGCTAATAGAAAAGTCCATTTTGAACTTAAGCATGATAGACCAACGAAAATGTTCAAATATAATCATGACAGACCAAGAAAATTCAATTTTGAACTTTAAGCATAACAAACCAACGAAAATTCAATTTTAAACTTGAACAAAAGCATTATTTTGAACTTGAGCACGACGGAGCAACGAAAATGCTATTCCAAACTAAAGTATAACAAATAAAGATATCGTTTCAAACTTAAGCATGTAAGTACAGTTTTTACGGAGAGGAATTTATTCCAACAATATTTGAAATATGTATGTTTAATAACCTATTCATAGCAAGCAAACAGGCAGACAATTTTCGCTTTTTTTTTTCTATATAGATAAATAATTCTGATTTCGCTTATGAACGTCTCTCTGAAAAGGGATGGGATTCATTTCAAGAGGATTTCCCTTAATCCCAGCTTCAAACCAGGAGCTTCAAAGATCAAGGGTTTTCCTAAGGATGTTGGTGGTACCTATAATTGCAGAGGTTTGAAGGCCGCCTAAAACATCGGGGATTTGTAGTTTTTTCAATTGTCCTTCCAGACGACTTGATACTACTCCTAGTGTATCAACTACGACCGGGATTATTTGTGTTTTAAATAATAATAATAATAATAATAATAATAATAATAATAATAATAATAATAATAATAATAATCGACTGGCAGAACCCGTGGAAATTCCACGGTAGTTGAAAACATCATCAGATAAGCAAACAATAGAATGCCGTCAATAGAATAACCAGTATAATATTAATTCCAATCAAACCGTGATTAAAAAAATAAATATTTTTGTAAAGAAATAAGGATAACTGCTCGTGATATATTATTACAAGAAATAGAACTAAGACACTGGCTGACGATAAACAGTATTTCGATCTGCACCAACCAGACACTGGCTGATGATAACTAACTTATTGTGTACTGCACTGACTGAACACTGACTGGCGATAAATAACTTATTCATATTGTGACCTTCAACTACCAGACACTGGCTGGCGATAAATAAGTTGGTAATGTGACCTGCATCTACCAGACTTACTTGTACTTGAAACGACATTCACCCTGGAGGAGTTGAGTCGACTTCATGAAGATGCACATCTCGTACCGCTGCGGCCCAAGCCCGGCGATCGGAGGCAAGATCCCAAGTGAGCAATAGCCAGTCACGTCTCCAACGAGACAGGCCATAGATGAGCGGGCCCGAAATAAGCTCAGCGTCGGCTTTGATAGTCCCGAGCCACGTTCTTAGCTGGCCACCGACACGTTTTTTCCAGCCGGGTAGAGGACGTGGGGAGATAGCCTCGTGGATAAAGACCCCTGCATCACAGCGAGACACTGGCTGGTAGAAAATAAATTTTAGTATTGTGATCTGTACCCACTAGACACTGGCTGGCGATAACTTATCCAATTGAAACAATTGTTTATTGGGCATTTTAGAATATTTCATTTTCATACTAAGAGAATTCAGTATAGTAATGGCTGATGCGATTTGGAATATTTCATTTTTATTTTAAGGGATGTTCAGGATGATAATGGTCGAAGCGAATTGACATATTAATATCTATATATATTAGCATATTAATATATGGATAATGATATGAAAGATAAAGTAGGAGTATTCGGAACAATTCCGAAAAATTTTGGAAAAAAAAATGAGAGAATTTGGAATCAAAGGAATAGCTGAGAAGATACAAGGGATAAAGATAATGAAAACGGCTGAAATATTAAGGGAAACCTTTTGATGCGGAGACTAATACTCATGAACCAAAAGACACGAAACGGATATATAGAAACTGCTACAAAGGTAAAACACAAAGAAACACTACATGGAATCAAGAAAACTGAAACAGTATAATTTAAATCCCAACTCCCACACAAAACTAAGTGACGGCATGAACTGATAGCAGACCAAATAATTGAGGAGGGTCAAGGAGGATAGAAATAGAAAACCGAAGAGAGAAAGCACTAAATAGACCTCCACTGAATGATTGTGAAGAAGACTGGAACCTTTTGGGGAGGCTTCGCTCAAATTCTAGTGATGATCAATGGTTGCTATCAAAGAAAAGTCAATGGTAAACGGCTGTCGCAATAACACAAATTAATTTGCAAATGTTATCGAAAGAGGTGGAGAGTACTGTAAATCATGGGAGACTTGTTGTCGCTCAGACTCCAGGGAACACTACAGGTTGTTCTAAAAAATTATTTTATGACTGAATAATAATATAGAAGTCAGGCAGGAGACTTAGTTTTGGTTATGCAGGAAGAATGTCTTAAAAATATGTCACAACGACCTGGTTGTGCCACGGATAAAGTTCTAAATGACAGCCTTCTGAAGATTTAAAGATGAATCCTTAGTATACTAATAATGCAATTACAAATTATTTTAACTGACGAAACGAGAACTATCTATGTAACAGAGCGCGTATGGGCTCGTGTGAGAAAATCAGCAGAAGCTGAAGGATAGCTGGCTAGCGAAAATATTAGCAGCAGCAGTCCTTAAAACATGTATGCAAATTAGAAAGTGGGCGCAAGCCTGCGTCGCAAGAAAAAGACAGAAAAATACATCACGTGGTCGAAGAGAGAAGCAAGATGGACACGTGAAAGTCGAGGGCGGGAAAGCGCTGGCCGGCGTCGGTGCCGGCGTTGGCGTCAGGTGGCAGAGGGACACAGATCTTTTAGAAAGCACACGTGTATGCGAAAAGACTTAGGAAAAATAATGAAATGCGTTGTTTTGGAAGAACCGCGAATAAATGCGTTTCATTTGCGATTTTAAAAAAAAGTGACGAGTCGGGTTTTTATTTCTTTCCTATTTATTTACGTCCGTTTATTCCTGCGGCATAATCACGTTGAAACACCGGTTCCCGCTGGATCACCGAAGTTAAGCAACGTTGAACCTGGGCAGTACTAAATGGGTGACCATTTGGGATTTCCAGGTGCTGTATGTGATCTCTGCTTATCTCGGCATTGTTTCCAGTCGTCCTGGACTTCTTCTTGCCACTGGACTCAAACAGTACCGATTCAGGAGAAGTGTGGTTAGAAATTGCGCAACACTTGCCTCACAATTACATGCGCAGCTGCCCCTTCAGGGGGTATCCTTTGTCTTTCGAGACTGAACAGAGGTATCATATCGTTCTTGTGACGTTAGATCTGCACCGTAAATTAAATAAATACTCCAACATAAAGATTCCCGAGTTTGACAAGACCGAACTTTGAATAAGGTCGAAACTATTAAGAGGGTTGAAAGGCTTAGCTTTATTTAAAACTATCAGGGACGGAACCTAGGTCTCCAAGACGTAAAGAAATCGAATTTACTTGCATGTAAAAAAAAAGCTGAGTGGATTTTTTGGACTACTATCCTCATCTTGGATGTTATTCTCACAACGTTTCAGCCGATGTAACGTCCGACCTTCTTTAGGCGAATCTTTCTATCGAACTTGGGAATTTATACAGAATTAAGAACAGAATCCTTTAATTTAATACACGGAGGTAGCTTGCCCTCGTTCCATCAGCTAATTAGTTAAGATTTATAGCCAGTTATAGCTGAGAGAATGAGAGTATTTCACCCCCCCCCACACACACACCTCCGCCGTGGATTAGACAAAAAACTCCCGCACAAAATTCTGGGAAGATTCACAAATTCAATTGAAAATTAAGCTGAAGAAAGTCGAAGGTTATATCGGCCGAAATGTTGTGAAAATAACATTCAAGATGAGAACAGTAGTCTGAATAATCAAACTAAAACAGGGTTTTCGAAAGGCATCAAAGTTGATTAAGTGATGGTAGATCCAACGGGTCACAGGTGCATCTAGTATTTTCATAAAATCAACTTAATGGAAGACAAGATAATTTTTAAAAAATATTTTTGTCACCTGCTGGCTGAATTGAAAAGAAGAAAAATATTCCATGGATTTTTATCATTCGATCCTGGAAATTGTTTGGATTTTATTATGTTTTTATCAAACCAATCAGATGCGAGATTGATCCCTGTGTCAAAGGAAAAGACTGACAGTTCCGCAGTATTTGTGTGTGTGTTTTTACTCCTTTATTTTTTACTCCTGTTTTTTTTCCATCAAGCTTTTTTCCTCTTCTTACATCCTAGAAAAATAATGGGTTTTTTTCTTTGTTTTCTTGTGTCTTGTTCTTTTCCCAAAAAATTATATAAAAAAAAAATGCCTGGAGAATATTGAATCCCTGCTATTTATTATTGATAACTAAAACTCGAAACTATTTTAGGGACAAAGGTTTCGGGAGGGGGGGGTCTAGATTAAAACATGACACATTGATAAATATTTTGAGTTTTCCGTATTTTATTGTAAATCTTCCTTTATTTTTTATTCTCTTTCTGTTGTATATATATATATATATACAACAGAAAGAGAATAAAAAATAGAAGATTTACAATAAAATACGGAAATCTCAAAATATATATATATGCATATACTCATATATATATATATATATGGGATATATATGGGATATATGTATATATATATATGTATATATATATATATGCATACACACATACACATATATACTCATATATATATATATATATGGGATATATGTATATATATATGCATACACACATACACATATATACTCATATATATATATATATATATATATATATATATATATATATGGGATATATGTATGTATATATATATATATATATATATATATATATATATGCATACACACATACACATATATACTCATATATATATATGTGGGATATATGTATATATATATATGCATACGCACATACACATATATACTCATATATATATATATATATATGGGATATATATATATGCATACACATATATACTCATATATATATATGCATATATGTATATATATATATATGCATACACATATATACTCATATATATATATATATGTATATATATATGGGATATATGTATATATATATATGCATACACATATATACTCATATATATATATATATATATATATATATATATATGGGACACACATACATATATATACTCATATATATATATATATATATATATATATATATATATATATATATACATGCATATATATACACGGATCCTGGAAGTTATTTTTATTTTATTATATTTCAGATGCGAGATTGATCCCTGTGTCAAAGAAAACGACTGACAGTTCCGCAGTATTTGTGTGTGTGTGTGTGTTTTTTTAATCCTCCCCTTCAACCTAATGGTAAAAACAAAGCTTGGGAATAGAGTCTTACATCTTATAGATAAGCATTTCCCACCAGGTAGTATACTACATAAAACACATTAAAACTTATCTACAGCTATACTAAAAACCTAGAAAGAATAATGAAAAAAAAACACACAATAATAAAATATTAAGGAGAAGTAATCCTACTACGGACACTGACCTGCAATTGCCAAATGACCGACCGAATGCCCACTAAGCAATAACTGTTTCACATCGTCAGTGGTATGCGAGGCTAAAATATGCACTTTAGAAAACCCAGAAATAGATAAATTCTTTACAGGCAGCACCTCAATGACCTTTAAAACAGATTCTACGGTCATACACTGCCAGTGAATAACAGAGCACATGCTATGGACACCTCACTGTTTTTTTAAATATTCGTTAGTTTGTCTTTTTTTTTCTATGTAACGTCACTTCAAACCCCGATATTCTGCATGGCTAACAGTATTTTAGACACTGTGTGTGTGTGTGTGTGTGTGTGTGTGTGTGTGTGTGTGTGTGTGTGTGTGTGTGTGTGTGTGTGTGTGTGAAAAGTAAGTGTTTTGATAAAACAAAGGTTTATTCGAAAGGAATGTTTCTGTTTAGAGCACAATTGAATCAGGATATCTGACTTTGGAATTTTAAACTATAAATCAAGACATTATATAAAAATGATTTTATAAAATCAACAGTAGGTTCTCTACAGTGCAATGTAGACGACAATGTATTGTTGACTAAGGCACTGTAGGGAGGCAGTGGGTCCCCAACACGACAATCGGTTTGATTGAAAAATGGGAAATTTCCCTGATTTCGATGAAAAGTATGGTGTAGAATATTTATTGATCATCATAAAATCCCGGGTAACATCCGGTTCATCTGCTAATATATATATATATATATATATATATATATATATATATATATATATATATATATATATATATATATATATATATGCATTGATTGCGGGTGATTAAATGACTTACTGACTAAATAGTTTCCCAACGAATGATAAAAAATAAAAAAATTAAATAAGTTTTTTTTTATAGTTTTAAAGATGAAAAAACTTCTAAGACTTTCTCTCTCTCTCTCTCTCTCTCTATATATATATATATATATATATATATATATATATATATATATATATATATATATATATATATATATATATATACCATTTGTTTCTGCGTATAAGACGATACTTATCTTGAAAAAACAATATTTCATAAGATACCAGGTATTGCAATCTCTAGTTTAGGCTAAACAAACATGGTTTCGTGATTTAGCAATCGTCTTATACAACCGATATATGATAAATTTATTAAAA
>NC_136491.1:29896161-29936161 GCF_053919585.1 Euprymna scolopes
AAACACTTCAAGATCAAAAACTAGTCATCCAGAGACTAATTGGCTGGTATTGACTACTACTGCTACTACTACTACTAATAATAATAATTCTTTATGGAAATCGCTCCAGACAAGGCATGTAGCCACTTGATGAAAGGGGCTAAAAAGTATAGTTTCATAGTCAATGCGGAGTGTTAGATGGATAGATTCCGACCCAGAAAACAGCAATTTTTTCTCCTTTGTCAGAAACGTTGTTCATAGAATGTGAGAACTAGCTCAACAAACACACAGGCAATGAAGTTACTGGTGGCGAGATATTAAGAATTAGAGAAACGGACCAGGTCATCAGATCTTTAAGACTCATATGACATCTTGAATTGGAAACCATGTTTAGTTTCAGAAGAGTTTCCGATGGTTAGTTATTCTATACGAGTCCTGGAGATGACGAGTTCTCAGTGGACAGCTGTTCTGTACAGGTTCCGGACTTTATAATTTTGCAGTCAAAGAACAAAAGATCCTTCTTGTGTTGACATGAAAAAAACCTGGTTTAATTTTTATGGAGCAATTCTGGCTTCTGATTGGCTGATAGCAGAACATGAATTAATTTGATTCGTCAGTTCTTAGCAGCAACATTTACAAATAGAATCCCCATACTCTGAGAGAGCATACCCCCATTATTAATGAGAATGTGTCTCCTTGCTGCTTCGGCGGATTGCAGACTGGGTAGAGTACTTGTCAAGGATCCGTTCTTGACACTCAGCCCGACAGGTATGAGGCTAATTCCCGGCCCCATACCTGTTGGACTGAGGTACACTGCCTGGGTATTACTCGGGAGGTCCACACTCCCAGACTTTGCCACTCGGCTTTCGGGTGGGGCAAGTTTATTGCTTGTTGTCTAAGGCACCCCGACCGGAGAATGCCGACGGGGATACTCAGGCAATTTTTGTAATTGCAAAGTGGCTCTCCTTTAGGGGAGCTTGCTTAGATCCCCACTTTCTGACCTTGTGTCACATATTGGTGATGTGGGAACCAATTAAATATCTACCCCCATTATTAGTAAAAATATTGCAACATTACACATCAAATTTCTCATTCTCATATCTTTTTTCTCTCCATGCAACGCATGTCCTCATCCTTCATTGCTTATGTTTTCATACATTTGTAACAGAGTGTGTATGAGCGCGGTGGAAAATATTGACAGCAGCTGTAAAAAAAAAAAGAAAAAAAAAGATATATGCAAATTAGAAAAGTGTGCGCGAGCTAGCGTCTGAAAAAAAAAAAGGAACACCACGTGCTCGACGGAAAAAGAAAATTGGACGCGTAAATACCGAAGACAAGAATGGGCCAGCTGTAACCGGCATGTGGTCGGAGGAAGGAGAAACGCTCACCTGGTAAAATGAACATGTGGGGGCAAGAGACTTTTTTTTTTGAAGTGGTGGCGAAAGTAACGGTTATAAATGCAATGCTAATCGGTCTGCTAATATATATATATATATATATATATATATAATTCAATAAAATTCAAAATGGCGTAATAGAAACATGTTAAAGGTATTTGCAGCATCTTTCCCAATTTTCGGACTTTAATCATGTCAAATCACACTTTATTTCCTTTTGATGGATTGATTGTTGCGATTTCTTCTGATGAGTTAAGGGCATAATAGATTCACTGATTGATATAATAATAAAGTGATTGATTTTGCGCTACGAAACAGATACTGTCAAGAATTGTAAATGTCAACTGAATTAAAAGGAATAAATTATAAGATGGTCAACATCATGAATTTTGGAATATAGTTTTTTTTTCATTTATTCTCTATATTGCTCTGTAATTACATTGAGCTTCTTAAATAAGGATTGGTATATATTATAAGAAAATATCTTTCTACAGTTTTTATAAACATACGTAACATATATATATATATATATATATATATATATATATATAACTACTTAATTTACTCACATAAAATGAATATACGAAAGTATAAATTTATGCGTAAACTTTAAGTATTTACTTCAAAAGTGCTCAATACGTAGGTAGAGCTAGTTAGTAAGTTATAAAATATATATGGCGATTAAGCTACACTGAAAAACTTATTTATATTGAAACAAACACACGAAATCTCAAAGACAACGCAAATTATTAAAACAGGTGTATATAAAAACGACAAACAACCACAAAATTCGCGCATAAGCCTGAAGAGTCCTAGAGTGGATGAAACGCGGAATATTCAGTGTAGCTTAATCGCCATATATATTTGAGAACTTACTATATGTGTGTGTGTGTGTGTGTGTTTATAAAAACTAGTGGAGAAAATTTCTTAAGAAATAACCTAAACAATTATGTACACTCAAAACATTTTTGCTATTCCAATATTGGTTTGTAAGTTCACCAAACTTATTGAATTTTGGAATTCAAGTTTTATTTCGGAACCTGACTTACAAAATTCATGATTTTTCTTCTCTGAAAGCTGTAGTTGATTTTTGGAATAGAGCCCGCATCAATTTTTAGCTTTGTTCGAAATTTTTTTTTTCAACCACATCATTTATTAATTAGGCAAATTTTTACGTGAATATTTCAAAATAAAATTTAACAAATATTTTTTTTCTGTTACATACACACCACAAAAAGAATAAGCAACGACATTTTTGATCAATGTAATATTTTGAAACTTTCATAATTTAGATTATTTGTGGAGTACCTGATTAGCCTAATGGATACCATTGTAGATTACGGAATTGACTATTGTTATAAACTCGCAAAATGATGCCTGTTTAGTTGGCTGTTCGTCAGATTTGTGATGAGAAAATATTTGGTTGTTGTTTAGACCACCTAAAAAATGGGATGCTGTTTTGAGAAAAGTAATCGCTTCTTAGAAACGTCGTTCATAAATGAGAATTCTGAGATTACACACATATTATGTCTACATCAGGTTTCTCCGGTCAGTCAGTGTTTATAGCCAGTGATCAAATATTCATTCTTTGTGGTCTTTATGTGGTCCAAATAGGATTGGTTTTTATACCCCCCCCCTCTCTCTCTCTCTCTCTCTCTCTCTCTCTCTCTCTCTCTCTCTCTCTCTCTCTCTCTCTTTCTCTGTTGACCATTGTTTATATTGACGGGAAATTTACAGGCCAAAAGAGGTGTTTTGTCGTCGATCCAGGCGACGTGGATGAGTAGACGCCTTGCAGTCAAAGAGAAAGAATAGTACTAGGTGGGCGCTTCCGTTTATAAACTCCCGAACATTATCTCTGCTTGCAAATCAGAATCAAATTAAATGTTTGCTCCAATCATCCAGATTAAAAGTCAAGTAGATATCGAAAACATTGTTAATGGCGACAGTTGTTGTTGCCGTCTGTATGATTACTGCCACACACACACACACACACACACACACACACACACACACACATATATAACCACGTTTTAAGCTCATTTGTTGTTGTGGAGTTTCTTTTTGCTTCCTCGATTTGAAGCTATTTTTTTAAATTGACGCGAACTCTAGGATACTTCAATTAAAGTCAAATATGAACAGGTAAAATTACGGAGGAATAAAAGGCGAATCAAATGAGGTATAAGTTGTTTAAACAGCTACATTCAATTTTGCGACTTTTGAAAAAATGGCAAGTGCAGATTTATATATATATATATATATATATATATATATATATATATATATAAAAGAAAAGGGATGACAGGTGAATATATATATATATATATATATATATATATATATATATATATATATATATATATATATATAAAATGTCACCTGTCATCCCTTTTCTAAAAGATGGAATCGCCCGATCGTTGAAGACAAGACGCAAGACAGCAAGCAAGGCCAACAGAGTTTTATAGTTATATAGATTACCAGGAAAAGAAAATTAAGTCTTAAACAAAAAACAGTTGAAGGAATCGTTTTTGGCATCAGAAAATAGGCACAATTTTTCCCCCCCGATTCCGATACACCAAAATGTTCTGATTTTTTTGGTTCTCGGTTCCGATTTCGTAATCGCCCCAACACTAAGGATTAGGTCGGTTATCAGCATGAATTTTATGACGAAAATATAATAAACTGTACCTTCCTGTGACTATATGAAAAATAAAAAAAAAGTATAATCTATTTTTCTACGGTTAAAAATGGCGAATTCATAAACCTGTTTTGATAAAGCAGTCAAAAAAAATTAATGTTATCTTTGTTCCAAGTTTTATTCCCCCCCCCTACATTTGAACTTTTGAAAACATTAATAAGCATTTCTGAGCTGTAAGTAAAAATATATTTTCTTGAAAAAGTAAAGACAATAATAAGAGAAATACTCGTAATTAGAAATTATAATGTGGCTTGAGAATGAAAAACTTATTTATATTGAAACAAACACACGAAATCTCAAAGACAACGCACATTATTAAAACGGGTGTGAAGACTATATAAAAAAAAAAGAAAAGTGCTGGTGAATTTAAAAATATTTTGTCTTAATTTAAATTTTCTCAAGTGAAAAGTATTAAAAATGTTAATATGACATCTTTTTTTTAGTATCTTCCAATTTCTTTTTTATTTCAATAAAAATAAAATACGTTTATAGACAAGATTGGCTGCTCTTTTCGACTTTCGTTTTTTGCTTCAAAAAATTGCTGTCGGTGACGAGCAAGATATGGTTCCTCCTTATCAATGATTATCTTCCTCTCAAATAAGGTAAACGCCTCCTCCTTCTTTTGTCCATGTTAAGAATGTCTTTCTTGTCCGCTTGATCATGCATACCTAATTATCCAGCCAAATGGACAAAAGAAACCGGAAGTAAAAAAGAGGAGACAATCTTGACTATAAACAAAACTGCGATGTGTTATCATGCACAACATAACAGAAATATGCAAGAAAGAAAAACAAGGAAAAAGTGAAACATGCCGAGTAGTTTTTAATTTGTGAGTACGGACACCAATAACTGAATGAATCAGGAAGAGTTTGGGACCATCTTCCACTTTATATATATATATATATATATATATATATATATATATATATATATATATATATATATATATATATATATATATATATATATATGACTACTTTATTTAATCACATAAATTAATATACGAAGATATAATTTTATGAGTTCAACAGTGCTCAATATATAGGCAGAGATAGGTAGTAAGGTATAAAATACATATACATATATATATATATATATATATATATGTATATATATATATATATATATATATATCGACTTTATTGTTCTTATCTTTTTAGCGATAATTATATTCGGTATAAGTTATCTCCCTTTGTTCTCAGATTAACAAGTAAATAGTCGCCCCAATTTTATTATTATTATTATTATTAGTAGTAGTAGTAGTAGTAGTAGTAGTAGTAGTAGTATTAGTAGTAGTAGTAGTAGTAGTAGTAGTAGTAGTAGTTTAACGACCATTTTACATGCCGGCATGTGTTGGACGGATTTTAGAAATTGACTTTTAAATTACGTCTTTTCTGCCGTCAATCCAGTGAGGTTATGGGGACCAGTGCTTCTATAAAGACACCCTTTTCTAGGTGATCTCTTATCAAGGCTAAAGAGCGCATCACTTACCCTTTTGTAAAATAAAAGATGAAAGTTTAAATGATAATCTGACCAGAGACAATTTAGTTTGAAAGTCAAGCAAGTACTTCCTAAACCAGAGTTCTGCTGCCACATCTGTGCAGGAGCTGCTCGGTGCAACCTATCCTGTCTTGATAGACTTCAAAACCGGCTTCGAAATCTAGTAGGTGATGCCTTTTTCTCTTCCCTGCAGTATATTTCCCACAGAAGAGACTGGCTCTGATCAGGCGTGCAATTCTAAGAAAGAAACTTTGTTCATGGAAGTTACGTTTTGGTTTGGACACAGATAAAAGGGAGGAGGGGAATTATTGACAGTGGTTTCAACTAGACGAGTGTTTTTCGTGAAAGATTGGCTAGGGGGAACCAGAGATTGGAGCTCAGGTGAGCACTTGCTATGGAAATAGCAATAAGCAGAAACAAGCTCGCAACATCTCTTCTGTGGGAGAGAGGTTGCAGGGAAGAGAAAAGGGCATTCCCCCACTATGCTACGAAGTCTATTTTGAACTTTGTCAAGGCATGATAAGCTGTTTCTGGCAGATCCTGTCCAGATGTGGCAACAATACTCCATCCTTGGACGCACTTGACTTTTATATATTGCATCAGCAGTGAGATATCTACCAGAGCGGTAGAAGAATCCCACCATTTTTCCAGAGTCCTTGGCAACAGACTTGATGTACGTGTTCCATTTCAGATCGAGAGTAAAGGTCAAGCCCAGAAGCTTGTTAAAACATGGAGCCTCCTCAAGACGAGAGCCATTCATTTCTATTGATACCAGATGAGGATCAGAGCATTGATGATATAAAGATAGAAGCTTGCTTTTAGATGCATTAAAAAACCCAGCCACCTTTTCCCCATTGTACCACGTGCTCAAGATCAAAGAAGAGAGAATCAGGAAGAACTTTGTCGTTCATGGCCTTTGATGTGTTGCCATAGATGATAGTGTCGTCAGCATAAATTTCTTGTCTTTGTGATAATCATCTTACATTCTTATTAGCTCATTGCGTTAAGTGACTTCATGCCTTGTCTGGAGCGATTACCACAAAAAAAATGGCATGCTAGTTAAAAGTGCGAATCCATAATCTTTTATTAATGTTTTAAAAAACATTTTTTCTTGCTGTACAAACAAGATTCAAAAAAAGCAAAGCCATAATATATAGGTAGAGACTAGATTTTATATGAATATTTTGTTAACCTATCTAGATGAATAGCGAGTGTGAACATTGTCAAATTTGGAGATCCTTCTGTCCGCAAGGACCCATGGCATGACGGATAAAGTACTTATTAAAATTCGGTTATTATTGATTGACACTCTTCTAAAGATTGAAGGTTCAATCCTGAGTGAGGGCGACACTCCAAAACATGATTGCGAACTACTAAGGATTTCTACCCAGATTAACAAAATGTTATTTGAAACTTAAGCATGACAGACGAAGGAAAATATTTCAAACTTAAGCATGACAGATGAATAAAAATGTTTTTTTTTAAGACAGAAGCTTGACAGATTAACGAAAATGTTATTTCAAACTTAAGCATGACAGACAAACGAAAATATTATTTCAAACTTAAGCTTGACAGATTAACGAAAATGTTATTTCAAACTTAAGCATGACAGACAAAAGAAAATATTATTTCAAACTTAAGCTTGACAGATTAACGAAAATGTTATTTCAAACTTATGCATGACAGACTAACGAAAATATTGTTTCACACTTAAGCATGACAGATTAACAAAAAAAAAATAATATTTAAAAATAAGCATGACAGACTAACGAAAATGTTATTTCAAAATAAGCATGACAGACTAATGAAAATGTTATTTCAAATAAGCATGACAGACTAATGAAAATGTTATTTCAAATAAGCATGACAGACTAATGAAAATGTTATTTCAAATAAGCATGACAGACTAATGAAAATGTTATTTCAAAATAAGCATGACAGACTAATGAAAATGTTATTTCAAAATAAGCATGACAGACTAATGAAAATGTTATTTCAAAATGAGCATGACAGACTAATGAAAATGTTATTTCAAAATAAGCATGACAGACTAACGAAAATGTTATTTCAAATTTAAGCATGACAAACGAAAATGTTATTTCCAACTTAAGCATGACAGACAAACGAAAATATTTCCAACTTAAGCATGACAGACTAACAAAAATGTTATTTTAAACTTATGCATAACGGACTAACGAAAATGTTATTTCGAAATAAACATGACAGACCAATGACAGTGCTATTTCAAACTTAAACATGACAGACTAATCGAATGCTGTACTAAGATTAAACGTGACTGACCCACGAAAATGCTATTTCAAAGTTTATTATGACAGACTGACCGACGAACACAGAGACGCTTGTGCAACTAAAATTAGATGTATCAATCCAATTTCACATTTAGTAACAAAAATTCTGTTTCGCACTGAAACTTGACAGATGGAACGACGGACCGACAAAGCTTCAACGAGAGAAACAAAGACACCTTTAAAATTATGAAAAAAAAAAAAAATGAAAATCCGAACATGAGGAGAAAAACGAAAAGAAATATAAAAATGAGTGAAGATAAAATAGACTTATATTCAGACATTCGAATGTAACTTGTTATGATTTGATGAAGAGGAAGTAAAAAAAAATAAATAAAAATCTGTACATTTATAAAGTCCACACGAAACCATTAAAAAAAAAAATTGTATCCTTCATTAGTCACGGAGAGAAAATAGTGTCGGTTCTCTTGTTAATCCATTTGCTGAGAAGTAATTTTCACCTGAAGGAATCATTAACTTTGGTCAGTCATTATTTATTATTAGATTGATAGCCGCCCAAGCGGACAGAGATAATTGGGGAGAAAATTAACGTAAAAAGAGAAAAAGGTTGTAGAAGAAAAATATGACAGAATTAAACGACATCATATATATATATATATATATATATATATATATATATATATATATATATATATATATATATATATATATATGGCATTAACCGTATGTATCGCGCTTGAAAAAACAACAATAACAAATCTAAATTTATAAGCGATAAAAATAAACAGTAAAATTAATCTAGAGTTTGTGGCCTAACGGTTAAGGCACCGGACTGAGGTTCGATCCCTAGAAACAGTTGAACTACGCTGACGAGAGGTAACGACCTCGAAACACGCGTGTACGTAGATTACTGTTTTAAAAATAATAAATAAATAAAAATGTTATATACGTCCAAAACAAATTAAAAGGGCGACTTTCTAAGTAAATAAAAAAAATGAGCTTTGAGGCGTATGTATCGCTTGAAAAAACAACAATAACACACACACACACACACACACACACACACACACATATATATATATATATATATATATATATAAAACAACAATATATATATATATATATAAAACAACAATAATACACACACACACACACACACACATACATACATATATATATATATATATATATATATATATATATATAGTAAAAAAATCCAAAGGATGTAGCATTTACCTGATATACGCAATGGTAAACTTCAAACTAATATAAATAACAGTATTTATATATAGATAATTTAATCCCAACCGAATAAAAAGCTCAATACGCAATAGAGAGTAGAGCTTATTATAAGAGAAAGAAAATCAAAACTGTAAGTTGAAATTTACAATCAAAATTATTGTTCGACTGAATACTCAAAAAAACAATTTACAAAGTCCTTAATCCGTAGAGTTTCAAAGAATGCTATTCTAGCTATTCTTCTTATGAGATGACAGAAAGAAATCAGCAAATTATATTTGTAGCAATGCTAGAATATACTGGTTAAGGCATTAACTGAAACCGTAATTTATTAAAGTCATAAACTGCCAAGAAAAACAAGTGAAAAAATGTTGGATATGTAAAAAAAATATATATAAAATCAAACTACGCATATCATTTTAGCTTGCATGAAGATTTTCTCAAGGTAATCTGAAATGCGAAAATAATTCTTTAGAGACAATGAAGTCCAAAATTAAATCCAGTATGATGTTAATGGTCCGGTTGGAAAGTTTTCAAAGCAGCTGACATAATAGAAATTGTTTTTTCGGACAGTGCAATAGGCCAAAGAAAAGTTGATCTCCAATCAAATGGGATCAACAAATAAAAAGGCCAGAAAACGAAATGTCATATATATATAAATATATATATGTGTGTGTGTGTGTGTGTGTGTGTGTGTGTGTGTGTGTGTGTCGGATTTTCCTTTTAATTGAGCACTCTGTTGGATTTCTTTTTCCAAAAAAACTAATCATATATATATATATATATATATATATATATATATATATATATATATATATATATATGAATGCGAAGAAGGTAGGCTCTCTCTACCGTGCTAGAAAACTACTGACACCTGAAAGTATCCTGTACCTCTATAAGGCCACCATTCGCCCATGTATGGAGTATTGCTGTCACATTTGGGCTGGTGCATATGCTGCTAGTCTCTCGCTCCTAGACAAGGTTCAAAAGAGAGTCGCCAATCTGATAGGCCCTGAACTGTCATCTAAGCTTCAGCCTCTTCCCATCGACGAAACGTTGCATCCCTCTGCCTGTTCTACAAGTATTTTAATGGTGAATGCTCTGACGAACTGCAGACACTTGTGCCCCCACGACGTAGACACCCTCGACAAACCCGACAGGCAGCTAAATCCCACCCTCACACAGTAGAGATCCCTAGATGTAAAAGATCTTTCTACTCCAGTAGTTTCTTCCCCAAAACCGCTAGACTCTGGAATTCCATTCCAGGTCCCTGCTTCCCCAACTATACTGACACGCAGAAGCTCAAGTGTAACGTGAACCGACATCTTGCTGCCCAAATCCCAACATATTGCCCCAGTAGCTGCTGCCCCTGATAGTAGCCCCCTACACCACAGTGGCAATGTGCCTTGTTTGGTGTGAAAATGTAATATATATATATATATATATATATATATATATATATATATATATATATATATATATATATGAATAAAAATAAAATAAAAATACCAGCGATGGTTGACGTTATGTTGTTTTGTAAAAAGAAAAACTGAATGAATTTATGAAATGATCAACGTTTCGTCCCTATTGCAGAGAACATCTTCAGGATATTAAAAGGAAAAATGCAAAAAAGAAAACGATCATAGACCATACGAAAATGAAAAGGAAACAGTGTTAGAATCCTACCCATATCGGGAAGGAAACTATGTGTGTGTATGGGAAGGTTGGGTTGTTCAATGTCTACATATACACTTTTAAAAATACGTTAAATAAATATGTACACGTTTTTTTTGTTTTTTTTGTTTTTTTTATACGCCGGTATATATTCCATCCCATGTAACAATTGCCAACAAGCATACATAGGTGAGACACAGCGTAAATTGAAACTAAGACTTTACGAACACAGAAGAGATATAAGGAATGGTAACGCCCTAAATGCACTCTTTTTCCATTGTGCAGAACACGATCATTCATTTAATTTAGACCATGCGAAAATTATAAAATACGTAATAGATAGAGCTAAAAGAAGACTTTTAGAGTCAGCACTAATATTAAACACTAATACTATTACGCAAAGAAAGGGATTCTACCATTTAGCCCCTAGCATAGGGAAAATAATAATCAAAGAACAAAATACCAAAACAGATCCTGGTTAACCGTTTTTCCTTAATCCTTAAATAATTCAACAAACTGAATAAGTTTAGAGAAATACTAGCAGACCGGTTGGCATTGCCTGATCGTAAAATACGCATAAACATTATATTTTAATTTATACAAATTTCTTATTAATTATAAACAGAAATATCGTGGGTATTAAACACAATGTTAAATTTCTTTTAAAAAAATAAATTTTACAAAAACAGAAAGAACCTGAAATATATGCATGCGAGTATTATGTTTTTTTTAACTGTTCACTTCTTGTAAGTAACACAAATATACTCGAGCAGAGATCGAAACCCAAACCTAAAGACAGTGAGTCAAATACGATAAACATTAGGCCAGCGAGTAGTCATGATGGTATTCCTTGACAGCAAAACCTCAGACGATTAGCAATAAGCTAATTCTTTCTTATAATGCAAGAAGGTAAAGCCTAGGAGAATGGACCTCCTAGAACTCCACAGAACCATAAATTGCCAAGAAAAACAAGTGGAAAAAAAATGTTGGATATGTAAAAAAAAAATAAATAAAAACAAACTGCGCAAAAAATTTCAGCTTGCATGAAGATTCTCTCAAGGTAATCCGAAATGCGGTTGAAAGAGGAAAAATCACCCAACTTTATTTACCTCCCTCCCAACATGGAAAGATGTGACACAAGGCCGGAAGGTAGGATTGAAATAAAGGTGCACTCTGAAATCCATATTTCGAGGCCTTTCTTTACTTTTTAAAATTTTGTTCTTTTTCTTTTACCGACGACCATTTTGCAATCTTATCAATTACTCAAACTCCTTCACCAACCTTGATTTTCAATCAGCAGTGTACAAAGAATGTGTGTGTGTATGCGTGTGTGTATGTGTGCGTGTGCGTGTGCGTGTGTGTGTGTAAAGGGGAGGGGGGACGTGACCTCGGCTCTAAGCCTCCATGTTGCAGAGGGTGCATCCAACCATATGCATATTATTCTCTTTTCTCACATTTCTCAGCACTAGGAATTATACTTGAATTCCTGGAGCATACAATCAAGGAGTTTCGCCCGGGCATCACAAGACTTTTGCACGCTATTGCCTTCAACTATATCTCGTAATGAATTCAAATTTAAGAACCTTACAGAGTGTAGCCCACACCATAGTTTTATTCATCCTCGGGTCGACTTTGATGTTGTGTAGTAGTATCCTCTGGTTGTTTTACAAGTATCTCCACGGACAGTGCTCCGGCGAACTTGTATGAGATGCCTTCAAAAAGTTTCCAGACTTTTTTGTACAGGCATTTAATATTGTTGCAAAGGCTTGAAAATTTGTATTATGAGATTATGAGATGACTGACCAATGTTTATGATTTCAGGTTCAAATGAACAGCCAGAGCAGGAATTGGAATACACGCTGCTAAAGCCTGATAGTCACAGCTGGGGGATAACAAAAATGCAATCTGCACGTGAGGATACTCTAGAAGAATGACACGCTCACACATGAGGACTTCCATGAGTTGGAACGGTACAACAAGTGCATTGCATCCGGAGGAGATTACTTCAAAGAGGACTAGAGTTTCATGTGTGTACTGTCAATAAAAGTGTCCATACGAAAATAAATCTGGAAAATTATTGAAGATATCTCGTATCTCCTCAACGTAAATACCCCAGACAAACCCGACAGTCTCGTCTATAGTTTGAATATGTCCTATTATATTCGGATGTTTCACGAAATACCTGCCTACAAAATAAATTAATCTATAAATATTTGAAGGCATGAAGGACTTGGCGCATGAATATTTTTACCAGAATTCTGCATTAAATGGCTACAGTATAGTTGATATACCATGGAAGCAAAAAATCAATTCTGACTAGTCTGAATAAGTCAATAGACATTTTCTTATCTTTATTGAAGAGTTCTCTAGAAGGGAGATTATTCCTCGACCTCTAATCCTATTATTCTAGATAAGGAAATCTCAGATTTAAATAGTTAAAAGAGTTTGGCTCAGCGGGTTAGTGACGGTTACTATTTGCAATGTCAGGCCAGCATAATATTATTAGAGAAGCTTTGCTTGGTTCAAACTAAAATCAGTGTATTAAGCGTTCAAGAGGAAATAGATTGTTTTCGAAGATTTCATAATTTGATTTGACTGAATTCGATTAGGTGAGGGCATGTCCGTTAAATACTACGTCTTTCTTGCTTGCTGTTTATGGAATATGGATGGTTTTAACTAAGAAACATTTTGAAAGATTTTCTGGTGATATCATTGGTCAAAATAAAGAAGGAGGAAAGAATCTGATTGGCTGAGACTGTCTATATATTGGAGATTGCTTATGTCAGCCATCTTTGTAGTAAATGAAGACAAAGAAATTTTCATATTTAAATTAAGATGATATTAATCTGCATGAATTCTTTCTCTCTCTCTCTCTCTCTCTCTCTCTCTCTATATATATATATATATATATATATATATATATATATATATATATATATATATATATATATATTGAACACTCTTCCGCTGTCTTCTCTTGAAAAAGGACTAATAGGTCTGAAATATATTGAGATTTATAACACCACTGAATACAACAGAAAAAAAAATTTACTGTTGTTTAGAGTTAAAATTTGTGTGAAAAAGAAAAAACAAACAACAAAAAAAAGAAATTTATTTCTTTTGTTTTCATTTAATTTTACTCTATATATATAAAAAAAAAATCTCGCATTGTTCTTGGCTTTTAATTTTACCTTATATATATATATATATATATATATATATATATATATATATATATATGAGCAAACAGTAAATAAAATATGTTAAAAAACACTTTGAAATGAGTTAAAAACATATTTGATCTGAAAACGAAACACTAGATAAATGGATAGTCCTTAATCCGCAGAGTTTCGAAGAAATACTTTCTTTCTCATCAGAGGGTAGGAATTAACAAAATGCGGGATTGGATTTTGCATGCAGAAGTATTTGATCTTTGACTTACTTGTTGTTTCATCAAATACTTCTGCATGCAAAATCCGATCCCGCATTTTGCTAATTCCTACCCTCTGATGAGAAGGAAAATATTTCTTCGAAACTCTGTGGATTAAGGACTATCCATTTATCTAGTGTTTCGTTTTCAGATCAAATATGTTTTTAACTCATTTCAAAGTGTTTTTTAACATGTTTTATTTACTGTTTGCTCATATTATAAGCTCTATTTCCTATTTGGTTTTATCGAGCTTTTACATCTGGCTGAGATAATTTTATAAATATTAATTCTTTAATATTTATAATATACTTTAATTTTACCATCTTGGATCATTTTGGTAAATTTATTTGTAATTTTTATTTTATATATATATATATATATATATATATATATATATATATATATACACGCACACACACACACACAACTGAATCCCTATAAACTGCCTCTAACCGTTAAATGACTTTTTGATACAAATGTGATAAATTTCATATTGCTTGTTTCCTCTCATACATTAACCTGCAAAAATCCATTGTATATTTTGCAAACATCTTCCCTCTGATGAACACAATTGCATTCTTCAAAACTCCATGGAATAAGGGTTTTCTTGTTTTATTTGTACTCCTTGTTGAATAATTACAATTTTGTATACCTTCCTTACAGGTTTCAATTTATTCAAATTTTCAATAGCAAGATAATTATCAGGATAATGCAAAGCTCAACAATTGAGGTAGAGCTTGTATGGAAGAGAAAAAAATTTTTAAAAACGACAATATAAAAATATATACTAATGCATATAAATTTTTAAGCGTTGATTCAATAAAGAGATTACATCAATTAGGGGTGTGGGATATATATACTCCTTGTACCAAGGTATTTCGAAGCCTAATATATATATATATATATATATATATATATATATATATATATATATATATATATATATATATATATGACTACTTCATTTACTCACATAAAATTAATATACGAAAGTATAGATTTATGCGTAAACTTTAAGTATTTACTTCAAAAGTGCTCAATACGTAGGTAGAGCTAGTTAGTAATTTATAAAATATATATGGCGATTAAGCTACACTGAATATTCGGCGTTTCATCCACTCTAGGATTCCTCAGGCTTATGCGCGAATTCTGTGCTTGTTTATCGTTTTTATATGGTCCTCTTCTATTGAGGATTTAGTTAGCCAATCAGCTTTCTAGTATCTAATATTCGGTGTAGCTTAATCGCCATGTATAGTTTATTATATATATAATACAGAAAAGTCTGCATGATATATGTACTCGTTACAGAGCGAAAATGTCATATTCCAAAAGTCATATAATCTAATCAAAATTCAAGATAATAAAATTTTACAAATAAGTTAATCATAGTATTTTCGTCGGCCATGATAGAAAGTGAGTAAATGAATAAAGGGGCGACAACTCAAATCGAGTGTTGAGGTAATAACTCAATTGTAAATTATCTTTGTTAATCACACTTCCATGTTTGTTTGTTTTTTATTTTGTTGATCTGATAGTATTTTTCACTTGCAATAATTATTTACGAGAAAAAGTGTAATTTTTTTTTTTTTAATCGTGTTTACGACAATATTATTTTCTTGAGACTTTGAAATTACCAGTTTGATACGAAACCTTTTAAGCAATCTGCTATCAGATATTACAAATGGCTGAAAAGCTTGCCAATTTATTCTCCAGTTTACCCTAATCTTTCAATCCCTCTAATCTTTTGGAAAAGGATTCCTCGTCCAACTGACATGCACTTCTTCAAAAAAAAAAAAAAAAAGAAAGAAAAATTCACCAACAAAAATGAAAAGATATTTTATGCATCGTTATTTATTTTATTTTTAAAAAAAATTTTTTTTTTTCTAAGAATTCATTTCCGTTAGAATCTTTTTCCTTTTAAAATGAAACGAAAAAAGGCTAAAAGACAAACACAGAAGATTGCAATCAATCTGCTTTTAAATATTCTTAACTATTAACATTCTTGGGATTTGATAGGTAGGCCCGCGCGCACACGCACACGCACACACACACACACACACACACACACACACACACACTTTTATGGTTTTCTTGTAAATATTCCATGGGTAATGTTTTTCCAGTTATAGCAAGTTAGACAATAATATAATATTAATAGTATAATATCAAATATACATATTTGTCTGATGCTCAATGATAATCAGAATATATATATATATATATATATATATATATATATATATATATATATATATAAGTTCAATTCCTAGAGAAAATAAAAGAACATTTTTTTTCAAAAATTGTGAATTGATCTTATATATATATATATATATATATATATATATATATATATATACATACATACATACTAGCAGTACCCGTTAATCAGCGTTGCCTGGCTGACGCACCCCCACTCGTAAAAAAATTGAAATATGGTTGCTGTTGGTGGCCAACCCTCAACCTCCTCATGTTAAGAACGGCTTTCGGAATAGACACCCCCAATCTCTCCATGTTAAGAACGGCTTTCGGAATAGACAACCCTGACCGCTTCATGTAAGGGACAGCTTTCGGAATAGACACCCCCCTAACCATCGAAAAGTACTAGTCTCTGCAAAATTTAAATGAGATTGTCGCAATTTGCATAGACGAAAACCTATAAAAGTCGTCATGTTAAAGAAATTTGTTGAGGTAGAACTAACATAAAAATTTACCTATAAAAAAAAAACAAAAAAACAAAACAAAGTTATTGTCTTCTGTATAGAGCAGCGCTAATCGGTTAATGTGTTAAATTTTTTCAGCGTGATTGTAATCTGTGTAGAGAGCGACAACAATCGGTTAATATGTTTAATTTTGTTGTTTAGTTGTTTTTTTTTTATATAGAAGTCAATCGGTTAATATGTTTAATTTTGTTGTTTAGCTTTTTTTATAGAAGTCAATCGGTTAATATGTTTAATTTTGTTGTTTAGCTTTTTTTATAGAAGTCAATCGGTTAATATGTTTAATTTTGTTATTTAGTTTTTTTTTTATAGAAGTCAATCGGTTAATATGTTTAATTTTGTTATTTAGTTTTTTTTTATAAAAGTCAATCGGTTAACATGTTTAATTTTGTGGTTTAGTTTTTTTTTTTTAAATTCAATCGGTTAATATGCTTAATTTTGTTGTTTAGTTTTTTTTTTTATAGAAGTCAATCGGTTAACATGTTTCATTTTCTCAGAGATATGAGTTCCGTTATAGAAGCGTCCATTTAATTTGAATAAAATAAAATACGTATCAGATACGTTCGAAAGCCAAATCACAACGCAATGTTACGAAAATAAACAAATATTTTACTTGTTCGAAATTTATAATTTAAATATATTTCGGAGTCAAACTCCATCCTCAGTATTTCGTACATCTTTTTTTTTCTCTCTTTCTCCAACTTTACAACATGGCAAGAAAAAAGAAAAAAAAAGAAAGAAAGAAAAAGACGTACAAAATACTGAGTATTAAGTTTGATTCCGAAATTTACTTAATTGTAAATTTCAAACAAGTAGAATATTTGTTTATTTTCGTATTATTGCGTTGCTGTCTGACTTTCAAGCGCACTTGATGCGTATTTTATTTCATCCAAATTAAATCATTGCTTTTCTAACGGAACTCACACTCCTGACGTCAATCTTGCGTAGCCAACGCACTGTTCCGGCATTTCAAAATACAATCTCTAAGAGACAACGCGCGGATCTTTACTACCTGATTTTTCTTTTTCCAACTTTACAATATGGCAAGAAAGAAAAGAAAAAAAAGAAAAAAGATGTACAAAATACTGAGGATGGAGTTTAACTTCGGAATATATTTAAATTATAAATTTTAAACGAGTAAAATATTGCGTTATGATTTGGCTTTCAAACGTAACTGATACTGTTTTATTTTGTTTAATTCTGTTTTGTTTTGTTTTGTTTTTTTTAGCACGATTGTAATCTGTAGAGTGCGACGACAATCGGTTTATATCTTTTATTTAGTTGTTTTTTTTAGCGACGACCTTGATCCTGGCATTATAATTTGTTTAACAAGAGGTCAGTGTACTTGGCCTTCGGGACAAGACCAAAGTGTAGTATCTGTCCTTCAGATGCTGCACTTCAATTTCTTGTTCTCTGTCAGTGGAGGAGGAATCCTTCACGACTGAGACAATTTTTATTTTTGTTCCTTTTCTCCACATTAAAAAACGACCCTGGTGTCTAACTCTGTCCCGTCGGGAGGCATTGTAAATAGGAACAAGAGAGCATCAAGCACATTTTTTTTTTTTTTTTAGTATGACGCAACCGAGGTTTGAACCTCAGCCCCATACCCATTAGCATACACACTAACCATTATTTCTCAGTACTAGGATGTATATCTGAGTCTTTGGGAAACGAAGAGTACAAAGTGGGGCTTGGCTTTATTCTCGGCAACTTTGTGACACTCGCTTCTCTTATTTTGTCCTTTAGTCCTCACATTCAGTGAACAATGTTTCTGTAAAGGGGGAAGAATTGCTTATCACTGAATAGTTTTTTTGCTTTTATTACTTTGCAGTGGTATATTTTTAAACTCCTAACATAAAGAGGTTTCAAGTATTGTCCAGACGCGATTTCGATAAAAAATATATATAATGGAGTTAGCCCTGGACATCAGGACATTATGAGACGTCTCCATTTATTTATTTATTTATATATTACATTTATTTTTTACTTGCCTTCCCACGAGGGCAGAGTTAGACACAAGGTCAGTTTTTAATGTGGGAGAAACCAGCTCCCAAAAAAGGGGCACTCTAGTTAGTAACAAAAATTAAAAAAATGTATGAGTCATGAAGAATTTCTCCTCTGCTAATCGAGACCAAAAAAGTGAAGTGCAGTATCAGAACAGATGTGTGCAGTCAGCACCAACCCTATTCGGGTTTAACTGGCTTCCTCCGAAGGAGAAAGTTTCATGGGAGTATGAAATTCACAAGCGGTCCCCAGTCGCATGCATATCCCCGTTAGGTTTTTGCAACTTTTGCAGGTAGGTGTCGACGTCCTGCTACATACAGCACCTGGAATTGCCAAATTGGTCACCCATTTTAGCAATGACCGGGCTCAACGTTGCTTAACTTTGGTGATCTGACGGGAACCGGTGTGTCAACGTGATTATGCCGTATATTATCAGAACAGATACTACACTTTGATCCTGGCCTGAAGACCCTCCATTTATTATTATTGTTATATCATGGTCCCTCTGTCTGTCTGTCTGTCTGTCTGTCTGTCTGTCTCTCTCTCTCTCTCTCTCTCTCTCTCTCTCTCTGTACTCCTGCTGTGCTTCCCCAAAAGCTAGAATTCTTTTTTATTTTTTATACTACTACTACTACTACTACTACTACTACTGTCAAATTGGTAGGATCCAAGAAATACGCAAAAAAAAAAATTTTTGCGATTGATATTCTGAAACAATTCTTGGAATGAATAATAAAAACAGCTAAGTCGTTTTTCGCCAACATTACACAGTAGAAAACAACAAGGCTGCAAAATAAAAAGCAATAAGGATGTGCAGGGGGGGGGAGTGGGGAGGGGGGCGAAAGAAGCAATGAAAGTCTGGAAGCAGAGCTGAAGGAAACTGCAATTTCGAAGACACACAAAAAAAAATAAATAAATTTCTGCTCAACTGAACAAATCTTGTTGCATTTGTTTGATCAGATTTGCACAGCAGCACAAGAAACCATGGTTTTCACCGAAGACAATTCCAACGCCAAATTTGGTAAACGATGCGGAGCAAGATGTCTTAAAAGGTTCAAAATGGTTGATTCCAAGTCAATAATTTATTCGGACTATTATCTTGAATGTATTTATTTTAATTTCTTTTCTTTTTTTCATCCAATATTTTTGTACAGAAGTATTGCCCAAAAGATGCTTCATAAAATTTGAGATTATTAGTCCCACTGTTCAATTCAACAGTATGTTTGGTTCTTCTCTGGAATTACACCTACATTAAAAAGACAAAAATAAAGAAAAACTTGTATCATGTACGTACTCATAACCAAACGAAAATATCATATTCCAAAAATCACTCAAACTGATCAAATGGTTTGATTTTTATAAAAAAATTATTTTTAAGTGGTTAGTGTGAATTCGTAGGCATTACAAAATAAATTGTTACAAGTTTGAATCACTCTTGAGTTATCTCCCTTCTTACTTTTTTTTTCTTAGATTGTTTAGAAAATTGGCGGACAAGATAGTCGCTCTTCGGGTACTCATAAAATTTGCTTTTCTTATTTAAAAATAAAACTACTTGATCAGTTTATATGATTTTTGGAATAAGATATTTTTGTTTCATTATGGGAACATACAGACTTTTCTTTATTTTTGTTTTTTGTTATTTTAATATAGGGCGAATTCTGAGCAAGAACCAAATCTTGCATCCCTCTGCTTGTTCTACACGTATTTTAATGGTGAATGCTCTGACGAACTGCAGACACTTGTGCCCCCACGACGTAGACACCCTCGACAAACCCGACAGGCAGCTAAATCCCACCCCCACACAGTAGAGATCCCTAGATGTAAAAGATCTTTCTACTCCAGTAGTTTCTTCCCCAGAACCACTAGACTCTGGAATTCCATTCCAGGTTCCTGCTTCCCTAACTGTACTGACATGCAGAAGTTCAAGTGCAACGTGAACCGACATCTTGCTGCCCAAATCCCAACATAGTGCCCCAGTAGTTGCTGCCCCTGATAGTAGCCCCCTACACCTTGTTTGGGGTGAAAATGTGATAAAAAAATTTAAAAAAAAAAAAAAATGTCTTATTGCATAGCAACTCGTTTGGGGCGTTATTTAGTAGCTACGGCCAACAATGGAGTACTGTTGCCACATCTGGGCAGTCGCTACGAGAAGCAGCTTATCCTACCTTGACAGAGTTAAAAATAGACTTCATAGCTCTTCGTTTTCTCTTCCCTGCAACCTCTTTCCCACAGAAGAGACGTTGCGAGCCTGTCTCTGCTTTATCGTTATTTTCATGGCAAGTGTTCAGTTGAGCTTCAATCTATGGTCCCCCCCCCACACATCAAACATTCACACAAAAAAACACTCGTCTAGCCAAAACCACTATCAATAATTTCCTACACTCTTTATCTGTGTCTAAACCTAAATGTAGATTCCACGAACAAAGGTTCTTTCTTAGAACTGTACGCCTGTGGAACTCTCTTCCGATTACCTGCTTTCCAGCTGACTACAATCTGATTGTCTTCAAGTCCAATGTAAACAAGTTCTAAATGAACCGTCCTCCTAATTAATCCAATTTACAAAATTCCCAC
Source organism: Euprymna scolopes (assembly GCF_053919585.1). Classification (NCBI taxonomy): domain Eukaryota; kingdom Metazoa; phylum Mollusca; class Cephalopoda; order Sepiida; family Sepiolidae; genus Euprymna; species Euprymna scolopes. Next base: position 29,917,635 of record NC_136491.1, read on the forward strand.
TACTTATGTTTACTACGCTATAATCACATTGACTAATGTATACCCATTAACCCTTATCCTCGAATGACCTCTGGGCCTTGCTAAGCGGTGATTCCTGTGTAATATATATATATATATATATATATACATATATTTCTGTGGAAAGTTTTAGTCCCCCCTCTATCAAAACCAGAAATTTTTGGGAAACGTCAGATATTTTGTAATTCATATGCAAAACTAGGAAAAAATGACTATGATTGAAACATTTTATGGCTGTAAAAATGTGCCAAAGATAGGCCGTGGATGATGAATGATCCTCTTAATGTGCGATCTTCAAGTCAAATGTCACATAGCCCACAAAACAATTCAGGTCATTACCTTTCCAACAAGCCTTCATTTTTTAAAATTCTGATCAATAATCGCTGAGATTTGGAATTTATAATATTGCCAAAAAAAAAAAAAAAATGGTGGCATATCTATCTATCTATCTCTATATATATATATGTGTGTGTGTGTGCGTGTGCGTGTGTGTGTGTGTGTGTGGATATATCTATACTGGTAGCCAAATTTAATATTGAAATGCTCATATCTTTGGTTCACTGAGATAAAAGTACATGGAAATTTGCAGGCATTTTGAAGATTATAATACGATTCTATGGTTAAAATTTTATGACAATTGTTAAAAAAAAAACTATATTTTCAAACCAATAGGCCAGCTTCAGTTTTGCTACTTTGGGATGAATCTTGCTTAGTTTTTTTTTTTTTTTTTTTTTTGCTTGCTTCTCACCCCTGTGGCTTTTCCAGACCTTAATATATATATATATATATATATATATATATATATATATATATATATATATATATACTTATTCGCATACAGACTATTTCGTTGTATTACAGCTCTTCAGTATGGCTAAGCTAACTACTACCTTAAGCCAGGATTGAAACTCGATCACCTAGGCAACAGTTGGCGTATCTAACCTTTATGTTATTTGGTTGCTGCTAAGAAGGGTATGTGATGTTACAATGATCAAACATTGTCCAAACTCCTAAGCTCCATTTTTTTTTTTTTTTTTACATAGAGAGCATTGCTTTATATGCTAGTGGTAGTTTTTATTTCACTCCCCAATATGCTCAACTCAAGATAGGGATCATGGGTTCAAAAACAGCCTACATAAAATGGACTCTGATTTATGAAAGTATGATAGGTTATGAAAAGGAATGGTTGTAAAGAGATAGCTTCGAATTTGGGGGTACCAAAACCAAAACAAAATATGATGAAAGTAAAAATAAAATAGATAAACACCATAATTTATTATACCATACCTGTTCACACTGAAACACTTATCAAAATATTCTGTGGATCTATATTAAAAAACCTTGTTAAACTTTGTGACATATTTCCATTCTATGGAGGTCAGGCGCGAACGAACACCCCATAATTTTATTAAACAATATTTCTTCAAACTGAAACATAATTATCAAAGTATGCTTACACAGATAGATATGAAAAGTCTTTATTAAAGTTGTGCCTATTTCTATTCTATGGAAGCCAGGCGCGAACGCAGACCCCACAATTTTAATGAACCACCGTTCTGCCAGATCAAACATACCCATTCCTGATCCTCGATACATCTTCTATCATTATATGTAATCAGTTTTTTTTAAATAGTCAACCATATAGGAGCTTATTCGTGACCAGACACACACACACACACACACACACACACACACACACACACACACACATTCAGCTTTACATTATAGATATATATATATTATTTCATAGACCATAATGGTATCAATGCGCTGTCTTGGAACTTGATTATTGAATTAGTTGTTGCAAAATATGCAGAGTTTAGCAATAAAACCAAAACTCTATCAACCTTTCCCCATTCTCGATGAACTCGATACAAAAGCAATCATAAAATACAACTTTTGAAGAGAATCAATAACTGTGCCGGATGTCTCACTGAAGTGTGGTGGGAAATGAAATTAATAAAAAATCAATAACCGTTTGGTCTGAGAATCCATCGCATAGTGTTGGGATTCCAAACAATTCCAAAGGAACTAGGGTCTCTGTAATTCCATCCCCCTCCCCCGCACCCTTTTTATTGTCTGGTTTCTGACATCTGTGAAAGAAAAGGAATTTAAATCGCACTTCAGAAAATATTTTTTTAAATATTAAGGAGATGTAGTTTGCTTGAAGCATTGTGTGTGATATGCATTTAGAGGCAGTATTAGAAGGATATCACAATGCAAGAAATGGAAAATTGTCGATTTTGAGAAGGGAAGACAAAAATAATGGTTTTCTATAAATTTATATATATATATATATATATATATATATATATATATATATATATATATATATATATATGACACAATGAGCCTGGCCAGTACCAGGGGTGACCATTTTGGACTTCCAGGTGCTGTATGTGCTCTCTGCTTATTTCGGCATTGTTTCCAGTCGTCCTGGACTCTTTGCCACTGGACTCAAGTAGTGCCGATTCAGGGGAGGTGTGGTTGGTACTTGCGCAACCCTTGCCTCACAATTACACGTGCAATTGCCCCTACAGGGGGTATCCTTTGTCTTTCGAGACCGAACGGAGGCATAAATAATTAAATAGTAATTATCAGCATTTATACCTACAGACACTAGTGTTTCATGCTAATGCAATTATCAGTGTAGGGAGTGACAATTCCTGCCGGTTATAAGATCCAAACCCAGCCACGATGCCATCTTACGCTCCATTTACTCGGCCTCTACTTGAGAGCCACCAAACATCTGGCATAGGAACAAAGAGAATTAAAAACTATTAAACACTGAATACATTTGACAATCCAGAGTGTTCATAAAAACAGAAGCCGTGAATATTGCGTAGACGCTAGTTGACTGCCTTAGTTATAATTCTGCAAGCAGTGCTCATCCTTAAGTATTCTTAAAGAGGCTTGATAATTATAATCAAATAATTATTATTACTTTTTTATGCTTTATTTTAAACGTTGTAAAAATTAACACTCAGGATGAGAACAGTAGTCCAAATAATCCAGAGGTTCTGGATATGACCTTGAACTATATGCAATGGTAAGGCTCCAGTTTGTGGGCTTTGGGGAGTGTGGAGCTACCTTTAGTTACCATTTCTCTCAGGTCCACTCTGACCCAGACTGGTAGTACCTGTTAGGGTCCCAACTATGGATTAAATAGAAACCGACTTGAAAAAAAAAAGATTCTATTAAAAAAAATAAATTTTCTTCAAAATCACTGGATTCAGCATTAAATAACCTGAAAAGGGTTGATATGCCGTAAAACAAAAATAACCAACCAACCAACCAAGTAATCCAGATAATACGAATTATATACCCTCATCTATAAAATTCAGAAACATAGTCATCATGTCTGTTTGCATATGCACACTATATTATTCAGTAACAGTTTCAATCATAGCCCCTGAGTAGCCCTTGAGTAGTCCCTGAGTAACCCATGAGTAGCCCCTGAGTAGCCCATGAATAGCCCATGAGTAGCCCACAAGAGCGAGAGGCAGACATGAACCACATTTATTCACATTGGGTGTTATATAATACAGTCAGCTAGCCAATCTCATTTATCACCCATGAAGGGATGAGTTAGCTTCTTTTTTTTTTGATCTGGAGAGTGTATCAAATTAATGCCACTCATGCCACGTAGTGGTCACTTTCTGAATTGGCTATTTCCAGCCACTTATGGTTCCGCTATCAAAGATCATAGATTTGAATGCCAGTAATTGCTTCTAGGTCGGATTTCACTGATGTCAACCATGTTTTGATCTGTCCCCATAACGACTTGACTTCTGCCGCTGATTGGATGAAATATTCACCAGCAGAATGACGTAAGAATATGACATAATACTGTAACAATCTAGTTTTATGATGATCCGAATTCGTTGCAAATTCTGAAAATATACTAAGAATCTTCTTAAGAATTATAATTTTTTAATACCATTATTTTTAATACCATTATTTTTATAACCATTATTTTTAATACCATTATTTTTAATATCATTATTTTCAATACCATTATTGAAATGATGATGATGATTATTTTTAATACCATTATTTTTAATACCATTATTTTAATACCATTATTTTTAATACCATTATTTTTTAATACCATTAATTTTATTAACCATTATTTTTATTACCATTATTTTTAATACAATTATTTTAATACGATTATTTTCAATACCATTATTTTTAATACCATTATTTTCAATACCATTATTTTTAATACAATTATTTTCAATACCATTATTTTTAATACCATTATTTTTAATACCATTATTTTTTAATACCATTATTTTCAATACCATTATTTTTAATACCATTATTTTTTAATACCATTATTTCTAATACCATTATTTTTATATTTATTATTTTTAATACCATTATTAACCATTATTTTTATTACCATTATTTTTAATACCATTATTTTTAATACCATTATTTTAATACCATTATTTTTAATATCATTATTTTCAATACTATTATTTTTAATACCATTATTTTTAATACCATTATTTTTTAATACCATTATTTTCAATACCATTATTTTTAATACCATTATTTTTTAATACCATTATTTTTATTACCATTATTTTTAATACCATTATTTTTTATTAACCATTATTTTTATTACCATTATTTTTAATACCATTATTTTTAATACCATTATTTTAATACCATTATTTTTAATATCATTATTTTCAATACTATTATTTTTGATACCATTATTTTTATTAGCATTATTTTTAATACCATTATTTTTAATACCATTTTTAATACCATTATTTTTAATACCATTATTTTTAATACAATCATTTTTAATACCATTATTTTTAATACCATTATTTTTAATACCATTATTTTCAATACAATTATTTTTAATACCATTATTTTTAATACCATTATTTTTAATACCATTATATTTTATTAACCATTACTTTTATTACCATTATTTTTAATACCATTATTTTTAATACCATTATTTTCATACTATTATTTTACTATCATTATTTTCAATACCATTATTTTTAATACCATTATTTTTATTACCATCATTTTCAATACCATTATTTTTAATACCATTTTTAATAACATTATTTTTTACCATTATTTTTAATACAATTATTGTTTAATACCATTATTTTTGATACCATTATTTTCATTACCATTATTTTTATTACCATTATTTTTAATACCATTATTTTTAATACCATTATTTTTAATTCCATTTATTTTTATAACCATTATTTTTATTACCATTATTTTTAATACCATTATTTTTAATACCATTATTTTTAATACCATTATTTTTAATACCATTTATTTTTAATACCATTATTTTAATACCATTTATTTTTAATACCATTATTTTTAATACCATTATTTTTTATTCCATTTATTTTTATAACCATTATTTTTATTACCATTATTTTTATTACCATTATTTTTAATACCATTATTTTTAATACCATTATTTTTAATACCATTATTTTTAATTCCATTTATTTTTATAACCATTATTTTTAATACCATTATTTTTAATACCATTATTTTTAATACCATTATTTTTAATACCATTATTTTTAATACCATTATTCTTAATACCATTTATTTTTAATACCATTATTTTTATTACCATTATTTTTAATACCATTATGTTTATTACCATTATTTTTATTACCATTATTTTTATTACCATTATTTTTAATACCATTATTTTTATTACCATTATTTTTAATACCATTATTTTTAATACCATTTATTTTTATTACCTTTATTTTTATTACCATTATTTTTAATACCATTATTTTTATTACCATTATTTTTATTACCATTATTTTTAATACCATTATTTTTATTACCATTATTTTTATTACCATTATTTTTAATACCATTATTTTATTACCATTATTTTAATACCATTATTTTTATTACCATTATTTTTAATACCATTATTTCTAATACCATTATTTTTAATACCATTATTTTTAATACCATTATTTTTATATTTATTATTTTTTATACCATTATTAACCATTATTTTTATTACCATTATTTTTAATACCATTATTTTTAATACCATTATTTTAATACCATTATTTTTAATATCATTATTTTCAATACTATTATTTTTAATACCATTATTTTTAATACCATTATTTTTTTATACCATTATTTTCAAAAGAAGGTGAGATTTAAAAAAATGTGATATTAGGCAGGCAGGCTCGATCCCGTAACGTTAAAGAGGAAAAGATGGTGAATAAAAACGTAACGCATTAGTCTATGTCACCATCGCGCAAAGCGGAAGTTGTGTGCGTCAAATGTAAGCATAGGCAATCGAACGTACGATGATTTAAATGCTTGGTTTTTATTGACTTCCTCATGAAAACAAATTAGACACAGGGTCGTTTTTAATGTGGGGGGAAAACTAGCTCCCCCCAAAAGGGGGGGGGGCGCTCTGGTAGTATCTAAATAAATAGTAATTGTCTCAGTATGCAGGGTTTCCACTACATTGACCAAGGACGAATTAACTTAAGTGAAGCATAAATCCTGGCCCGAACGCCAAGAAATGCTTTCCCACCTTTTCTGAACGGTTTTGTTTTATACGAAAAAGCCAAACAAACAACTGAGACGACGCCACAGTGGGAATTTTGTTTAACTCGATCAAAAAAAAAAAAAAAAGGAAAGAAAGGATGTCTGTTTATGAATGCGAGATATTACAATCTGGGAAGTATGCAAAAACTTCTCGCGGGATTTAACCAATGCGAAAGCCTTTTATATAGTACATTACTGTTATGATCTTGCAAGTCAATGTTAAGGGAGTGCCGACGGAAATGTACGTGTAGTTTTCTTGTCATCCACAGTGCGCCGTTTTTTGGGGAGCTTCATTTTTCCTGCACTAAAAACTGACATTATGTCTAACTTTCTCCCCTGGTAGGGAGGTAAGTAAATAGGGGTCGAAGAATTTGGAAAATATAAGAAAATGTTTGATGCTAAAACAAATCTAAAAACACTCATTCTGCCCTGTTGCGGACACCTAAAAAAATTACACCATTGAAATCTACGTAGTTGCGGACACCAAAAAAAATTACACCATTCACATCTACATAGTTGCGGACACCTAAAAAAATGACACCATTGAAATCTACATAGTTGCAGACACCTAAAAAAATGACACCATTGAAATCTACATAGTTGCGGACACCTAAAAAATTACACCATTGAAATCTACATAGTTGCGGACACCTAAAAAAATTACACCATTGAAATCTACGTAGTTGCAGACACCTCAAAATATTACACCATTGAAATCTACATAGTTGTGGGCACCTCAAAAAATTACACTATTGAAATCTACGTAGTTGTGGGCACCTAAAAAAATTACACCATCGAAATCTACGTAGTTGCGGACACCTCAAAAAATTACACCATTGAAATCTACATAGTTGCGGACACCTAAAAAAATTACACCATCGAAATCTACGTAGTTGTGGGCACCTCAAAAAATTACACCATCGAAATCTACGTAGTTGAGGACACCTAAAAATATTACACTATGTAAATCTGCATAGTTGCGGACACCTAAAAAATATTACACCATCGAAATCTACGTAGTTGCGGACACCTAAAAAAATTACACCATTGAAATCTATGTAGTTGTGGACACCTAAAAAAATTACACCATTGAAATCTACGTAGTTTCGGACACCTCAAAAAATTACACCATCGAAATCTACGTAGTTGTGGGCACCTCAAAAATTACACCATCGAAATCTACGTAGTTGTGGGCACCTCAAAAAATTACCCCATCGAAATCTACATAGTTGTGGGCACCTCGAAAAATTACACCATCGAAATCTACGTAGTTGCAATCACCTAAAAAAATTACACCATTGAAATCTACATAGTTGCGGACACCTAAAAAAATTACACCATTGAAATCTACGTAGTTGCAATCACCTAAAAAAATTACACCATTGAAATCTACATAGTTGCGGACGCCTAAAAAAATTACACCATTGAAATCTACATAGCTGCGGACACCTCAAAAAATTACACCATTGAAATCTACATAGTTGCGGATACCTAAAAAAATTACACCATTGAAATCTACATAGTTGTGGGCACCTCAAAATATTACACCATTGAAATCTACGTAGTTGTGGGCACCTCAAAAAATTACACCATTGAAATCTACGTAGTTGTGGGCACCTCAAAAAATTACACCATTGAAATCTACGTAGTTGTGGGCACCTAAAAAAAATTACATCATAGAAATCTACGTAGTTGTGGGCACCTCAAAAAATTACACCATTGAAATCTACGTAGTTGTGGGCACCTAAAAATATTACACCATTGAAATCTGCGTAGTTGCGGACACCTAAAAAAATTACACCATTGAAATCTACATAGTTGTGGGCACCTCAAAAAATTACACCATCGAAATCTACGTAGTTGTGAACACCTAAAAATATTACACCATTGAAATCTGCGTAGTTGCGGACACCTCAAAAAATTAGACCATCGAAATCTGCGTAGTTGCGGACACCTAAAAAAATTACACCATTGAAATCTACATAGTTGTGGGCACCTCAAAAAATTACACCATCGAAATCTACGTAGTTGCGGACACCTAAAAAATTACACCATTGAAATCTACATAGTTGTGGGCACCTAAAAAAATTACACCATTGAAATCTACGTAGTTGCGGACACCTAAAAAAATTATACCATTGAAATCTGCGTAGTTGCGGACACCGTCAAAAATTACACCATTGAAATCTGCGTAGTTGCGGACACCTAAAAAAATTACACCATTGAAATCTGCGTAGTTGCGGACACCTAAAAAAATTACACCATTGAAATGTACGTAGTTTCATTGCCCTTTTTGTTGTGCAATACTGACCGTGATGTTGCCTATGAACCATTTTAATGGTCTATAATCATGCGTTTTTGTTTAGTATATGTTGTAGCCTTGCAATCAAGCCAAACACAGTGTACTATAATATATGTTGTTTTGAAAAAAGAAAACCCGAATGAAATTATAAAATAATCAACGTTTCGTCCCTATTTCAGAGGACATCTTCAGGATATTAAAAGTAAAAATGCAAGAAAAGAAAAAGACAATAGACCATACGAAAATGAGAAGAAAATAGTGTTTGAATCATATCCATATCGGGAAATACAAACATACGTGTATGTATGTGAAGGTTGGGTTGTTCAATGTCTATATATACACTTTTAAAAATGCGTTAAATAAACATGTACACTTTCTTTTTTCTCTCTCTCTCTCTCTCTCTCTCTCTCTCTCTCTCTCTCTCTCTCTCTCTCTCTAAACTTATTCATTTTGTTGAAATGTTTAAGGATTAAAGAAAAACAGTTAACCAGGATCTGTTTTTATATTTTGTTCTTTGATTATTATTTTCCCTATACTAGGGCCTAAATGGTAGAAGCCCTTTCTTTGCGTAATAATATTAGTGTTTAATATTAGTGCTGACTCTAAAAGTCTTCTTTTAGCTCTATCTATCACGTATTTTATAATTTTCGCATGATCTAAGTTAAATGAATGATCGTGTTCTGCACAATGGCAAAAGAGTGCATTTAGGGCGTTTCCATTCCTTATATCTCTTCTGTGTTCGTAATATATATATATATATATATATATATATATATATAAATATATATATATATATATATATATATATATATATATATATATATATATATATATATAATCAACGCCGAAAGGCACTTCAATCTACGTCAAATACCCCTAGTTTCATGTCTTGAATTCTGCAGACCACAAAATGAGAAACTGACGAAACCATTGTTATTAATTCTGCGCCTACACTTTGCAAACTTAGATCTATATATGCTCTATCACGGGTATTGAGCACTCTTCCCTACTAAATATTAAGGATGGGATGATTCCAATATTTTTCCCGATTCCGATACAATTACCGATTCCGTACTAAATTTCCAATTCCGATACAATTACTGATTTCGATTCCGATTCTTTACAAATGTCTAAATATTTAACTATAAGATTGTTATTTCCCTTGATTTTCGTAAAAAAAAAAAAAAAAAAAGACACATGTTAAATGTGCAGATATTTTCCTAAACGTCAAAATACATTTGTGGAGGATGATCTATCGATTTTAGCTTTATTGGTATTTCAAAATCAATAAATGTTTATTACTTTATCATTATTACCAGGAATGGAAGATTTTGGTTTAAACAGAATCAAATAAAAAAAGATAATTAAAAAATCGTTTTGGCATCGAAAAATAGGCATCAACTTCTCCGAGTCCGATACTGATACCGCTACCCCCAAATCTTCCGATTTTTCCGATTCCCGATTCCGATTAATCATACCAACACTACTAAATATAGACATCAATCTCATATGATGAGTTCAGCGTGTTATAATGCGCTTGAGTTGTACATGAATGAATATTTTAATGGTTTCAATGTAAATATTTTCCTCAAGTCAGCAAATTATTGGAGATATTTTTTTTACAGATGAACTCTGACCTTTCATCTTGGCGAGTGAAATTTTCTTAACCTGGCGGAACCATAACATGGAAATAAGTCAATGGGGAAAAGAAAACATCAAAACGGAGAATAAATATTAAATGCTTTCCAGCAGACCTCGTCAGAATATACAAAAAAAAAAAAAAGGTTCAACAAATTCCTGATATGGCTTCTCTGAAATAGTCGCAATAATTGATACTCAAAAAGATACGTCCAAATGCTGTTTTACGCTTAAGTGTGACAGACCAATGAAAATGCTATTTCAAACATATGCGTGACAGACCGAAAACACTGTTATTGTATAGTTGCGTGCGACGAACAAACGAACGTTCTATTTTGAACTTATGCTTGATAAACCAACAAAAATAATACCACAAACTTAAACGTGACAGACTAATAGAAATTATTATTCAGTAGCGGGACCTGTGGAAATTCCACAGGGGAACTCATTCATATGTAATATATTGATGTTGGCATTCTGTAGATGTTCAGCGTAAATGGAGACGCTCTGATATCATTGTACCTATTTACAATGCCTCCCCACGGGACAGAGTTAGACACCAGGGTCGTTTTTTAACGTGGAGAAAAGGTACAAAAATAAAAATTGTCTCAGTCGTGAAGGATTTCTCCTCTACTGAAAGAAAACGAGAAATGGAAGTGCCGCATCTGAAGAGCAGACACTAAACTTTGATCTTAGTTCTTTTGTTAAAACTGCAAAATGATTTATCTAATCTAGCAGGGACGTCTGGTGTAGTATGGTCGTAGAGTACGCTTAAATATGATATTTTAATTCTTGCAGATTTCATATATGTTTTTATAGAGTTAATGTTATATCGATTTTTATATATTATAAAGTTGTGATCTCAAAAATAAAAAAAATATATCTATATGACTTGGGTCCATCAGCTTGAATTGAAACTGAATCCCAAACTTTATGTATATATATATATATATATATATATATATATATATATATATATATATATATATATATATATATAGACAAATATTATTGAATAGCACGAAATTATTCTGTTTTACAATTTTCCTTTTTATCTTCTCCAATCTCCGAATATTCTTTTATGTGCTCTTCTCGAAATTGTATATATTGGATCCATAATCGCGAGCGCTTTCGACAGAAGTACTTCTATCATCCTCAGGCATATTGTAGAAATAAATGTAGAAATTGTTTTTTAATTTACGTATATATACATTTTTCCCAGTCACGTGGTAGCTTGTTACAAGTTAGGTGGGCGGACTTCTTTTCTTTGTTTTTACATATATTAAACACATTTATATATACAAACACATATATATATATTCAAAAATGTATCCCAAACATTTCAAAACGTTCCGGCTACTCATAATTAATATTATTTATTTGAGGCTTCTTTGTTTTAATGTGCAATGCTTCGAGTATTCTTAGCCTATTTACATTTTTCTCACTCTGCAATACTCATGTATTTTCTACCATAATTCTTCGAAATTCCGAATGGTGGCAGCCATGTCCCTTCAAATGTTGTGACATGGAGCTAGAGTCAGAGAGGTGGAGAGTCAATCTTCGCGACAATATGTTAGTTGTTGAACCAATGTAGCTACTAATATTGGAGATGCACTCTCCTATTGGGCAGCTAAATTTGTAAATTACATTGGTCCTTTCCAACAGGTCATTTGTTTGCGAAATGTTGTTTTTCATTACAAAGCTTGTTGTCTGTATATTTTTATAATATATAATAAATTTTATTTTTTTATTATTATTGGGAGCCACGTATCTACGGATTATATTTTTAAGAATACTCTCATTGATTTTTTAGTTTTTGTGTAACTGGTTACGGTAATATATATTAACAGGTTGATAATTTTCTTGAATATTACTAATTTGATTCAAATTACTAATGGCTAATTTTATTTCTTTATATACAAGAGTGTTATGGAATTGATTATTTACTAACACTTGTTTTATATTTTTTTATTCATTAAAGAATATTTTTTCTTTGAGGATATCACCTTTGCACGATGTATAAGATTCCTTATTATATTCGTTTTATAACGGAATGGACATTCACTTTTAAAATTTAAAATACAGGATTTAACGGATGTAGGTTTTTTTAAAAAACGGAGGTGATAAATTCATCGCTACTAGAATTAATGAGAACGTCTAAAAACGAGATTTTATTATTAGTACTTAGTTCATATGTAAAGTTAAGAACTGAATTATTCTGAAATATACCCTTTAAATATTCGATTTCCTCTGTGTTATTGATAAGAATTAGTATATCGTCTACATATCAAACGTAAATAGGTTTCTCTGTTAAATTAAATACCTTGTTTTCTAGATTAGCCATATAAAAATTACTAAATGTTGGTCCCAATACGGAACCCATGGCCACGCCATCCACCTGTGTGTATATATTTCTCAGATGATTAAAAACTGGGACTTTGGTTGTACACATTACTAATAATTTTTTTTAGGATTACTGAACTCATTTTAAGTCGAGGAAGGGTCGGATTGTTATATACGTTCTCTATGATAATTTCAATGGTTTCCCACCTAACTTGTAACAAGCTACCACGTGACTGGGAAAAATGTATATATACGTAAATTAAAAAACAATTTCTGCATTTATTTCTACAGTATGCCTGAGGATGATAGAAGTACTTCTGTCGAAAGCGCTTGCGATTATGGATCCAACATAGACAATTTCGAGAAGAACACAAAAAAGACTATTCGGAGATTGGAGAAGATAAAAAGGAAAATTGTAAAACAGAATAACTCCGTGCTATTCAATAATATTTGTCTAAATGAGAAAATGCTGCCTTAATATACACAATATATATATAAATGAAGTAGTTATAATCCTCAATAGAAGAGGAGCATATAAAAACGATAAACAACCACAGAATTCGCGCAGAAGCCTGAGGAATCCTAGAGTGGATGAAACGCCGAATATTCAGTGTAGCTTAATCGCCATATATATTTTATAAATTACTATATATATATATATATATATATATATATATATATATATATATATATATATAACTTTAGTTCCTTCAGCTATAATCGAAAACAAACCTTATGAAAATTCTTGGTAAAATTATTTATTAAAAGAAATGGAAGTACATAACAATTAAACGACCCGGATGTAAGTGTGACAGAAAATAACACACACGCTATCTTATTAATATATAGATATTTAAGTGTGACAGACCAAAAGTGTTATTTTCAAACTTATGTGTGGCAAACCACTAAAAATTCTATTTCAACCTTAAGTATGACAGATCAACGAAAATGATGTCCGAAACTTAAGCATGATAAACTAACAAAAAATATTATTTCAACCTTAAGTGTGGCAAAACAATAAAAAATGCTATTTTAAACGTAAGCATTCTAGACCAATAAAAAAATGTTATTTTAAACTTTAGCACGACAAACCAAAGCAAAATGAAATATTTAGTTTAAGCATGACAGACCAATAAAAATAAATGGTATTTTAAGCAGACATGACAGACAAAAGACAAATGCTATTTTAAACTTAAGCATTGCAGACAAACGAAAAATGTTATTTTTAGTTTAAAGATGACAGACAAACGAAAAATAGTACTTCTAGTTTAAGAGTGACAGACCAGCAAACAATAGTATTATAAATCTAAGTATGACAAACTAACAAAAATACCATTTCAAGATTAAGTGTGACAGACCAGATGATTTTCTAGAGATGCTTGGACGTATCTCGAATTCGATGCACCTATTCGGTGTGACAGTGACGTATAACGAACTGACGGACATAGCAAATCCTAAATATGCAAGGACGCATCTACAAACATATAAGCCTATTCCCGAGATGTCTTGGCGCAAGTAGCCAGAATATATACTAAAAAAAAAAAAAAAAAAAAAACACGCATGCACACACACACCACACGTATAGCCTTTTGATAGCATGTCTGGCGTTGCAGACAGACACTCCATATTTTCCTGGCTTTCAATCAAAGGAAAAACAGCAAATATGAAATGAGAGCGAATTGTAAAAAAGAAAAAAGAAAAACGGGCAGAAATGTTTTAAAGATACCAAAGAGAGTTGTTTTTTTTTTCTTTTTTCGAAATCAATCATATCTACTTGGCCTGCAAAGCACAGTAAAAGTGGATGTTGGCTCAAAGTGTGAGTGTACAGGGTATACACGTTATACGCATGTGTTTATCAGCATGGTCTTCAGAGACAGAATAAAGCACGGACAAACAGTGGCTACAGCAGTCAGAAGAGAGGCGCTAGCTTTCAATGCCAAACTGCAGAGAAGGCACTCACTTTCTCTAATAATGAGCACTGTGTACTTTTCTATTTCTCGATTTAGAAGAATTAAGAAAGCAAATCGATTTCCATATCTTGCTTTCTGGTTTCTATACCGATTTATATGTTTTTGTTTTGTTTTGTTTTATTTTGCTTTGCTTGTTTCTTTTCTTAAAACATTCAACAGTACAAGGAAAAATCTCACTCCATCTATAACATAAAGGATAGTTATCTGTGTGTATGTGTGTATTTTAAGCTAAAAGTAAAAAAAAAAAAACAAAAAAAAAAACAAAGAAACAAGCAAAGAACTATAAAACAAATACCCAGAAAGTTGGTACTTTCTTGGTTGGTGTTGCCCCGGATGAATGATATCTCCAATTTAGAAAAAAAAAAAACTATTCATTCTTTGATCGAAAACTAAATTTCAGGATGAGGAGGTTATTTTCGATTTGATATATCAACTAAAAGAAATGAACGTTGTTTTATGGGTTATTTCCCTTATATTAACTCATTCATTGAGTGATCTATAAAAGTGTGTGTGTCCAGTGAGAGGAATGGACTGGGTGTAGAGGGAAGAGTTGAAACTAGGAAGAGAGATAGATAGAAGTATGTTAAACTTTTGTCCTGGGCAATGCTGGGTAGGTCTGCAAGTTTATAATATAAAAGGCAGTTGCCTGTGAGTATGTTTGCATACCCAGATAAAAGTCAAAACGAGAAAACAAATACCGACAAAATTGATGTTTCCTTGATCAGTGGTAACCCAAACGAATAACATCTAAAATTTAGGAAAAAGCATTTATTCATTTTCTGTAGGTCAACTAGTCAAACAGACAGATGAAGAAATAGGGATAGGGAGAAAGGTGGGATAAATAAAGGTAGAAAGGTAAAAGTTTTAATAGAAATACGTTACACATTTATGTAAGAAAACTATTTCGGCAAACAGTACAGGGGAAATCATATTACATTTTATATATGAAAAAACTATTCCGGTGAACAGTACGGGGGAAAATCTCACTACATTTTCTATGTAAGAAAACCATTCCGGTCAACAGTATAGGGGAAATTTTCACTTCACTTTATAAATAAGAAAGCTATTCCAGTAAACACTACAGGGATAAATTTCCCTACATTTTATATGTAAGGAAATGTAAGAAAATTATTTCTCTCACTCAGTCTCTCTCTCTCTCTCTCTCTCTCTCTCTCTCTCTCTCTCTCCCGCATAGATTAAATCACTGTCAGACTGGCGTAAAGAATATTTAACATTATAATGTTTAAATTCAACGTTATTTCAAGCGGTTAATGGTAGCCGAATGGATACAGTCTTTGCTAATCGAGCCAGAGATGTCTCGTGTTGCCGAGTTCGAATCGTTCGACTGGAATTAATCGCGACACCCTGCACTGAAGATTCCTGAAAGGATGAAACACTAGTGTCTGTAGGTATCTAATTATTATAGTAAAAAATAATTATATATATATATATATATATATATATATATATATATATATATATATATATATATATATATATATATATATATATATGAGAGATAAATAGGCAGTAGAACCTCGGGATACGGTGGTCCTAAAATAGGTTACGAAGTAGAATACGAAATTTTTTCGGTCCCTGGTTGCAGTATTTGCCCGACCTTACGATGTTATTTATAATGTTATTTGTTTATATAATGTTTATTATATACTGTACAGTATTTTGTTACTAATTTTTAATATGTACTGTATAAAATTTTGCTTGGACCCCGCCATACGCGATTTCATCTTACGATCCCAACCCTGGAACATATTAATGCCGTATCCCAAGGTTCTACTGTATATAGATATGGATATATATTTCCGACGTCAGTTGGTGAATACTCTCTGACTGTTTACTGTTTATACCCTCTTTTTTAGCATTTTTGAATACGGAATTTTCCCCACTTCTCTTGTTAATTTCCGATAGCCTGAAGGTTAAATACCAGCCTACGAAATCAAGGGTGATTTGTGCCTGAGTTCGAATCCCTTGACTGGCAGCAAATTATCATCTATATTGTAGAGAACGTAAGTTCCAAGCACATGTGTCTATAAGCGAAAAAATAATTATTATTAAAAAATATTATATATATATATATATATATATATATATATATATATATATATATATATATATATATATATACTAGCAGTACGCTCAGCGTTGCTCGGTCGAACAATACACTTAAACATGATATTTTGATTCACGCAGATTGCGTATGTACAGGGTATCCCAAAAGAAACTGATGGTTAAAAAAATTCATAACTTTCTTACTTTTTTTTTTTCTTTTATTTTTTCAGATCATCTAGTGTAACCTTTCCAAGGTCATCATGAGTCGTTACACTACCGAGGAGTGGATATTTATCATAGAGTCGTATTTTCAGTTGAATGAGTTAATATCAGAAACTCAAAGAGAATTTCGACGAAACTTCAGCACAAGAAATTCTCCTACTCCCAATGCAATAAAACCTATGGTAGCTCGATTTCATGAGCAAGGGTCTGTATGTGACCTCCCTACATCTGGTAGACCCCGTATGGCATGAAGTGATGAGAGTGTGTCCGAGGATCCATTCACATCAGTAAGAAAGAGACCAAGTCAAATTGGGGTCTCTCGGTCAATGTGGTTCCAGCAGAACGATGCAACGGCGCATACGGAACGAGAAACATTAAATCTGCTCTCGGACATATTCGGCAACCGAATAATTTCCATGACCGTGAGATAAATTGGCCACCCTATTCGCCAGATCTCACATGTGTAGATTTCTTCCTTTGGGGTTACCTGAAAGAGCGGGTATACACAAACAAACCAGTCACAATAAATGCCCTTAAAACAATATTAGAGGAGGAAATTAGGGCCATAAACCCTGAAACATTAAGTGATGTGCTGGACAATGCCCTACAGAGAGCACAAGAGTGTGAAAATGAAAATGGTGGATGTTTGAGTAACATCATTTTTCATAGCTAAAATTAGACCTTGTGGAAAACATACCCTAGATTAAGTTGTATAAATAAAATTAGAATAAGTAGACTATGATATCAAACTATATTTCAAAACATCACGGAGAGGCTCATCTACCTACATATGTAAATTGGTAAGCATAACTTAAATATTGATGAAGTTAATGAAATTTCAAATCCGTCAGTTTCTTTTGGGACATCCTGCATTATAGAGTTAATCATCTATTGGATATTATATATTACGAGAAATAATTTTCCCAGTAGACTAATTCTCAATAAAATCTTTTAAAAATACGAATGATAATATTGTTCATCAAATTCCGTATGTGTTTGTTTACAATATCACGTCAGCTGATATTTGGGTTTGACGATGAATGCCCTAGAAAAGTAGTTTCTGATTATATTTTTGTTTTAAAATATGCAAACGAAGAAATGATTTGCGGCGATTTTAAATAGTACCTCTTCTTTTATCATAAACTGAACTCATTAATAAGAAAAAAAAAAATAAAATAAAATGGTGAGGTACACCCGAGCTTGAACAAGTGTCAAATGCTCTACCGCTGAGACAATAAGTATGTGTTTTTTTTAAGAAGAAATGATTTGCAGCAATTTAAAATGGTACCTATTTTTTTTTTATCATAAATTAAACTTAAGAAGAAAAAAATCCAAATAAAATGGATTTGCTGAGATTTTATTATTTCCCT
>NC_136491.1:29943661-29956161 GCF_053919585.1 Euprymna scolopes
ATCAGTTGCTGATGACCTGATCCTCGCGGGCATCATCGCAAACAGAATGGTAATAGATGCAAGTTGAAAGTCATTCACAAAATATTAGAATGAGACCCCACGACGACGACGACGACGACGACGACGACAACGACGACGATAATAATAATAATAATAATAATAATAATAATAATAATAATATTCATTTCCAGAGGATTTCCCTCAATCCCGGCTCCAAACCAGCAGCTTCAAAGATCAAGGTTTTTTCTAAGGATGTTGGTGGTGCCTACAATAGCAGAGGTCTGAAGGCCGCCTAAAACATCGGGGATTTGTAGTTTTTTCAATTGTCCTTCCAGACGACTTGATACTACTCCTAGTGTACCAACTACGACCGGGATTATTTGTGTTTTAACCCCGTGTATACGCCTTATCTCCAAGACCAATGGAGCATAATTGCCCCAATTCTCATTCTCTTTCTGTCTCAAATTCCTATCCCAGGTTACTGAAAAGTCTACAATCTGCCAGTTTTTTTGAGACCTTGTCAATGACGACCAAATCCGGACGATTATGTTCTAATTGCTTGGTTGTTATGACACTTTTGCCCCACCATACCTCTACCTTGCCATCCTCACTTGTTCTCACTTCATCAGGCACCTCCTCAAACCATTTTTCAGCACACTTCACCCCAACCTTCTTACACACCTCCCAATATATCCGGAGTCCCATGCGATCGTGTCTTTAATAATAATAATAATAATAATAATAATAATAATAATTGTGTGTGTGTGTGTGTGTGTGTGTGTGTGTGTGTGTGTGTGTGTGTGTGAGCGAGCATAAACTGGCACCACATCAAATAAGTGAGGAGGGTCGAGGAGGATGGAAAGATCGAAGAGAGAAAGCACTAGCCAGACTTCCGCTGGATGAGTGCAAAAAAGACTGGAACCTTGGAGAGGCTTTTTGCCACTTAAATTGCAGTGAAGACTCATGGTCGCCGCCAGTGAAAAATCAATGGTAAACAGCTGCTACGATAACGCAACTCCATCTGCGATGGTTATCAAAAGAGGTGGAGAGTACTGGAAATTTGGGGAGACTAGCTGCCACTCAGACTCCAGATAACACCAGAAATCGTTCTGAAAGAGAAGTCTTCAATGATGATGAATTGCGTGACTGCTCCTAGTGAGTAAAAAAAAAAAAAAAAAAAATAATAATAATAATGATATTAATAATAATAATAATAATAATAATAATAATAATACGAAAGAGGTGGTGAGTACTAGAAATCTGGGGAAACTTATTGCCACTCAGACTCCAGAGAACACCAAAGGTTGTCCTCAAAGAGAACTCTTTGATGATAGCTAAGTGAGTAAATGATGATGATGATGATGATGATGATGATGATGATGATGATTTCGTTTGAAAACGACTCCCTGGAAAGAGATTGGATTCATTCTCAGAGAACTCTTTCTAAATCTCGTCACCAAACCAGAACCTTCAAAAATTGAGTTTTCCTAAGGATGTCGGCGATACCAACAATAGTAGCAGAGGCCCGAAGACCACTCAGCACATCAGAGATTCCTAGTTTTTATAGATTTATTTCCATAAGACTTGATACCACGCCCCGCACATCCACTACTACCGAGACTAGAGTTTTAACTCCATGCGTACGTTTTATCTCCAAGGCAATCTGAACGTAATTACCACATTTCTCATTCTCCATCTCAATCACGCTCTTGTTCCAGGATACTGGAATGTCTATGATTTGCCACTTGTTTGAGATCTTGTCAATGTCTACCAAATCCAGACGAGTAAGCTCCAATTGCTTAGTTGTCATGACACTTTTGTCCCGCCATATCTTCACATTGTCATCATCACTAGTTCTTACATCCTCAGGTACCAAATCAAACCATTTCCCAGCATACTTAATCCTAAACTTCCTGCAGGCCTCCAAGTAAATCAGAATATTCATGTGGTATTCCCTCTGGACTGCATGTACTACACCCTACTGCAAAGCGTGTTACTGACTCAAGTAGTTCCCAAAATCCGGCATTCTGCAACAACATTCTCTCCTTGAACCACATTCTTGAATAGTTGCATTCCCAATGCCTACTCTTCAGTCCAGATATCCAACTCTTAAGTCATTGCCATAGTCTCTCATCCAGCATATCGGCAGCATCCTGAAAGAACTTTTCATGCATTTTCTTCACAGCCAATTTCTCTGCCATTTCTCTTCTCTTCTTTTTTTTGCATAGGGCCCAGAGGCCACTCGAGGATAAGAGTTATAGAGTGTACAGTAATCAATGAGATAATATCGTAGTAATCGTTAGTAATGGAAATTTGGTAAATTGGATTACTTTAAGGGGGCGGTTCATCAAGAATTTGTTTATGCTGGACTTGAAGACAACCAAGTTGTAGTCAGCTGGGAAGCAGGTAAATGGAACAGAGTTCCACAGGTGTGCAGTTCTAAGAAAGAAGCTTTGTTCATGGAATCTACGTTTTGATTTAGGAACAGATAGAGTAGGGAAAATCATTGACAGTGGTTTCAACTAGTTGAATGTTTTTCGTGAAAGATTGGTGAGGTGGGCGGGCATAGATTGGAGCTCAGACGAGCACTTGCCATGGAAATAACGATAAAACAAAGACAGGCTCGCAACGTCTCTTCTGTGGGAAAGAGGTTGCAGGGAAGAGAAAAGGGCATCCCTCACTAAGCTACAAAGTCTATTTTGAACTCTGTCAAGGCAGGATAAGTTATTCTAGCAGCGCCTGCCCAGATGTGGCAACAGTACTCCATGCTTGGACGTACTTGGCTTTTATGTGTCTACACACTTTACATAACCAGCTACAACCTTCATCACTCACTTCTTACTTCTAACCACATAATCTTTCAATGATGTCTCCTCAGTCCTAACACACTTCTCCCCCACTATGTTTCCTCTTCTGGTGCAACCTGGCCACATTACTTCTAATGCGGTACACACCAAACATTGCCAAAAATTTCCTTGTCTTAATATGCATGTCATACAACCCCTTGTCATTACAAACCAGCAGAGCATTACCACTGTGGATCACGAGAATAGTCCATGAGTCATGCGTATGCAGAGTGATGATATATGAAAGTGAAACCTGGCCACCGAGGGTTGAGGACACGCGTTGCATGAACAAAAATGATACGAACATGATATATAAGGGAATAATGGAGGTGTAATGTGAGCCTTCGGGACAGGCTTTGTTCTGATGCCCTCAGAAGATTAAATTTGGATCGTATAGGGAGATGTGTGCAGAAAAGGAGATTTTGGTGGCATGGTCACAAGAGTTCTTTGATTGATAGATATCGAATATTTGAGGTAGAAGGTTCAGCTCACAGGAGAAGGTCAAGGAAAAACGTGGGGGGGGGGATAATGCTGGATTCGAAAGGAGAGGCGAATAAAAACTTGGAAAGAGATATGTCAGTTAGGAAGTCGATTTTTTAAAGCCGTCCAGTACATACAAGCATGTACAATAGACATGAAAGTGATGATGATGATGATGATGATGATGATGACGACGACGACGACGACGACGGTAAAACCAATTCTCTTGTAATGAAGAACTAACACCCTTCCCCGTTGTTGATTTATATTCTTAGGCAATTGCCTGTTCTAATCTTCAATCGTTTTAGGTCTAATGGTTAGAGCGATAATTATAAGGCGTCTGTCTCCCGAAAGCTTCGTATTCGACTGTTCAATATAATTAGAAGGGTTGGCAGTTATTATGTACCATTTGGAAACCAGAATCACCTGCATGCATGGTTTGCTTGTTGAACCTAAAAATCAGTTTGCAGATCGAATAGTTGATGGAATTGAAAAACAGTAAAAAAAAAAAAAAACAGTAAAAAAAAAAAAAAAGATCCAGTGTGAATTAACAGTTCCTATCATTAAGTGCTCTATATGGACCACCTCTTCAAGCATGGGCACAAAGTATGCACTGTTTCACAAATCGTTTATAGATAATATTGGTCTGTCCTCTTAAACAAAAATTGTATTTCTGATCGATTTTAATATTTACTCCTGTAGATGTTTTTTTTATTATTATTAATGACATTATAGAGAGAGTGGGAAAAACTAATAGCTAACCTCTGTACAATCAAAAGCGGTCTCTTATAAGTTATAAAAAACTTTATTTCACTTCTGCAATAAAGACAAATAATACCAAAGTACATTTCCCATTTTAAGACAGTAAACATGCATATCTATCTATATATCTATAAAAGTTAACGTGTCTGTCTGCCTGTCTATGTGTGTGTGTCTGTGTGTCTGTGTGTGTACATTTCCCTATGCAATAACTCTGTCAATTTTAAGTCTACAGACTCGAAATTTGATGTACAGGGTACTGAGATTTGGAAAAATCTTTGTAATCGGTTTTCAGCTAGAAATTTCGCTGTTAAGGTGTCAACGTTCAACGATTTGACATTTGAGAACTCTACCAAACTCGTCCGACAATTCTGGGTCTAAACACTTGAAATTTTAGATATAGGTTCGTTGGACATGGATCTAACTTAATAACGTGATTTGAGCCCAAAATAGTAAATGTTAAGGGGTCTCTACCAAATTACTAAAGACAATTTCTGGTCTAAACATTTGAAATTTTACACAAAGGGTATTCAGAGATAGGGCAAGCTTTTTAATCAGTTTTGGTCGAAAATTTGAGCTACAAATATATAAATGTATGTATGTATGTTTGCATGTCTGCCTAAAACTTTCGACAGAGCGACGGATTTTCACAAGATCAATATCGTTTTGAAGCTCGACCCTTCAGACGACAAATACCGAAAAATTGGCTAAAAACATTACTTTCTCCATCCTCAACTGGGCACTTTTTTGGGGGTTGCTTTTTCCGCCACTATTTTCGAATGCCATCCCCTCTTTTCAATTGTCTAGTCTTAATTTAAACCTACGTCACTTGCAATTTGGCGGTGGTCGTAACAGCAAAGACGTCACGTTTGTTTACCTGTTCTTTTCCTCCTTAGTGGGAGGGGTTCGAGCCTGCCTTCCTACTGCCACTTTTTTTTTTTTTGCTCAACACACACCTCCAAACACCTGCGCAACGCCGGGCACCCATGTTAGTATATATGTATATATATATATATATATATATATATATATATATATATATATATATATATATATAACCTCGTTACATTGATTAGTTATCACTCTTGAATACCTTTAACCTAGTATATAATAGTAATCTATAAACATGTGTTTCGTGGCACTACCGCACGTCAGCATAGCTTGACTGCTCTAGGATTCGAACCTCAGACTATATATGTTATAAGGTTTGAATCCTAGAACTGACGAGCGGCATTGCCACGAAACACGTGTTCGTAGATTTCTGTTCCATAAGTAAAATAGTGAATAAACAAATAATATTTGTTTACGTCCAAAAAATATCTTCGATTTTTCCAAGGAAAAATATTTTCTAGGTCTACAAGGGTGGAGACGCTGATAACCGTATTCAATTATTCTTTAAAAAAAAAGAATCAACAAAAATCGACATCTATATTACACACACACACACACACACACACACACATATATATCCATATTGTAGTCATTATTTGTATTCAAACAAAATGTTACAAGAAAATATATTTTATTTGCCGATTTTCATTATTTCTGCAAAATTCATGGATAAATAATTTCACTTTTATAGAATAATCGAGCTCTATATTCGATTCCTTTCCCATAACAAAACCATATATAAGTTCAGATGCCAGCTGGGAGAATGTAACTAACAACAAAAAAAAACGTAGTTATGTTTGTTACGTCGGTTACACAACGACCACGTTATCCCGTCGCCTTACCATGCATAATGAGAATCTAGTGCTATATTACAACATTTACGAAAAAAAACAAAAACATAACTGTTCCCCTCCGACGTTAGAAAAATTTTAGTTAGCAACACACAAACAATACACCATGAAACCAACGTTAAAATATTTTTTGGGAAGCAGTATATAGAAGAAAGAAACCTGCCCTAAGTATGGTTACTTTTCAAACGAGCCAAAACATTTTAAAATGCCTATCCTAAACCCCTTTCCCCTTTCTGACCCTGCCCTTACCTCAAAACTAGACACTCTCTCCCTTCCCTACTGGGCAACAAACGCCTTCACACGCATTAACCGTTTTCTGATTCCTGCTGCACAACCAAATCTTATACATTTCTGACGATGCCTTCACTAAAGACGGAAAGCAACAAAATCATGACATGCTTCAAAGAGACAAATCTATTAGGGTTAGATATTTGATCTATATACAAAAACATCATTAGAAAAATTGAAAAAATAAAAAAGGTATAACTAAAAAGCTCTATGTTATTTTTAACAATGTTTCTTTAAATGAAAAATTACTGCCTAAATATACACGATATATACATATATATATATATATATATATATATATATATATATATATATATATATATATATATATATATATATATACTAGACTACACAGTATGTTATATTAGCTATGGAATTCATGTATGAGCGTGACACTTGTGACGTAAAGAAAATAGGTTTTTGTTCACATAACAGAAACATTTCTATGAAAGTATATTAAAATGAAAAAAGAATATCGATAGATTTCTATGAGTCGTTCTGTTTATTATAATTGATTATTTTTGAAAAAAATTTTTACAGTTACTAAATTATAAGTAGTTGGCCATACTTATAGGTAAATGTGCACTGAACAGATACCATAATACTTATTATGGTTAAATTCAAATTTTGGTATATCTGCTTTTTTTTTATATCGTTCATTTCTGTATTACGTTTAAGTTATTTTAAACCCCACTCTTCCCATGTTAAATAATAATTTCGAAATAATAACGTTAATATTTCCGTGTGCAGGTTATGCACGCATGCGCAACTGGATGTCATAAACCGGAAAGTGGGTTACATACATCGTTACAAGGTCATTTGAGTTTTCTAATTATATATATATATATATATATATATATATATATATATATATATATATATACTAGCGGGGGTACCCGGCGTTGCCCGAGTGTTTGTTTTCGGGACGGGGGGGGGGTTTAAAAAATGTTATGGTAGATAAGTAGGAAGGATCAAACCCGGAGTCATGAGTAAAAGTAGGAAAATAAAGTGTGAAAAAAAAAAAAGCATCTGCAACGTTAACAGTTCGGCCACCAAGAAAAGTCCATTCCAGTTGTTTAGGAAAAAAAAAAAAAAAACGACTACGGTAGGTCGGCGCGAACGTGAAAATATAATGTGAATTGTCCAGCACGCTAACCAGTACGCCACAGAGCACTGCAGCTTAGTTTAGTGATTTTAAATAACTTCACATGAAAGAACTACGAAGCCAAACCGGTGTTCTCTTCTCAACTGTTCCTTGTGAACGATCCCCAAACGGTGTTAAGTGGTGGCAGGGGGAGGAGGAATTTATTAGAGAGAAAATATTTTACCACTTCCATTGATCTTAACCGATTTTGCCCGTGACTTCTCAGCATAAAAAGTATAGAAATCTAAGATTATCGAGGAATTTGAGAAATAATAAGCCTATAACACACCTCAGATATTGTTCTGCCGTTTGGGCATATTATATTTGCATGAAATATCTTGATTTTTAATCCTATTAATGTCAAAATCCGACGGGAAAAAATGAGTTCATTTTATTTTTATATATATATATATATATATATAGGGTTCTTTATATATACATTATTTTTCACTCTTCAAACATCCATTTTCAAAGTAAATAGATGGTAAAGTCTAAAATAAGAAGAAACTTTACTTTTAGCACAAAAGTAAAATGGAATATGAAAATGAAATACTTTGTTTGCAGAAGTAAAAAAAAAAAAAACATAAAATAATGCAATATTATAATTTGCAACTTTCTTTGAAAAATAAATGAGCTGGAATCAAAATAAAAATGCGAAAACATGAAAATATCAGTCAAAATATGGGAAAATGAATTTAAAAAAAAAAATGGCCTCCGGTGAAATGCTATCATTTGTTGGGCACAATTAACACTGAATTCGGACCTGAAGAAGGTCGGAAGTTACAGGTGTATTTTGTCAAACTTAGGAATGTTTCTGTCAAACTTGGGAATTGGAATGGTATTTCGACCAGAACCCTTTATTTACTTCACGGGGGTAGCATGCTCTTGTTCCGTCAGCCATGACAGGATAGAGGTCTTACGTAATTTGCAATTGTATTTTCGGTCGCCCACACTGAAAATTGAACCTTCAACCTATGAGAATATCACTTTTACAATTGATTTTTCCAAGTACTCTAATCATTGCACCATGAGTCTTGCGTACAGTAGTCCGAAGATTCCAAATAATGCGAATAACCAATCCTCAGCTAAAAAAATTCAGCAACGTCAAATAAAGTTTTTGTGCAATTATGATTTTGAATAAATATTTGGAGATATAAAGAACTTTAAAACGGTTGATATGCCGTAAACAAAACAATCAAACTAAACACAATGAATAAATATTTAAAGTTATAAAGAACTTGATGCATATAAACCGTTTATCAAAATGATTGGATTCAAAATGCCGTATTTAATATGCTCTAATCAAACAGCTAAAACAAACCTTATTCTAGAAGCATTTCTCTCTCTTGGACTGACAACAGAACAGCAACTACACTTTGGTTTCTATATTTATTTTTGCAAGAAAAATGTTGACAAAACAAAATTAGGAACAAAGCCAATCAAAAAATAGGTCATCCTTGTCACTGTGTCTTTGTTGACTATGCTAATCTTACCTAGGGTGCTCAGCCACCATAATAAGTGATTGATGGGCAAAAATCAGGAGCTCATAGTACAGAGTGTCCCAAAAGAAGCTGACGGATTTGAAATTTGATTAACTTCTTCAATATTTAAGTCATGCTTACCAATTTTCATATGTAGGTAGATGAGCCTCTCCGTGATGTTTTGAAATATAGTAAGATATCGTAGTCTACTTATTCTAATTTTATTTATACAACTTAATCTAGGGTATGTTTTCCACAAGGTCTAATTTTAGTTATGAAAAATAATATATATATACCATTCGGTATGGAAGATCAGATAATAAATAAACCACAAATTTATAAAACCAAAAAAAATTCAAGCTTGATCGGCTTTCAGGGCCTGTGGCGCGGTTGATAGAGATATTGAATCTCTACGGTTCCAGGTGAGAATTGTCTGAAGATAGCGGTTTCAATCCTACCCAAAGCCAGCCAGTAGCTTACTTGGCCAAAAACGTGGTAAGATAACAACTACAGAAGGCAGTAATTGCAGTGAATGCAATCAGGAGATTCAGAGTTCCTATCCGTCGCGGTTACCACCTGACGAAGGCCAGAGGAATAGTTGGCTGAAATGTCATGAAACAATATCTAAGAAAGATGAGGATAATAATCCACAATAAATAAATTAGTTATGAAAAATGATGTTACTCAAATGTCCACCATTTTCGTTTTCACACTCTTGTGCTCTCTGCAGGGCATTGTCCAGCACATCACTTAATGTTTCAGGGCTTATGACCCTAATTTCCTGCTCTATATTGTTTTTAAGGACATTTATTGCGACTAATTTGTTTGTGTATACCCGCTCTTCGAGGTAACCCCCAAAGGAAGAAATCTACACATGTGAGATCTGGCGAGCAAGATGGCCAATTTATCTCACAGCCACGAGAAATTATTCGGTTGCCGAATATGTCCTGGAGCAGATTTAATGTTTCTCGTTCCATATGCGCCATTGCACTGTCCTGCTGGAACCACATTGATCGAGAGACCCCAATTTGACTTGATCTTCTTCATACTGAGGTGGATGGATCCTCGGCCACACTCTCTGCTAATCTCTGACGATTTTCATCACTTCTTGCCGTACGGGGTCTACCAGATTTAGGGAGGTCACATACAAACCCTTGCTCATGAAATCGAGCCACCATAGCTTTTATTGCATTGGGAGTAGGAGAAGTTCTTGTGTTGAAATTTCATCAAAATTCTCTTTGAGTTTCTGATATTGACTCATTCAACCGAAAATACGACTCTACGATAAATATCCACTCTTCGATAGTGTAACGACTTATGATGATCTTGGAAGGGTTACTCTAGATCATCTGAAAAAATAAAAGAAAAATATAAAAAAAGTTAGGAATTTTTTTTTTAACCATCAGTTTCTTTTGGGACACCCTGTATTAATGCTGGAGTCCTTCAGCAGTCCATGCCGAGCTCAATTCTCTTCCTGATCTGCATCAATGAATTCCCAAATTACATCCTAAGATCATTCGTAGACATTTATTTATGCTGACGACACTACCATCTATGGCAACACATCAAAGGCCGTAAACGATCAAGTTCTCTCTGATTCTCTCTCCTGTGATCTTGATCACGTGGTGCAATGAGTAAAGTGGTGGCTGGTTAATTTTAATGCATCGTAAACCAAACTTTTATCTTTACATCGTCAACGCTCTGATCCCCGTCTGGCATCAATTGAAATGAATGGCTCTCGTCTTGGGGAGGCTTTATGTTTTGACAAGCTTCTGGGTTTGACCTTTACTCCTGATCTGTTACATACATTAAATCAGTTGTCAAGGCTGCTGGGAAAATGGTGAGATTGTTCTACCACTCCAGGAGATATCTCACTGCTGATGCAATTCTTCACATGTATAAGAGCCAAGTGCGTCAAAGGATGGAGTACTGTTGCCACATCTGGGCAGGAGCTGCTAGAAGCAGCTTATCCTGCCTTAGCAGCGTTCAAAATAGACTTCATAGCCTAGTGGGAGGTGTCCTGTTCTCTTCCCTGCAATCTCTTCCCCACAGAAGAGATGTTGCGAGTCTGTCTCTGCTTTATCATTATTTTCATAACAAGTGCTCGTCTGAGCTCCAATCTATGGTTCAACTGGCCAAACTTTCACGAAACACATTGTCTAGCTGAAACCACTATCAATAATTTCTCCCACTCTTTATCTATGCCTAAACCTAAACATAGATTCCATGAATGAAGCTTCTTTCTTAGAACTGCACGCTTGTAGAACACTGTCTGTTTTCCTGCATTCCAACTGGCTACAATATGATCGTCCTCAAGTCCAATGTAAACAAGTTCTTGACGAGCCATCCCCTTAAATAATCCAATTTACCCAATTCCCACTACTAACGATTACTACGAGATTTTCCCATGGACTACTGTACACTCGTTAACCCTTATCCTTGAGTGGCTTCCGAGCCTTGATAAGTGGTGACTCCTTTGTAAAAAAAAACAAAAAAACCAAGGGTCGTCCTATTTAAGATTCCTATATCAAATCGTTTTTTTTTTAAAGCCAGATACCAATACTTTAAATCACGCAACAACTCTCCCACCGTTGGCAGCAATTCTTCTACAGAAGTAAACCTGTTTACATTATTGCAAATGGCGCAGATTCTCCTATGGATAAGCGCATAATTGGTGCACTATACAACCACCAAGCGATTTTATTTGCGATCATTGTCATGTGTTTACGCATTTGTGCTTCAGGATGCGACTATAACATGCAAAGTAGCTACAGTTTAAAGAGTCTGTTTAATCAGCAGGAAGAGACAACAATGGATACAAACAATCCCAGAATGCCTCAGCAAAGATACCTAACCAAATTATCTCAGCTTGGAAAACAACAAAACATGTTCTTTCTCATACGGAGAACAGCAGCTGCATTATTTCTGCAGAATCTTCTATAATTCTATGAGAATATTCTACTTACACACACACACACACATACATATATGTATATGTGTGTGTGTGGGGGGGGGGAGTAGAATATTCTCACGCCGCTCCCGTGGGTCGATCGGTAGAACTGCTGACTGTCAACGCAATGGTTCTAGGTCCAATCATCAGCTTGGGAGAGGTGCTAGTCTAGCGGCACTGATGAGTTGTTATACAACGAAACAGGACTGTATGTCGATGACTGCAAATATTTTAAGCCCCCCTCTTTGGGTAGAGCACTGTCGTAAGTAATCTCACCCGCTACTTAATTGGCTGAAAAATGCGATGCTCGCTCTTTGTTTATAAACAAAGCGGTTAGAGCACTGTAAAAGTGGTGGACGGATATTTGTTTAAATAGACATTTGGCGAGATTATTTACGGGTGCTGCTCCCGTGGGTCGATCGGTTGAACTGTTGACTGTCAATGCGATGGTTCTAGGTTCAATCCTCGGCTTGGGAGAGGTGCTAGTCTAGCGGCACTGGTGAGTTGTGATATAACGAAACAGGACTGTACGTCGATGACTACAAATATATATATATATATATATATATATATATATATATATATATATATATATATATATATATATATTAAAAGAGAGTAACACAAGGGGGTGGTAATTCACCGCTCTATGTAGATTTTAACGAATAGAAAAATATGTCAAGATACGTACGAATTTTGTATTCTTTTTCAATCATATATGATGAGATGTAAATATGAAAATTTTTAAATGATATAAAATTTAAAATTTTCTGCTTTATGGCGAAAAAAATACAAATATGAAGCTATTCC
>NC_136491.1:29958661-29963661 GCF_053919585.1 Euprymna scolopes
CATAACAGTAGCTGGAAACTTTGTTTTCATCACCCTGGGCACTTCCCTGTTATTCATGGCAATCCAGCGATGCATTTTGAGGGTGCTGGCGATGGTCCTGTTATCATAACTTGGATCGGTAGGGAGCAGGAGCTGTACAGCGGCGCATCTCTGATCTCGCTCGTTGAGCATTGTGTCACATTCAGGCATGATAGAAGGCTCCTATCAATCTTGGGATTTGTACACAACTGACCAACTAGTAGATGGTCTGCAACAACAAAACAAAAAAACGTTTTTCATCAAACGGAAATGGAATCATGTCATCTTTTCTAGGATGAGAATATTACTGTTTCCCTTGTATGTACCGTTTGCTTTGATTACAAACATACGGACACATAGGCTCCATTATAGTAAGTAGGTGTGTCTATAGGAGATTAAATGGCTAAATAAGAATTTTTACAGCTATTAGCTTTTATCCGTTTTGTGAAATTTACTTTTTTTTTAGTTAAAAGATAAAGGGAAAAGAAATTGTGTTTTTTCTTAAAAACAAAGACAAAGATAGGGTTTCTTTTAATTTAATAGAACGAGTCAAATAGTTAATTCGAGTTCCATGCTGATCACAACAGCAGCTAACTGATTAACTGATTGCAAACCATCTGATTCCAAAAAGCTAACACGTGGTTTTAAGAGAGAGAGAGAGAGAGAGAGAGAGAGAGAGAGAGAGAGAGAGAGAGAGAGAGACGTTTAAAAAAAAAATTAAAAATCAGAATTTGAAAATCAATACAAATTTGATTATTTGATTTGTTTCCAATCAATAAATTGTTGTGGTAATGGCTGGCAGCTTTTAACATAGCAATTACCCTTAAGTGGGACAGTAATGAATTCAGATAATTATTTAAATTGACATTATAAGAAAAAAAAAAAAACGTGGCAGACAGAGAAATGGTGTGAAGAGGTTTAGTGATACCCTAGGGTTGGGCGGGTAACTATCCACCCATAAGAATTTCCCATCTCCACTGCATACAACACTTCAAAAAAATAATTTGTACCCTTTTTTTTTCTTTTTTTTTTTTTAAAAAACAACGAAAAAACAAACTATTTTTCACCTCAAATAATGCATACTTTCACTTGGATGTAAGGAGCTATTATTTGGGATCATGTCTAACAGGGGACTGTGGGGAGTTGAGTAGCAAGATGCCTGTTTATATTACTATCACGGTAGTCGGAGTCCTTGCTGCAACCGTGGAAATATCTTCAATGTATTTGTTCTAATTCATGTTGCCTGAGAATGTTGAGCCAAGGAGTTTGAATGATGAGCTCTAAAACAGGGTTTTTATTTATCATGGCAATCGGTGTATGAGAAGGTTTTTTTGTAATTATTAAAAAAGCTTTGTTATTAGGTTAGTGCAAAAACAATATCGTTTTCTCACATATGTTACTTTTAAATATGATTTCTGAATTAATTCATTGATATATATAGCCATGTTATACATCATTTTGAAGCGCGTTTTTCGCTCTATCGTATCGTGTTCTTCGTTACTGTTCTCAACCGCTCCGTTCATTTTTACAAGCTTTTCGACAGCATGGATAAAATTCAAATCCACACGATTTTCTTGTTCTAGTTCAAACTAGGCCGAAAAGCTGCCGTGAGAGCTCGTGATATCAATGATGCTTTGGGCCCAGGAACCACTAACGTATGTATGGCACAACGGTGATTCAAAAAATTTCGGAATGATGACGAGAGCCTAAAAGATGAAGACGGTCGCGGCCGGCTGCGACTAGCTGAAACCACTGTCAATAATTTTCCCCACTCTTTATCCGTGCCTAAATCAAAACGTAGATTCCATGAACAAAGCTTCTTTCTTAGAACGGCACGGCTGTGGAACTCTCTGTCACTTGCCTGTTCCCCCACTCCCGAATTCAACTTGGATGTCTTCAAGTCCAACACAAACAAATTCCAGATGAACCGCCCCCTTAAGTAATGACACCTTATCAAATCCCCAATACTATTACTACGATACTATCCCATTGTACACACAATATCCCCGAGTGGCTCCTCGGCCTTGATAAGTGGTGACCCCTATGTAAAAAAAAAGAAAAAAAATTAAAAAAATAACAAACAGTTGAAAGCCTTAATTGAAGCTGATCCTCACAAAACCACATGAGAAGTTGCTGTTGAACTCCAGG
Organism: Euprymna scolopes; assembly: GCF_053919585.1. Lineage (NCBI taxonomy): Eukaryota > Metazoa > Mollusca > Cephalopoda > Sepiida > Sepiolidae > Euprymna > Euprymna scolopes. Next base: position 29,960,828 of record NC_136491.1, read on the forward strand.
TCGACCAATCAACAGTCGTTCGCCATTTAAAGCAAACAGGGAAGTCAAAAAAGTTGAATAAATGGGTGCCGCATGAATTGAACGATAATCAAAATTGATCGTTTTAAGGTGTCCTCTATGCTTCCTCTGTGCAACAAGAACGACCCATTTCTCGAGTGGATTATGACGTGTGATGAGAAGTGGATTCTTTACAACAACCAGCGACGTTCGGCACAGTGGTTGGATGTTGGAGAACTTCCTGAAGTCGAAATTGCACCACAAAAAAAAAATGGTTATTTCATCGCTTCCAGAATTCTGGATTTCTGGGCTAATGAGATAAATAAACTTGTTTCTCGTTCGCAAAAATGTTTCGATTCTGATGGTCCATATTTCGATTAATAAAATTTATTAGGAAAGGAGTTATGATCTTTTGAAGTTAAACGACATTATTTTTGAACCAACTTAATATAAATTATTATATTATTTACATTATCTTCTCTTCTATCTTCTATTCTATATAAATAAAATGAACTCATTTTTCCCCTCCGACTTTGACCTTAATAGGATTAAAAATCATGACATTACATGCAAATCTAATGCGTACAGACTGTAGCATATTATCTGAGGTGTACTATAGGCCTATTACCTCTACAGTTCCTCGACTATGGTACATTCTTAGATTTTTTTCCGGTGAGAGTCCACTGCCAAAATCGCTTAGATTCAATGGAAGTTTCAACATCTTTCTCTCTATTAGATTCCTCCTTTTCCCTCTCCTCATTTACACTGCAGCTAATGGGTAAATAAAAATGTGTCGATTCTAATGGTTCTTATTTTGATTAATAAAGTTTATTATGAAAAAAGTTATGATCTTTTGAAGTTGAACGTCCAAAAAATGCTATTATTTTTGCACCAACCTAATAGTAGCACTAAATGTTGCCATCCATTTTCGTCCTCATTTTATTGAATGCCTACTGGAGAGAACTTGAATTGTTACTAGACAGTGTCTAAGATCTCTCTGTACAGGGGTTTGTCAGGATATGCAGATTTCGTATTGATTACTGTAGAGCAAATTCTCTATTAATTATTATATTGTACCTAATATATTTAGTAATGATTTTAAAAGTAAAGCTAAAACTTACATCGATTTGAAACATAATCCTTATTTAGTGCTTCAGCTTTTGTTACCGTTTGAGCTATCGACAGATTGATAAAACAGACTAAAAATTCAGTGACTTCAAGCTAGAAATGCATATGTACGCATGCTAAGATGCTAATTGATTTACTCCTGCCAAGATCAACTGTTTTTTGTTTTTTTTTTCAATGTTGACCCCTTAGATACTCAAATACCAAATCGAAAGTGTTCCCGGGGTCAAAATGCCCTATATATTAAGTTTTAAGTCTCTAGACCAAATATATAGAGATAAGTTTGGTAGAGATGTTTCTCACACACAGAGATCACATTTGAAAATAATTTCTGACGAGGACGCGTCACAGAACGTCTGAAACGCGCGTAAAAACGATTTCAATGACTTAAAAACATCATTACAATGATCCAAACATAATTCTCAATGAAAAACCCAGACACGGAATAATAAAATAATGTTAAAAAAATACACATTGTTGGTGACTACTCCCTTATTTAAATATACATCTTTCTTTCCTTGGAATTTCTTAACCCATTTTATTTACATATATATATATATATATATATATATATATATGTTTTATTTTTTATTACCGTTTTATCTGTTCAGTTACATATGTTTCGGTTGCCGGACCATATTTACGATCCAGCAGCCTCGTCATACCTTACAGAAATGGCTATTATTATTTGGAAGAACGATTTTAAAAGAAATACGAAAGAAAAAAAAGGGGGGAAGAGAAAATAAGGGGGGCGTAGATCGACTATAATTAAGTTCTGGAGTTAAAATACATTAGATTGTAGTGTGTGTGTGTGGGGGGGTTAGTAAATTCAGCTAGGCGTGGGTGAAGATATAGTGATATAGGGAGGGGAGAGGGGGAGATAAAAGAGAGGATGAGGGGAGGAGGGAGGAATTTCAATTTTAGGTTTTAAGATTTGGCTGTTTTTATTAAAATTGTTTAGCTATACACTGGAATATATGAATTGATGGGAGGGAGAGAGATAGGGAGAGGGAGAGAGAAAGGGTTAGTGTACGTGTCACATGCGTTTGGTCAGGGTTCATTTAATAAAAAAAAAAACAGACGCCACATATAAAGTAACTATGATCAGACCATTAGTCATTATCTTATGTAGGTTTTGCACATATTTGCACTCGCATTCATCTGTTAAAATAAAATGCTATCTTAATTCCTAGGAGCATCACATTTTCAACATTATATGTTCATGCTTATTTCTTTTTTGTTTTTGTTTTTCTCGTAAAGAAAAAACTCAATATTAACATAAGAATATTGAGATATAAGAATATAAACGAAACGGGTCTGTAAAATGTAATGAAGATTTGATATTATAAGAACTGATTGTTAAAATGAATAAATCTTTGAATATAGCTATATTTTATACATACATACACACACACACATATATATATATATATATATATATATATATATATATATATATATATATATATATATATATATATTAGGAGGAATTAGACCTGGAGTCTAAAGAGCAGAGTTTATTTTAATGTATTAGTAAATGTATTAACACTATTAAAAGAAAACAGTGCTCATTGTACTGTAGATATATAATAAGCTCAATAGGTAATAGATGTCCGAGAGCTATATTAATATTGAGTAAAACGATTCATAATTATGAGTTAAAAATCAGTTTCAAAAGGAAAAACAAACAAAATCAACTCGATTGTACGATT
>NC_136491.1:29971161-30103661 GCF_053919585.1 Euprymna scolopes
GAGAGAGAGAGAGAGAGAGTGAGAGAGAGAGAGAGAGAGGTGACAGAAAAGAATAGACACTAAGATAAAATATTTTTCCTAAGATTAATATATGCTTATTTATATTTAAAGATAAGAATATTGCTGCAATAACTTGGAGTGTCTCATTAAAATTGCATTTAACAACATCGAAGCATGCCATGAACTAAAAGAGCATCAAACCTATCAGAATTTTAATCAATGCAAAATAGCAGGAAATCTTTCAAGGCTCCTTTCTACTGTTAATAGAGAGATCGTACAATTGACAAGAAAGGACAAAAAGTGCACAAAACCTCATCAAAGTTGTTCTGGGCCCTTTGAAAGAATTTTGTGAAAAGAAGTGCTGAAAAGTATCCTCGGTGCAAAGTCTCTGACATTGCAACACAAGCTGGTGTCAGTTCCAACACGGCTGTCAGGTATCTTCACAAGCTGGACTACGATAGTAAAGCTGCGAGAAGGAAACCTCTTCTTTGTTTTGCCGATATCAAGCACAGAAAAGATTGGGCTCGTGAGATGGCGGAGAGAGCTATGACCTTTTGGACTAATTGTAATTTTCTCTGACGAGTCACGATTTGCTGATAGTGGAAAATTTTGACTTGAAAACGTTTGACTTGATGATTTCCTAACAGTGGAAAAGTTTCATTTGAAATGACTGCAACCAACGGTGAAACTTGGAGTTTTTTTTTTTTTTTTTCAGTCATGGTATGGGGTGCAATTTGAAGTATTAGTCGCTCAGACCTGTTAAAGTGCGAAGGAAACATCAATTCTGCCAAATATGTTTCAATATTACTTGAAAGACTCCTACCAATATTTAAGTGGTAAAATAAAACAAGTTAACCCCCTATTTATTGAAGACTGGAGCTCCTTGTCACTTTGCTAGGATAACACAACATTGATTGAGTCAAAATTGGATTAATAAACTTTCATGGCCATGTCAGTTAATGGATATGAACCCAATTGAAGACCAGAACCTCCGCAAAAAGAAAAGGAAACCATCTTCTAAGCCTTATATATATATATTTATATCTTTTTTACACACGAGACGCTTAACTATTTTAAGTAATTTGAAATGTAATTTGAACTGAAACATATAAAAGCATCACGATTTTAAATGAAAGACTAATAAAAACTGCCTTAAAACGACTGAAGAAAATCAGTTGAAAGTACTTGCAAAAAACAGATGGACGAAAACGACTATGGAACTTTTTTACATAAATTCGACTGAGATATTAGAATGACCATACGAAAAATGGAGAAATTACAAAAAAGAGTGAGAGAAAACTCTGCTGCATTCAATCAAACCTGCTTAAATAATGACTCCACCCCATATATACACACACAAACATCTCAACACTATATATATATATATATATAATTTATAATTCCAATATTTATTTTAATATTTATTTAAATATTTTTATGTGCATAAAATTAATAACTTAATTTTATGCACGTAAAAACATTTAAATAAATATTTACATAAATATTTAAATAATAAATTAATTACAAATAATACGTCTCAAAAATGTGGGGGCGACTAGAATATAAAAACAAAGGGCAGATAACCTCTTCCTTTACAAAATCTCAATGAGTGAAAAAAATACCACACACACACACACACACACATATGGGTGGGAGGTATGTGTGTATATATTGATCTATACACATACAAACAGATACAGACACACACATTTCCATGTGTGTGTGGTGGTAGGGGGGAGGTATGTGGTGTGTGTGTGTGTGTGTGTGTGTGTGTGTGTGTGTGTGTGTGCAAATCAACTTATAACAATATACACGGTCTTCTGACGATAACAAATATTCCAGATGTTATAATATTGACCTCTATTTCAATGACAGACATTTTTTTTTACCATCTGGATGGGCAAACTTTCTGCTCCATTAATTGACTGTGTTCACTTCACAGCATATTAAAGCCAACGCGTATTAAACATACACATTACAAAGACATGCTAAATCTGTTAGAATTATTTGTACTCAAACTTTGTAAGGTAATTTGCATAAAGCCACTTATGCAAATTACTCACTATTACTTGGAGTTGCTTGCAACAATAAAAAAGAAAAAAAAAAGATTAACAGCGAGCACTTCTCAGAAATTACTCTCTTTTTCTGCAACAAACAGAAACTCCTCCAGAACAACTGTTTTGGAAACTTTAACCTTTACTTGTAAATATACGTTATTTTAAATACAAGAATTTTATTGTGTTATTCTTTCTCAAAATTAACCAAGTTGTTTGGATAACAATGGAACACGTACATCAAATCTGTTGCCAAGGCCGCTGGAAAAATGGTGGGATCTTTCTATCAATCCTGTAGATATCTCACTGCTGATGCTATTCTCTATCTATATAAGAGCCAGGTACGTCCAAGGATGGAATACTGTTGCCACATCTGGGCAGGAGCTGCTAGAAAGGACTTGGCCTGCCTTGATAGAGTTCAAAATAGACTTCGTAGCCTCGTAGGAGATGTCCTTTTCTCTTCCTTGCAACCTCTATCTCACAGAAGAGATGCTGCGAGTTTGTCTCTGATGTATCGTTATTTTCATGGAAAGTGTTCGACTGAGCTTCAATCTATGGTCCCCCCTCGCCAAACTTTCACAAGAAACACTCGTCTAGCTGTAAACACTATCAAAAATTCCCCCCACTCTTTATCTGTGCCTAAACCTAAACGTAGATTCCATGAACAGAGCTTCTTTCTTAGAACTGCATGCCTGTGGAATTGTCTTCCGTTTTCCTGCTTTCCGGCTGACTACAATATGGTTGTCTTTAAGTCTAACGTAAATAAGTTTTTGATGAGCCGTTCCATATAAGTTATCAAATTTACCAAATTTTCATTACTAATGATTACTATATTGTCCAATTTCTAATGTACACTCTTTAACCCTTATCCTTGAGTGGCCTCTTGGCCTTGATAATGTGGTGATGCCTATGTAAAAAAAAAATAAAAAATAAAAAAATAAAAAAAAATAACAAGGAACCAAGAAAAGAGAGGCGCGTTAGAAATAAAAAAAATTTCTAACAAATCATAGTCATAAAGTGTAATCTCTATATAAATAAAATGAACTCATTTTTTCTCTATATAAATAAAATTAACTCATTTTTTCTCGTCTGATTTTGACCTTAATAGGATTAAAAATCAAGATATTTCATGCAAATATAATATGCACAAACGGCAGAACAATATCTGAGGTGTGTTATAGGCTTATTATTTCTCAAATTCCTCGATAATCTTAGATTTCTATACTTTTTCTGCTGAGAAGTCACGGCCAAAATCGGTTAAGATCAATGGAAGTGGTAAAATATTTTCTCTCTAATAAATTCCTCCTCCCCCTGCCACCACTTAACACCGTTTGGGGATCGTTCACAAGGAACAGTTGAGAAGAGAACACCGGTTTGGCTTCGTAGTTCTTTCATGTGAGGTTATTTAAAATCACTAAACTAAGCTGCAGTGCTCTGTGGCGTAGTGGTTAGTGTGCTGGACAATTCACATTATATTTTCACGTTCGCGCCGACCTACCGTAGTCGTTTTTTTTTTGTTTTTTTTTCCTAAACAACTGGAATGGACTTTTCTTGGTGGCCGAACTGTTAACGTTGCAGATGCTTTTTTTTGTTTCACACTTTATTTTCCTACTTTTACTCATGACTCCGGGTTTGACCCTTCCTACTTACCTACCATAACATTTTTTAAAACTCCCCCCCCCCCGTCCCGGAAACAAACACTCGGGCAACGCCGGGTACCCCCGCTAGTATAATAATATAATATAATAAGGCCTTCAGGACAAGATCACAGCGTAGTATCTGTTCTGATGCTATACTCCACCTTTTCTGTCCTCCCTCAGTCAGTGGAGGAGAAATCCTTCATTGCTGAGACAATTTTTAGTTTTGCTCCTATCCAGAATGCCCCTTTTTGGGGAGCTGTATTTTTCCCCGCATTAAAACCGACCTTGTGTCTAACTCTGCCCTCGTGGGGAGGCAAGTAAATAGGAACATAAAAGTAAATTATCAATGTTTCCTGCCCTAAACAGGATGAGAAAATATATATTTTTTGATGGTTTTGCTTTTTTTGCGCTTGGGAGTCACGACTTATCAAGGCCCAAAGGCCACTCGAGGATAAGATTAATGAATATAAGGTGGTAATGTCGTTATCGTTAAATGTAAATTGGGTAGAATTTGATTATTTATGGAGACGGCTCAACAAGAACTTGTTTACATTGGATTTGAAGGCTACCATGTTGTATTTAACCGGGAAGCAGACCAGTGGAACTGTATCCCAAAGGCGAGCAGTTCTAGGAAAAGAAGCTTTGTTCATGAAATTTGCATTTAGATTTAGGCACAGATAGAGAGTGGGGGAAATCATATATAGGGGTTGTAGCTAGTTGAGTGTTTTTTGTGAAAGTTTGGCAAGAGGAGGAGACCATAGATTGGAGTTCAGTCGAGCACGTGCCATGAAAATAGCGGTCCCTTTTTGTTTTGAAACAGACATTTTTGGGTTCATTTTACTTCAGTCAAAGTTCTCAGAAATCAAAGGGCCCCCTTTCTGGGGCTAACATTTGATCTATGAAATACGTACATTCCAGTAAAGTTTTTCTTTACTTCTCAAACCTTGTGGACCCACACGTCGTCTGGTACAGTCGCAAAGGAACAAACAACAAAAAAAAAAAAAGAAAATAAATAAAAATCTGATTCGGCATTTTTTTTTTTTTCAGTGCAAATGAAATGTGTTTATTCATGTTTTTTCCAAAATAACGCATTTCATTATATTTCAAAAGTCTTTTTCACACACACGAGTTTTACAAAGCTCTACTGTTTACATGTGCTTTTTAAAAGTCTTTCACCCCGCCACCTGACACCGGCCATAGCTAGTGCTTACTCACCCTCGAATTCACACGTCCATCTTCCCTGACACACAACTTTGCTTCCCTTCTTTGACCACTTGCTGTCCTTTTTTCTTTTTTCTCCTTCTTCTTCCTGTGAAGACAGCACGTGCACACTTGCTAATTTGCATATATGCTTTAATGGCTGCTGCTGCAAATATTTTCGCTAGTCAGCTATCCTATGGCTGCTGCTGATTTTCTTGCACATGCCCATATGTACTATGTTATCAAGAGAGCGCATTGTTTCATTATACGTGTGGCAGAAAGTATTCTCATGCCAGATTGTCCTGACAACCCCCTATACAGAGAAACCTTAGACACTCGAAGAGATTGTCTAGTAGGCATTTAAGTTTTTTCCTGATGCTTAATATGCATTGAGTTTTTTTTTTCTTTCTTTTTACTCACGTTCACCTCTAACACGGCAGATCGCCACTTGGACGTAAGGAGGACCATGCCTAGAAAAAGATTAACAAGATGTTGGTTTACATTATATTTAAACTTCTGCATATCAGTACAGCTAGGGAAGCAGGTAGCAGAAAGAGAATTCCAGAGTCTAGTTGTTCGAGGGAAGAAATTATTAGAATAGAAAGCCCTACACCACTTAGGGACCTCAACAGTGAAGCAGTGAGCTTTTATTGCTAAGCAGGTTTGTCGGGGATATATATGTTGAGGCGACACAAGTGCAACGAGTACATCAGAACACATTCCATTAAAATATTTGTAAAACAGGCACAGAGATGCAACATTGTAGCGATGGGACAGGGGTTTGAGCTTAGTTGACAAAGTGGGACCTATTAGATTGAAAACTCTTTTTTGGACCCTATTTGGGCCAGTGGTAGATGCACCGAGTCCTGCTGCCATACCAAGGTCTACCAGCAGCCACCTGATTGCACCAGGGGATCGCCATGCTCTTCAGCACATCCAAGTACACTTAAGTGTTGACTTTCAAACCGATTTCGAAGATCTGAAGTGGCATGATGTGGTCCTCACTTGAAACGACACCAAAGACCATAACTGTGATCGGAAAATTTTTTTTTTTTTTTTACACAGTGATCACCACTTATAAAGGCCCGGAAGCCACTCAGGGATAAGGGTTATTGCAAGTACATTACGTTAGTGTGGAGATTTGATGAAGTGTTTACTTAAGGGGGTGGTTCATTAGGAATTTGTTAACGTTGGACTTGAAGACATCCAAGTTGTAGTCCGGTGGGAAGCAGGCAGACGGAACAGAGTTCCACAGGCGTGCAGTTCTAAGAAAGAAGCTTTGTTCATGGAATCCGCGTTTTGATTTAGGCACAGATATAGAGTGGGGGAAATTTTTCACAGTGGATTCGGCTAGACGGGTGTTTTTCGTGAAAGACTGGCGAGGGGGGACCAGAGATTGGAGTTCAGACGAGCACCTGCCATGGAAATAACGATAAAACAAGGATAGGCTCGCAACGTCTCTTCTGTGGGAGAGAGGTTGCAGGGTAGAGAAAAGGGCATCCCCCACTAAACCACGAAGTCTATTTTGTACTCTGTCAAGGCAGGATAGGCTGTTTTTAGCAGCTCCTGCCCAGATATGGCAACAGTATTCCATCCTTGGACGTACTTGGCTTTGTTTTCATAACTATGGCCATGTACCTATTATTCGTGGCAATCTAGCAATGCATTTTGAGGGTGCTGGCAATGGTCCTGTTGTCATAACTTGAATCATGAGTTGTACAGCAGTACATCTCCAATCTCGCTCGTTGAATATTGTGTCACTTTCAGAAATGGGGATTTGTACGCAACTGGCCAACTAGTAGATGGTCTACTATAACGCAAAAAAAAAACGGTTTTCATGAAACGGAAATGGAATCATATCGTCTTTTCTAGGGCGACAATTTTATCGTTCCATCCTGTATATCTAAAAATCAATGTATTCTTTTTGCCTGATACAGAAACACAATTACACAGCTGGGGGTATTCACAAAGAAAGAAAAGGACACGTTGAATAGAGCTTAATGGGAAAACAAACGAGCGAAAGAAAGAGGTCGTTCAGTCTCCCTTGGCATTCCTCTGAGAGAGGAGTTTCAGTCATAGAATACCGGCAGAGAGATGGTAATTAAGTAAAAATCAAAATAAAATGCCGCCCATTACGTTGCTGTGTGCCTTTCAAAAAAAAGAAAACGGTGCATACGGATACGGATCAAAAAATGAAACAGGTCCAGTTGGTGATGACGTAAGACATACATCATATGCGGATAAACGCTGGAGCAACATATTTAAATGGCCGTTCTTACAAACTATAGATGTGCACGGAGACTATTAGTAACAGAAATTTAAATGTTTTTAAGTGGAAAAAAATGTGAGTCCTTTTGAAATTAAACTTTAAAAAAATAAAAATATACAGTCTGACTAAATGACACATGTTAATTATAAACATAAATGTACGTAACTGTATATATGTGTGTGTGTGTGTGTGCGTGCGTGTGTTTGCGTGTGTGTGGATACTTGTATGTATATGTATATATCGTACGTGTATTTATATGGATTTCTCTCTCTCTCTCTCTCTCTCTCTCTATATATATATATATATATATATATATATATATATATATATATATATATATATATATACATATATGCATGCATGTATATATGTATCTATCTGTATATATCTATACATATATATATATATATGTATGTGTATATATATTATTTATAATGTACGTATGTATATATAAATATACATATGAATATATATAGAGAGATATGTTTATCTATAAATGTATATATCTATAACTAAATATATATATATATATATATATATATATATATATATATAAAAATATGCATATCTCTCTCCTTTCTCTCTCTCTCTCTCTCTCTCTCTCTCTCTCTCTTTATACACACACACACACACATACATATATATATAATAAAAATTACAATTAAAATTTACCAAAATAATCCAAGATGGCAAAACTAAAGTAAATTATAAATATTAAAGAATTAATATTTATAAAGTAATCTCAACCAGATGAAAAAGCTCGATAAAACCAAATAGGAGATAGAGCTTATAATAAGAACAAAAAGTTAATAAAACATGTTGAAAACACTTTGAAAAAGAGTTAAAAACGTATTTAATCTGAAATGGAAACACTTAATAAGTGGATAGTCCTTAATCGGCAGAGTTTCGAAGAAATACTCTCCTTCTCATCAGAGGGTAGGAATTAGCAAAATTCGGGATCGGATTTTGCATACAAAAGTATTTGATGAAACTGCAAGTAAGTCAAAGATCTTACTTGATGACAAAAAGTGAAGCAAAAAGTGATTTCATTGAATGGATAGTCTGGTGAAAGGTAAAGTATCCAATGACGGTAAAATCCACAAAGTATTTTTGGATTTTACCGTCATGAGGGAGGTTGGTATCAGGAAAATAGAACAGATACATTAGTTTTCCCACTCATCCAACCAAAATGAAGGAGTAGATGTTTGGGAGGATGGTCCAACAGAACAAGCACTACCTCATCTACTAGATGATACTAGAAATAGTACAGTAAGTTAAATTGAAGATTATACAATAGTACAAACCATATAAAATATATAAACCATATAAAATGAATAAACCATATAAATATATAAACCATATAAAATGTATAAACTATATAAATGTATAAACCATATAAAATGAATAAACAATATAAATATATAACCCATATAAAATGAATAAACAATATAAATATATAAACCATATAAAATATATAAACAATATAAATATATAAACCATATAAAATGAATAAACAATATAAATATATAACCCATATAAAATGAATAAACAATATAAATATATAAACCATATAAAATATATAAACAATATAAATATATAAACCATATAAAATGAATAAACAATATAAATGTATAAACCATATAAAATGAATAAACAATATAAATGTATAAACCATATAAAATGAATAAACAATATAAATATATAAACCATATAAAATGAATAAACAATATAAATATATAACCCATATAAAATGAATAAACAATATAAATATATAACCCATATAAAATGAATAAACAATATAAATGTATAAACCATATAAAATGAATAAACAATATAAATGTATAAACCATATAAAATGAATAAACCATATAAATGTATAAACCATATAAAATGAATAAACAATATAAATGTATAAACCATATAAAATATATAACCCATATAAAATTAATAAACCATATAAATGTATAGACCATATAAAATGAATAAACAATATAAATGTATAAACCATATAAAATATATAACCCATATAAAATTAATAAACCATATAAATGTATAGACCATATAAAATGAATAAACAATATAAATGTATAAACCATATAAAATATATAACCCATATAAAATTAATAAACCATATAAATGTATAGACCATATAAAATGAATAAACAATATAAATGTATAAACCATATAAAATATATAACCCATATAAAATTAATAAACCATATAAATGTATAGACCATATAAAATGAATAAACAATATAAATGTATAAACCATATAAAATATATAACCCATATAAAATTAATAAACCATATAAATGTATAGACCATATAAAATGAATAAACAATATAAATGTATAAACCATATAAAATATATAACCCATATAAAATTAATAAACCATATAAATGTATAGACCATATAAAATGAATAAACAATATAAATGTATAAACCATATAAAATATATAACCCATATAAAATTAATAAACCATATAAATGTATAGACCATATAAAATGAATAAACAATATAAATGTATAAACCATATAAAATATATAACCCATATAAAATTAATAAACCATATAAATGTATAGACCATATAAAATGAATAAACAATATAAATGTATAAACCATATAAAATATATAACCCATATAAAATGTATAAACTATATAAAATCTGTAAACTATATATTATATATAACCATATAAAATGTATAAACCATATAAAATATACAATGGAGTAAGTCTCTAAACAGGAGAGACATTGCGACACACGTAGATAAATGGACACTTATTATAGAGTTGAGTATTCAGCCTCTTCTTCAATAAATTATCACAGACTTCAGAGAAAAAATATCTAAAATTTCTTCTACCATGAGAAGTTCCCAGCTCAGAATAAAAATATTTCTGAACAACTATAGAAAAAAATCAGAACAAGTTTTTTTTTGTTTTTTTTTATTACGTTTAGTCATCTTTTATTCAACGTTTTTAGCTTTCCAGTTCAGTAAGCAGTGACTTTTATATGAAGCCTTATCATACGATTTTTATCACCTCGTGTATACTTTATCGAACACTTCTTTCTATTAAAGATGACAAACTAATTGGCTGGTATTATCAACGAGGTTAGTGGTGTCTTTAAATTATACATAAAGCTCTATTTTAACTGAAAATATACATGATTCTCCATTTCAAAGCGAACAAGATTTTGAACAATATACAGTATCTCTCTCTCTCTCTCTCTCTCTCTCTCTATATATATATATATATATATATATATATATATATATATATATATATATATATTTGGTAAAACTGGTGATTAGTAAAAACCTGAAAAGAGTGCTCAATACTATTGCAGAGCAAATATGTGTTTTATTTATTTATTTTTTTTTTATTGCCGTTTTATCTGTTTGGTTACATATGTTTCGGGTGTTGGACCGTGTTTACGATCTAACAGACTCGTCAGACCTTACAAAAAAAACTGTAAGGTCTGACGAGGCTGTTAGATCGTAAACACGGTCCAACATCCGAAACATATGTAACCAAACAGATAAAACGGCAATAAAAAAAATAAAACACACACACACACACACATATATATATATATATATATATATATATATATATATATATATATATATATATATATATATATATAATTTTTTAAATATAACTTTTAAAATAATACATATGCTGCTCCCCATTAGGAGGTACCAAACTGAACAAAGGGAAAATTATTCCCAACTCGCATTTAGGTAAAAATGCGCTTCCATATAAATAATTGAATTCATTCAATAAGTATCGCTTATATATATATATATATATATATATATATATATATATATATATATATATATATAAGTATCGCTTTTATATATATATATATATATATATAAGTATCGCTTATATATATATATATATATATATATATATATATATATATATATATATATATATATATATAAGTATCGCTTTTATATATATATATATATATATATAAGTATCGCTTATATATATATATATATATATATATATATATATATATATATATATAGATAGATAGATAGATAGATAGATAGATAGATAGAGATAATGTAGCCATGGTCAAAATTATAGAGCACCTATAAAAAACTTAGATAATAATTTAAACCTACGCATTTAAAAGTTAAGAATTGTACAGTGAACATTTCAGAACAAATGTAAAATATTTATTGCAGTATTTATTTGCTTTAAAGCATCTTTCAAGAGTTTTAGTTGAATTTCAAACTAAACTCATTCTAATATCCAAATCGATTCATTGTCACACTAAACGTTGTTTCTTATTTTTCAGGTAATATTTGATACCTGCCAGTATTTTCATAGTATATTTAATTGAAAATGCCTCCAAAGGAACAGCTTGTAGAAATTAAAATGGCTCAAATTCTTGCTTTATCTGGTGAAAGATATTCTCAAGTAGAAATTGCCAGGAAGATGGAATGTTCAAGGAAGGGAGTTCTAACAACGATTAAAAGGTACAAGGAAACAGAGTCCTCCAAAAAGAGGAAGGGACAATGCCGTAAAATGTCTACAACCTTCAGGGAAGACAGATCTTTGAAAAGAGCATTCCTTGCAGATGGGAAGAAAAGTTCTGAGCTTGATGGGGGGGGGGGAGATGTAAATAAAAATATATCAGCTCGAACGGTGAAAATAAGGTTATTAGAAGCGAGATTAAAATGTTGCAAAGCAAGGAAGAAGCCATACTTGTCTCAGGCCAACAAGAAAAAACGACTGGAATTTCCAAAAAAAAAAGCAAAAAAAAAAAAACATGAAAATTGGACATCTGATGATTGGGCCAAAATTGTTTGGTCTGACGAAAGTAATTTGAAGTAAGTTAACAGATTTTATTTCCTAAACTTTGAAAGGAATAGCTGAAATTTTTTATGTGAATACACATCCATAACATCTATTCAAAAATTGTAGCAAATTCTCCTTTTTTTCATCAGATTTTTGGCACCCCTGGAGCGGTTTATGTTCTCCGTAGAGAAGGAGAGGCATTTCGTCCTGATTGTGTGGTTCCAACTGTCAAATTTGGAGGAGGAAGCGAAATGGTTTAGGGCTGCATGGCTTCTTCAGGCACTGGACTGTTGTATAGATGTGAGAGCAGAATGAACTCAACAATTTATACTAACATACTGAACTATGTTTACCAAACATTTTTTGACTAAAATATTTTTATTTTAAATGATGTAATCTTCCAACAATACAATGCCCTATGCCATACGTCAAAAGTTTCAATCGGTTGGTTTGAGAAAAAAAGGGGATTACAATGATGAAGTGGCCCCCTCAATCCCCAGGCTTTAACTCGATAGAAACTTTATGGTCCCATCTAGAGAAAAGAGTGAAAATGCACAAATGTTCATTAAAAAAAAAAGAATTAGAGGCCAAACTTCATGAAAATTCGCAGAAAATAGATCCTACCACCTGTAACAATTTAGTCAATAATATTCAAAAACGAATAAAAGCTGTTATAAAGGCAAAAGAAGGACATTCCAAATATAGATTGTTGTTAGAATAGATTTTTTAATGTATACTCCACCATTCTTAAACTTTAAATATACAAGTTTGAAATCATATTTTTCAGTGGTGCTCCATAATTTTGACTAAGGATATATATATATATATATATATATATATATATATATATTACACAGGAATCACCACTTAGCAAGGCCCAGAGGTCACTCGAGGATAAGGGTTAATGCGTATACATTAGTCAATGTGATTATAGCATAGTAAACATAAGTAGTGGGAATTTTTTGAATTGGATTACTTAGGAGGACGGTTCATCAAGAACTTGTTTACATTGGACTTGAAGACAATCAAATAGTAGTCAGCTGGAAAGCAGACAATCGGAAGAGAGTTCCACAGGCGTGCAGTTCTAAGAAAGAAGCTTTTTTTATGGAATCTGCATTTAGGTTAAGGCACAGATAAAGAGTGTGGGAAATTATATATATATATATATATATATATATATATATATATATATATATAATTAATACTATAATTATTTTTGATACCTACAGATGCTAGTGTTTCATCCTTTTGGAAACTATCAGTGCAGGGAATTTCGATTAGAGCTGGTCAAGAAATTCGAACCTGGCCACAGAAGCCATCTTTGACTCCATTAACAAAGACCAAATCACACGACAAACGTTAACCGTGATATATACAGTTGCTATTAACATTTATATAAAGCGCAAATGTCATTGACGGCTAGAGTGATCTTATGGGTCAATAACATCATGATCTTCGCCTCTGAGCTTAATTGACTGACTTTAATTTCAACTTAGAGTGCTCAACAATAAGAACTGAGTTCTTAAAAGAGAAAATTCAAAAATGGCGTAAAAAAAGTAAAAACAAAAAAAGAAGATAATTGCAATTTCTCTCCTAATTTTCGAATTTTGTAATCGTGCTCAAATGCATTTTCTTTTTTGATGAATTGATAGTTGCTTTTGCTTCTGAGGAGTTAAGGACAGAATAGATTTTTGGATTGATATAATAATTAAATGAATGAATTTGGACTACGAAAAGATTGGTATAATAAATGGTGAAATATAATTGAATAAGCATATTTCCCCCCCCCCACACACACATATATATATATATATATGTGTGTGTGTATATATATATATATATATATATATATATATATATATATATATATATATATATGTGTGTGTGTGTGTGTGTGTGTGTGTGTGTGTGTGTGTGTGTGTGTGTGTGTGTGTGTGTGTGTGTGTGTTTTTATTTATTTTACTTCAGTAAGTATTAAGAGATCAAGGGGCTCCCTCCTGGAGCTAACACTTGATTCTGTTATGATTTAAATTTATATCCGAGGGCTCTTTTAAGAATAGATGCTGTTCCCTTTATGGCTGCTATTTGTATTTCGTTACAGCTTGGTCTTCCAGGGATTGCTTCTAAGTATTTATGAAGATTCTTTTTTATTAACCCAGTTGTGTGTGTGTGTGTGTGTGTGTGTATTTTTAAGTTTAAACAATTTTTCGTGCCTCAAAGTTAATGCACGTAAATTATTAAATATTTATGACTGTGTGTGAATATATATGTGTGTGTGTGTTGTATAAAGAATATATATATATATATATATATATATATATATATATATATATATATATATATATATATATATATATATATATAGTAATTTATAAAATATATATGGCGATTAAGCTACACTGAATATTCCGCATTTCATCCACTCTAGGATTCTTCAGACTTATGCATAAGCCTGAAGAATCCTAGAGTTGTTTAAACGCAGAATATTCAGTGTAGCTTAATCGCCATATATATTTTATAAATTACTAACTAGCTCTACCTATGTATTGAGCACTTTTGAAGTAAATACTTAAAGTTTACGGATAAATTTATACTTTTGTATATTAATTTTATGTGAGTAAATGATGTGCTAGCATGCAACCCGGCGATGCCCGATCGTAAAATATGCATGACTATTATATTTTAATTAATTTAGAATTGCTATTTATTATAAACAGAAATACTGTAGGTATTAAACGTAACGTTAAATTACTTTAAACAAAAATACTCGAGCTGAGATCGAAACCAAGACAGTGAATCTAGTACGATAACCACTAGGCCTGCTTGCCACTATCTTTTAAAAGTGTTTTCAAACTTACTTAATATTAACATAAGTAATCTGTCATATGAACCATTCATACATGTGCATTTGTGAAACAGTTGCCAAAACCGATAAAAATCCGACGACCTCCACATACACATTTTTCAATTTGTACTCCTATACCAGCCTGTTTTGATAAAAAGTTTTCCACACGTCTGAATACCCTATATACCAAATTTCAAGTATTTAGACAAAAAATTCGTTGAGTATATAGGTTGAGAAGTATCCTCTCACGCGCACACACATTCTCACTGTTATAGATATAAATGAATATATATATATATATATATATATATATATATATATATATATATATATATATATATGCATGCGTATATATTTCTGTGTCTGTGTAATCACATATACAGAAATAATCTGAATACAAGATTTAAACCGAGTCTTTATTTATATCTGAAAGGAAGCACGACTCAACCGAAAATCCCATATGTCTAAGAATTCCTCAAAGTTGGAATTTTGAAGTAATCCCATAATGCCTTCATATTCAACAAGTCTTCTGCCAAAAGTAAAAATGGCAATATTGATTGGGACACAAGATGAGGAAGTCTGAAGAACTCGAATCGCAGAAACAGGCCATGGAAGACGTTTCTCCACGCAGCCGCCACCACACTCTGCCATCGCTTCGTACCTGCCTGTATTGATTGAACGGGCAGAAAACCTCGCTTACGTGCATTTGCACGTACGTCTTGCATCAGTATTGCTGGAGCGAAGGTTGACAGGCAGGTGACAAAACAGTTGATTGGTGGATAAAAAGATAGGTGTGCGCTTTTGTGCTTTCGGAACGGAAGCTGTGGTGTGACGATCGAAACGGCTTCTTAATTCTCTTGGTTCAGTTCAGGTATGCGAGTACGAAAACATTGTCAGATGTAAAAATAGGAAGAAAACCAGAATCTGCCTGTTTAGCAAAACAAAAAGTGTGACAGACTGACGAAAATGCCATTTCAAACTTTAATGTGACAAACTGATTAAAAAGCTTTTTCGGACTTTCTTTTTAATGGCATTTCTTTTTAATGGCATTTCTTTTTAATGGCATTTCTTTTTAATGGCATTTCCCCCCCCCCAAAAAAAAACAAGGCACAGTGCCACTTTGATGTAGGGGGCTACTATCTGGGACATAATTTACAGGGGTACTATGTAGGGAGTTGAGCAGGAAGATGCCTGTTTATTTTACACTTGAACTTCCGATTGTCAGTACAGTTGGGGAAACAGGAACCCAGAAGGGAATTCCAAAGTCTAGCAGTCCAAAAGAAGAAACTATTAGAGTAGAAGAATTTCTTAAATATGGAGATTTCTACTGCGTAGGGGTGAGATTTTGCTGCTTGTCAGGTTTGTCATGAAGTATTTACGTCAAGGAGGTACAAGGGCGTGTAGTTTGTCAGAGCAACTATTATTACTAAACTTCAGTGTGATTGATTGATATTTCAAATCCAAATTAGAGCCTGCGTTAATGTACAGAGTAACCCGAATATAAGAAACCCGAATATAAGTGTGACCTGGATATAAGAGAGATGTTGGTTCCGGGTAGCTAGTTTGTTATATCCGGGTTACACTGTATGTGTGTGTGTATATATATATATATATATATATATATATATATATATATATATATATATATATATACAGGCGGCAAAAAGAAAGTTGACACTTATGTTCACGTCAATTTAAAAAAATAATTTCAAATTGAGGAGGCACAAAAAGAAAGTCCGCACAATGAAAAATTGTTATTTAAATGTAACTTTAGGACATTAATAAAACACAAATAAAAAAGGGAACACAATGAACTAGTTAATATTTAGAGGCATAGCCCTTCTGAAATTTGACAACCTGCAATCTTTTGGGAATTCCTTGAATCAGACTGCAGCAACACTCCAGGGAAAGGGCATCCCACTTTTCTTTAATTTTTGTCCAAAGTTCTTCCAAATTTGAAATTTTATCATTGCATAGCTGTTGCTTGATGTAATGTCATATGTTTTCGATAAAATTTAGGTCTGGAGATTGTGCAGGCCAATCCAAACACGGAATATCATGCTCTTCCAGAGAACATCTTAACATTGCCAGCTGTGTGAATGGGAGCATTATCCTGCATGAAGATGGGATTATCATCCAAATTCCGACCAAAGTAGGGTAGAAAATGCTCAGTCAACATATTAATGTACTTGGTCGAAGTAATTTGACCTTGCAAGCGAACTATATGCCCTGGATCATTGGTACTAATAATGCTCCACACTAAAACTGAACCTCCACCACCTTGCAGCGTAGAAACTGAGAACCTAGGAATAAATTCTTCGTCTTTCCTTTGAGGGACGTACTGCCTACCACCACTGTCTAGCCTATTGAACTTGCTTTCATCGCTAAAAAGCACTTTTGACCAATATGAAGAGTCATGATCTTCATTGCATTTGACAAAGTCCAGGCAGCGCTTTCTGTTCTTTACAGAAATCATTGGCTTGCGTCTTGCAACATATCCTTGCAAATTAAATTCCTTTAATCTGTTCTTGGCAGTAGAAAGAGAGCGCTTTCTAACAAGATTGCACTGTTGTTGAATAGCATTGTCTTCCCTGTTAGAAGTAACTCTAGTATGACTGGATTTAGGGGTATCACAAACACTGCTGGTGTTTTTGTGTTTTGCACGGTCTTTCGTACTGTTTTCTCATCACATTTCAATCTGCGGCCGATTTCTCGATTGGATAAACCAGAAAGGTGGAGATTAATGAACTTCTGACGATCACTAAGAGAAAGTCGTGGCATATGGACTAAATGTTACGTTGTATAACTTGGAACAACAACAATTATGATTAGAGATGCTTTGTTGCCTGTTGGTGGATATTTTAAGTTAATTTAGGGGCGATAATTTAAGCTGGTTTAAGCGATTTGTTGCTGCAGACTTTCTTTTTGCCTCCTCAATTTGAAATTATTTTTTTAAATTGACGTGAACACTAGAATATTTCAATTAAAAGTCTAATATGAACAGGTCAAATTATAGAGGAATAAAAAACTGATCAAAATGAGGTATAGTTCGTTTAAACAGTTACATTAAATTTAGCTTAAATTTGCAGTTGTTGAAATAATTACAAGTGCAGACTTTCTTTTTAGTGGCACTATATATATATATATATATATATATATATATATATATTAATACATACATACATATATATATATATATATTAATACATACATATATATATATATATATTAATACATACATACATACATATATATATATATTAATACATACATACATACATATATGTATATATATATATATATATATATATGTATTAGTGCTGGGACGATTGATCAAAATTAGGAATTAGAAAAATTGCAACTTTTTTTGAGTATTGGACTTAGTATCAGGATCGGAAAAAATTGTGCATATTTTCCAATACCAAAAACGATTCCTTTAATTATTCTTTGTTATTTGATTTTGTTTAAAACAAAATCTTTCATTGTTAGTTGTAATATAAAAATAATAAATATTTGCTGATTGGAAAATACCAGTAAAGCTAAAATCAACAGATCTTCCCCCTCCACAAGTTTGTTTTTACGTTTGATAAAATATATGCACAGTTAGCATGTGCTTTTACGGTAATCGGTAAAAAAAAATAACGCATTTATGATTAAATATTTAGAGATTTATAAAGAATTGGAATCAGAATCGGTAATTGTATCGGAATTGGGAAAAATATTCTGATCGTCCCATCACTAATATATATATATATATATATATATATATATATATATATATATATATATATATATATATATATATATATAGAGAGAGAGAGAGAGAGAGAGAGAGAGAGAGAGAGAAAGTTGTTGTTTTTTCTTTTCCTTTAAGCAAATTTTATTGTTTGAAAAAGAATACAAAGATTTAAGTTTTATCCATAGTCCATGGATTTTCAATGAATGGCTCATCTCGTTGGAAGAAATATTTTTAACAAAATAAATATACTCGACGATAATTATAAATTTTGCTTAGTAGCACATGAATTAAAATTTAAGTTTAGAATGAATGTATGAAAAAGAATATTCCATAGTTGAATGAGTGAAGATACAGAAACAGTTATAAAATCCAATCCAAAACAATGAATACTGGTATAATTCCAGAATTAAGGATATATATATATATATATATATATATATATATATATATATATATATATATATATATATATATGAGATGTCTCGTGTTGCGGGGTTCGAATCGTTCGACTGGTGTTAATCGTGACACCCTGCACCGAAGATTCCCGAAAGGATGAAACACTAGTGTATGTAGGTATTTAATTGCTATAGTAAAAAAATAATTATGACAGCCCCTTTAAGAAATTCGTTTCTTATCGTTGAGCACTTTCAGTTGAATTAAAGTCGGTCAATTTAGCTCTTATGCATAGATCATCGTATAACGATTAGATCACTGTCTGACTGACGTAAATGAACATTTAAAATTAAAATGTTTAAATTCAACGTTATTTCACGTGGTTAATGGTAGCCGAATGGATACGGTCTTCGCTAATCGAGCCAGAGATGTCTCGTGTTGCGGGGTTCGAATCATTTGACTGGTGTTAATCGTGACACCCTGCACTGAAGATTCCCGAAAGGGTGAAACACTAGCGTCTCTAGGTATTTAATTATTATAGTAAAAAAAATAATTATGACAGCCCTTTAAGAAATTCCTTTCTTATCGTTGAGCACTTTCAGTTGAATAAAGTCGATCAATTTAGCTCTTATGCATAGATCATCGTATAACGATTAGATCACTGTTTGACTGACAGAAATGAACATTTAAAATTAAAATGTTTAAATTCAACGTTATTTCAGCCGAATTGATACGGTCTTCGCTAATCGAGCCAGAGATGTCTCGTGTTGCGGGGTTCGAATCGTTCGACTGGTGTTAACCGTGACACCCTGCACCGAAGATTCCCAAAAGGATGAAACACTAGTGTCTGTAGGTATTTAATTATTATAGTAAAAAGAAATTATATATATATATATATATATCTTTTCAAGGGAAATAAGGTAAAAAAAAAACCCGATAAAAGTGCTCGATATGTTAATAGAGCTGTATATAATTTTTTAATTTTTTATTGAGCCCATAATAAATTTACATTACTGTTTCCATTGGATTTTCACCCCAGGAGATGAGGTAGAGTACCAATTTCATTGGAATTTATAGGTGGACTGAAGTTTAAACTTACAGAAATGGATAGAAAGTTATTTGGGGGGGGTATTAAATAGAGAGGGAGGTCGTGTGGTAGTGTGAGGAGGTTTTATAGTAGTTTTATAGTATATAAAACCTCCTCACACTACCACACGACCTCCCTCTCTATTTAATACCCCCCCCCAAATAACTTTCTATCCATTTCTGTAAGTTTAAACTTCAGTCCACTTATAAATTCCAATGAAATTGGTACTCTACCTCATCTCCTGGGGTGAAAATCCAATGGAAACAGTAATGTAAATTTATTATGGGCTCAATAAAAAATTAAAAAATTATATACTGCTCTATTAACATATCGAGCACTTTTATCGGTTTTTTTTTTTTACCTTATTTCCCTTGAAAAGATATATATATATATATATATATATATATATATGCATGTTTCGTTGGACAGCATGATAAATTCCTGCTGGTTACTCTTGCGATCTGTTGTTTTCATTTTGGAAAAAACGGATTGCAAGAAAAACAAATAGGAATTTATCATGCTGTCCAAGGAAACATGCGTAAGACAAAAAATGCTGCCCCCCCCAAAAAAAAACCCCAACATATATATATATATATATATATATAGTCTTGGAAGTTTTTAACCTTTAAAACTATACAAAAAAATATTTTTTATCATTTGTTAGAAAACCATCTAGTCAGTAAGTCATTTAATCACCTGCAATAACTGCATCAACTCGCTCTCGAATTTACTATAATACCAATAATTTATTTTTCAAGGGATCATCAGTTGTTTACCATGAAACACTGTTTCGGGGATTTAAAAACAATACAGTATATTACATCATGGCTCCCCAGCAGTGTTGATCAAACACCACCACCCTTAATCTTAGGAAGAAGATATATTTCAAACATTTGATCCAGTTTTCTTCTATAATTATATATATATATATATATATATATATATATATATATATATATATATATATATGGGCATTATTTTTTCTAAAGCCTGTTAATCTCAAGTCCTTCTTTGTAACATTATTTTGTTTGCAAATCAATTAATCATTTTCAAACATTTAGTTGAACATGCTTCCAAGAATTTACTCTAGTTCGAATATTAGTATCGGGATCCTCAGTTTGTTACTGTATAAAATTTTTTCGGGGTTTGAAAAACAAAACATTATTTTATATGCATGGTACTCCATCGATGTTGATCAAACAACAGCTCCTTTAAAAAAAGAAAACAAGAAAGAAACGTTCTAGATATCGAACATAAATTTTGATTCTAATTAATTTTTTCGCTAACTTCCTCACCTGTATATCTATAATATAAAGCTGAACGTCTGTGTGTGTGTGTGTGTGTGTGTGTGTGTGTGTGTGTGTGTGTGTGTGTGTGTGTGTGTGTGTGTGTGTGTGTGTCTGGTCACGAATAGGCTCCTATATGGTTGACTATTATAGAAAACTGATCACATATAATGGTAGAAGATGTATCGAGACACAGGAATGGGTATGTTTGATCTGGCATAATGATGATTTATTAAAATTATGGGGTCTGCGTACGCGCCTGATCCACAAAGTAAGGAAATAAAAAATTTAAAAATTAAAAAAAATAAAAACGTTTACAAGTGTTTTTGATATAGATGTATATAAGAATACTTTAATAAGTATGTTTTGACTTAAATAGGGATGGTATAATAAAATTGTGGGGTCTGCGTTCGCGCCTGTCCTCCATAGAACAGAAATAGGCATAAACTTTAATAAAGACTTTTCATATCCTATATACGTAAGTATACTTTGATAATTATGTTTCAGTTTGAAGAAATATGGTATAATAAAATTATTCGATCGCACCTGACCTCCATAGAATGGAAATATGTCACAAAGTTTAACAAGGTTTTTTAATATAGATCCACAGAATATTGTGATAAGTGTTTCAGTGTGAACAGGTATGGTATAATAAATTATGGGGTTTATCTATTTTATTTTTACTTTCATCATATTTTGCTTTGGTTTTGATACCCCGAAATTCGAAGCTATCTCTTTACAAACCTTCCTTTTCATAACCTATCATACTTTCATAAATTACTTAAATAAATTATATATACTAGCAAAAGTACCTGTCGTTGACTGGGTTCAAAAACAGCCTACAGAAAATGGACTCTATATTTTAATTTTAAATGTTCTTTACATCAGTCAGATAGTGATCTAATCGTTATATAATGATCTATGCATATATATATATATATATATATATATATATATATATATATATATATATAATTTTGAATCTAGGATATGGGTATAGTTTAATATGTGCATATATTTACTGTCTTATGTAATTTTTAGAGTATGATCTGACCTCCAAGATCTGAGTGTAGTATCTGTTCTGATGCTACACTTAAGTTAATGTTTTCTTTGTCAATGTAGGGGAACCCTTCTATACTAAGGCAATTTTTATATTTGCCTACTTCCAGGGTGCCCCATTTTGGGGAGCTGGCTTGCCCCCATATTAAAAACGATCTTGTGTCACATTTTACTTTCGTGGGGAAGCAAATAAATACCAATATATCAAGAATTAATTTCATTGATACCCCTTAAACAAAATGTATTGTTATTCTTTCATTCATCAACCTCAACTGTTGGATAAATTAATAACATACGCAGTGTATGGACGTACGTTCAAACAATATAATATAATTGCCGGTGTACCTCAGGGGTCGATCATCGGGCTTTTATTATTCCTGATATTCATAAATTACCTCCCTGATAAAATAGTCTCTGAGATGAAGATATTTTCTGCCAACACCATGCTCTATAGCAGGCACGAGGGGAAAACGAATGAACACATATTCAAGGCAATGGCGGAAACCCTAGAGAAAGACCTCCAGTCTGTAGTGGAATGGTATAAAAAATGGATGGTAACGTTCAATGCTGCCAAGACTAAGCTTCTTTCCTTTAATAATTACAAGAAACCTTCTCAACCACCAATAACTATGATTAAAGATACATTACCTGACAGTACTGCATTCAAACGCCTCGGCTTAACGTTCACAGGGAACCTGAGTTGGAACAGATACATCGAGAGCATTGCCGAGGCTGCTGCGAAGAAGGTGGGCGGTATTTATTTGCTCCCCCACCGAGCAAATTAGGCACAAGGCCGATTTTTAATGTGAGGAGTGACGGAGAAATGGGGACCAACTCCCCGGGGAGTAGGGGAGCTGGATAGTGACAATTGGTATGAAGGGTTTTCCCTACATTGACCAAGGTCTTATCTGTGGGGTTTCCCCCACATATGGTCTTTGCTTGCAGTATCTGCCGGAGCAGATACTACACTTTGATTTTGGCCCGAAGGTCACGAACGTCCCTCTTCTTGCGAAGAAGGTGGGCTTTCTCTTCTGTGCTAGAAAGTTACTTACGCCTGAAAGTATCCTGTACCTCTAGAAAGCCACCATTCGCTCATGTATGGAGTATTGTTGTCACATTTGGGCGGGTGCATCTGCTAATAGTCTCTCACTCCTGGACAGGATTCAAAAGAGAGTCGCCAACCTGATAGATCCTGAATTGTCATCTAAACTTCAACCTCTGTCCCATCGACAAAATAATGCATCCCTCTGCCTGTTTTACAAGCATTTTTATGGTGGATGCTCCTACGAACTACAAGCCCTTGTGTGCCCTCGACATAAATACCTCCGACCAACCCAACAAGCAGCAAAATCCCACCCCTTCACAGTAGAAATCCCTAGATGTAATAAAGCCTTCTACTCTAATAGTTTCTTCCCCAGAACTGCTAGACTTTGGAATTCCCTTCCAGGTTCCTATTTCCCCGACTGTACTGACATGCAGAAGTTCAAGTGTAATGTGAACAGCCATCTTGCTGTAAACCATTTTGTTTGTAAATCAATTAATCATTTTCAAACATTTAGTTGAACATGCTTCCAAGAATTTACTCTAGTTCGAATATTAGTATCGGGATCCTCAGTTTGTTACTGTATAAAATTTTTTCGGGGTTTGAAAAACAAAACATTATTTTATATGCATGGTACTCCATCGATGTTGATCAAACAACAGCTCCTTTAAAAAAAGAAAACAAGAAAGAAACGTTCTAGATATCGAACCTAAATTTTGATTCTAATTAATTTTTTCGCTAACTTCCTCACCTGTATATCTATAATATAAAGCTGAACGTCTGTGTGTGTGTGTGTGTATGTGTCTGGTCACGAATAGGCTCCTATATGGTTGACTATTATAGAAAAATGATCACATATAATGATAGAAGATGTATCGAGACACAGGAATGGGTATGTTTGATCTGGCATAATGATGATTTATTAAAATTATGGGGTCTGCGTACGCGCCTGATCCACAAAGTAAGGACATAAAAAATTTAAAAATTTAAAAAAAAAAAACGTTTACAAGTGTTTTTGATATAGATGTATATAAGAATACTTTAATAAGTAGGTTTTAACTTAAATAGGGATGGTATAATAAAATTGTGGGGTCTGCGTTCGCGCCTGGCCTCCATAGAACGGAAATAGGCATAAACTTTAATAAAGACTTTTCATATCTATATACGTAAGTATACTTTGATAATTATGTTTCAGTTTGAAGAAATATGGTATAATAAAATTATTCGATCGCACCTGACCTCCATAGAATGGAAATATGTCACAAAGTTTAACAAGGTTTTTTAATATAGATCCACAGAATATTGTGATAAGTGTTTCAGTGTGAACAGGGATGGTATAATAAATTATGGGGTTTATCTATTTTATTTTTACTTTCATCATATTTTGCTTTGGTTTTGATACCCCGAAATTCGAAGCTATCTCTTTACAAACCTTCCTTTTCATAACCTATCATACTTTCATAAATTACTTAAATAAATTATATATACTAGCAAAAGTACCTGTCGTTGACTGGGTTCAAAAACAGCCTACAGAAAATGGACTCTATATTTTAATTTTAAATGTTCTTTACATCAGTCAGACAGTGATCTAATCGTTATATAATGATCTATGCATATATATATATATATATATATATACATTTTCTTTTTTATTACCGTATCTTTCTGTTAAGTTACATTATTGTTTCAGCTACTCTACTCGGCCGTTTTTTTGAACGTATATATATATATATATATATATAATTTTGAATCTAGGATATGGGTATATTTTAATATGTGCATATATTTACTGTCTTATGTAATTTTTAGATTATGATCTGACCTCCAAGATCTGAGTGTAGTATCTGTTCTGATGCTACATTTAAGTTAATTTTTTCTTTGTCAATGTAGGGAACCCTTCTATACTAAGGCAATTTTTATATTTGCCTACTTCCAGGGTGCCCCATTTTGGGGAGCTGGCTTGCCCCCATATTAAAAACGATTTTGTGTCATATTTTACTTTCGTGGGGAAGTAAATAAATACCAATATATCAAGAATTAATTTCATTGATACCCTTTAAACCAAATGTATTGTTATTCTTTCATTCATCAACCTCACGCAGTGTATGGACGTATGTCCAAACAATATAATATAATTGCCGGTGTACCTCAGGGGTCGATCATCGGGCTTTTATTATTCCTGATATTCATAAATTACCTCCCTGATAAAATAGTCTCTGAGATGAATATATTTGCTGCCAACACCATGCTCTATAGCAGGCACGAGGGGAAAACGAATGGACACATATTCAAGGCAATGGCGGAAACCCTTGAGGGAAACCTCCAGTCTGCAGTGGAATGGTATAAAAAATGGATGGTAACGTTCAATGCTGCCAAGACTAAGCTTCTTTCCTTTAATAATTACAAGAAACCTTCTCAACCACCAATAACTATGGCTAAAGATACATTACCTGAAAGTACTGCATTCAAACGCCTCGGCTTAACGTTCACAGGGAACCTGAGTTGGAACAGATACATCGAGAGCATTGCCGAGGCTGCTGCGAAGAAGGTGGGCGGTATTTATTTGCTCCCCCACCGAGCAAATTAGACACAAGGCCGATTTTTAATGTGAGGAGTGACGGAGAAATGGGAACCAGCTCCCCGGGGAGTAGGGGAGCTGGATAGTGACAATTGGTATGAAGGGTTGCTCCTACATTGACCAAGGTCTTATATGTGGGGTCGCCCCCACATATGGTCTTTGCTTGCAGTATCTGCCGGAGCAGATACTACACTTTGATTTTGGCCCGAAGGCCACGAACGTCCCTCTTCTTGCGAAGAAGGTGGGCTTTCTCTTCTGTGCTAGAAAGTTACTTACGCCTGAAAGTATCCTGTACCTCTACAAGACCACCATTCGCCCATGTATGGAGTATTGTTGTCACATTTGGGCTGGTGCATCTGCTAATAGTCTCTCACTCCTGGACAGGATTCAAAAGAGAGTCGCCAACCTGATAGATCCTGAATTGTCATCTAAGCTTCAACCTCTGTCCCATCGACAAAATAATGCATCCCTCTGCCTGTTTTACAAGTATTTTTATGGTGGATGCTCCTACGAACTACAAGCCCTTGTGTGCCCTCGACATAAATACCTCCGACCAACCCAACAAGCAGCAAAATCCCACCCCTTCACGGTAGAGATCCCTAGATGTAATAAAGCCTTCTACTCTAATAGTTTCTTCCCCAGAACTGCTAGACTTTGGAATTCCCTTCCAGGTTCCTATTTCCCCGACTGTACTGACATGCAGAAGTTCAAGTGTAATGTGAACAGCCATCTTGCTGCTCAACTCCCTACATAGTCTCCCTACAACTTATGTTCTTGATAGTAGCCCCCTACATCAAAGTGGCAATGTTTCTTGTTTGGGGTAAAAATGTAAAAAATAAATAAATAAATAATAATAAAAAACAAAATTCTAAAATGACTGCTTAATGAAAAACCAATCATTGTGGATATAGATATGGTCGTAATTGTAGACACATAAGCGTGGGTGAACATTACTTCGTTTCCTGGTGGATATTCTGACCTGCTGCGTCTCACGTTTGGAAAATGAAAAATGTATCAGTGTCCATTGTGAATAAAGGTCATTGAACAAGAAGTCTTAATTCAACACTGAGGTCTATTGTACGGCGGACTTTATAATTAAACGATTGTTCAAGTCAACTTGTTTGTCAGGAAAAGCAGAAGCAGTAATAAGCCCCCATTCACGTTAGAAAGGTCTCGGATTTGTATGAGCCTTCAATTATGTTAGCTTTTTCCAGGGTTTAGTGAATACTCAAATCGTGCAACTTATTCAGAATTTCAAATATCTAAGAGAATTCACCGACTCTGATTATGATGCGAATACGTGTATTGAACGAGTGTAGATCATAATCAACTCTCTTGACAAAATCTGGAAAGCGGCCTTGGCATCGGATTTAATGTATGTGTTCCATTTAAGATTAGGAGTATAGGTCAAGCCCAGAAGCTTGTCAAAACATGAGACCTCCCCAAGACGAGAGCCATTCATTTCAATTGATGCCAAATGGGGATTAGAACGTTGATGATATAAAGATAGAAGCTTGGTTTTAGATGCATTAAAAGTAACAAGCCACCTCTTTCCCCATTGTACCACGTGCTCAAGATCAGAGGAAAGAGAATCGGAGAGAACTTGGTCGTTTATGGTCTTAGATGTGCTACCATAGATAGTAGTGTCATCAGCATAAATGATGTAAGGATGTGATTTGGAAGATCATTAATATAGATCAGGAAAAGAGTTGGGCCCAGGATGGATCCCTGAGAGACTCCAGCATTAATACTGTTATACTCTTATGAACCTATCAGAGAAATGATTTAATAATTGAGAAGACATTTCCAGCTATACCGTAGCTGGAGATCTTGTGAAGTAAACCTTTATGCCATACCCTATTAAAGGCCTTTGATATGTCAAGAGCAATTGCCCTAGAAAGGTTGCCTCCGTCAAGAGATTCACTAATCCTATGAGATACAACTGTAAGCACATCTGCTGTAGATCTAGCAGAATGGAAACCATATTGCGTGTCACTAAGAAGGTTATTTTTGCTGAGATGGTTGATTACTTCTCTATTTAACACAGATTCCAGCAACTTACTCATGATGCACAGGAGACTTATTGGCCTGTACTGAGAGGGAGATGACCGACTACCTGAATTCTTAAATACAGGGCATACTGATGAGATTTTTCAGAATGTTGGGAAGCAATTCTCCTTAAGACAACGTTTAAACAGTTTTGTAAGGATGGGAGCTAGTTCCGGTTGAAGCTTTTTGAGTACTATACATATATATGAGGACTTACAGGAAAAGTGCCTCTGTGGTCCTCAGAGGTCAAGCGACTGGCTGTGAGACCTCATATTACAATTATTACTTCTGAATAAGGACACTGACCGCTCGATTGGAGCTTCTGGTGACTATGAGTAGAACAAGCACTATGGTGTACAGACCTTGAGAACTTTTCAGCATCATTTGATGGAGACAAGAAGACAAGGAATGGTAATTCGCCAGAACTACCACAAATGACGTTTTACTTATCAAGACTTGTGAATCTAGTCTACCATTAGATAAAATAGATTGTATAAGTATACCCTCCACTCTATAATAAAGGCCAATGTGTATGTAACCGAGCATGTATGAGCACGTGGAGAAAATATCAGCAAGAGCTGTAAGATAGCTGGCTTGCAAAGATATTAGAATCAGTAGCCGAAACAAAAGCACATATGAAAATTAGAAAGTGTGCGAGATCTTGCGGACAAGAAAAAAAAAAGAAGGGCACCACGTGGTCGGAGGCAGCAAAGTCCAGAAAAAGATGGACGTGTAAAGCCAAAGATGAGAAATGGCTGTCTACAGCCGATGTGCAGTGGAGCGAAAAGGAAAACGCATTCCAGTTGAGATGGACATATGGCCCTGCCGCTGGTGTCGAGACGGGGAGAAAGAAAAACGGTAATAAACGACTTGTGTTAAAAATGAAAGAAAAACTGAGTCGGATTTATTTATTTTTCTTTGTCTGTTCCTTTTCGACGGTGCTGGAAGATGTTGGAGATTCCGAGAAAGGTTTTGGATTCTAACGAACACGGTGCGAGCGTAACGGTCACGTTACATGCATTGGTTTGTATATAAATAAAATATACTCCCATTTTATCCCCTCCCATCCAAAGTTAGTGAGTAACACGTGTCTATTTCTAGTTCCTGGTTTAAACTATTTTATAAGGAAGTGAAAAATAGCATCTTCGGTTTTGTTTCAGTTACAAATCAATAAATATTTTTCGAGGCAAATTTTCCAGCATTTATTTCTAGTTTTCAATACATAAGTAGAGATCAATAATAAGATTTTTTTTCCAGATATGATCGATAAGTATAAAAAATATAATCATGTTTTACTTGTAATTCTCATCAGGCATGCATATATACAGGGTGTCCCAATAAAACGTATACATAATCATAAAATCAACATTTATTATAATAAAGAAAAGAATTATACATCAAAATACAGTCAACAAATACAAAAACCAGCCAATTATCGAAAGTGTTCAATTTGGTCGCCATTGTGGTCCATAAACAGCTAACAACGCTCACTGACTGAATCCAAAATTTTGAAACTTTGTCTTGCAAGCTGCTTGCTGAACAGATTTTAAGCCGATTGGTGAAATCCTTCAATGACTCCTCCTGCTTTTGTGAGACTTGTTGATGATCGTGGTCTTGCATAGTGGTTCGTATGGAGAACATTTAACTGTTCATTAAACTTTTGATGATCGTCGGTTTTCAAGAATGGTTCTGATGGACAACTTTTAACTATTCATTAAACTGTTGATGATCGTCGATTTTCCAGAGTGGTTCTTATGGACAACTTTTAACTGTTCATTAAACTGTTGATGATCGTCGGTTTTACAGAATGGTTCTGATGGACAACTTTTAACTGTTCATTAAACTGTTGATGATCGTCGGTTTTCCAGAGTGGTTCTTATGGACAACTTTTAACTATTCAGTAAACTGTTGATGATCGTCGGTTTTCCAGAGTGGTTCTTATGGACAACTTTTAACTGTTCATTAAACTGTTGATGATCGTCGGTTTTCAAGAGTGGTTCTGATGGACAACTTTTAACTGTTCATTAAACTGTTGATGATCGTCGGTTTTCCAGAGTGGTTCTATGGACAACTTTTAACTGTTCATTAAACTGTTGATGATCGTCGGTTTTACAGAGAGGTTCTTATGGACAACTTTTAACTGTTCATTAAACTGTTGATGATCGTCGGTTTTACAGAATGGTTCTTATGGACAACTTTTAACTATTCATTAAACTGTTGATGATCGTCGGTTTTCCAGAATGGTTCTTATGGACAACTTTTAATTGTTCAATAAACTGTTGATGATCGTTGGTTTTACAGAGTGGTTCTTATGGACAACTTTTAACTGTTCATTAAACTGTTGATAATCGTCGGTTTTCAAGAGTGGTTCTTATGGACAACTTTTAACTGTTCATTAAACTGTTGATGATCGTCGGTTTTCCAGAGTGGTTCTTATGGACAACTTTTTACTGTTAATTAAACTGTTGATGATCGCCGGTTTTACAGAATGGTTCTTATGGACAACTTTTAACTGTTCATTAAACTGTTGATGATCGTCGGTTTTACAGAATGGTTCTGATGGACAACTTTTAACTGTTCATTAAACTGTTGATAATCGTCGGTTTTCCAGAGTGGTTCTTATGGACAACTTTTAACTGTTCATTAAACTGTTTATGATCGTCGGTTTTCCAGAGTGGTTCTTATGGACAACTTTTAACTGTTCATTAAACTGTTGATGATCGTCGGTTTTCCAGAGTGGTTCTTATGGACAACTTTTAACTATTCATTAAACTGTTGATGATCGTCGGTTTTCCAGAGTGGTTCTTATGGACAACTTTTAACTGTTCATTAAACTGTTGATGATCGTCGGTTTTACAGAATGGTTCTGATGGACAACTTTTAACTGTTCATTAAACTGTTGATGATCGTCGGTTTTCAAGAGTGGTTCTGATGGACAACTTTTAACTGTTCATTAAACTGTTGATGATCGTCGGTTTTACAGAGTGGTTCTTATGGACAACTTTTAACTGTTCATTAAACTGTTGATGATCGTCGGTTTTACAGAATGGTTCTTATGGACAACTTTTAACTGTTCATTAAACTGTTGATGATCGTCGGTTTTCCAGAATGGTTCTTATGGACAACTTTTAATTGTTCAATAAACTGTTGATGATCGTCGGTTTTACAGAGTGGTTCTTATGGACAACTTTTAACTGTTCATTAAACTGTTGATAATCGTCGGTTTTCCAGAATGGTTCTTATGGACAACTTTTAACTGTTCAATAAACTGTTGATGATCGTCGGTTTTCAAGAGTGGTTCTTATGGACAACTTTTAATTGTTCATTAAACTGTTGATGATAGTCGGTTTTCCAGAATGGTTCTTATGGACAACTTTTAACTGTTCATTAAACTGTTGATGATCGTCGGTTTTCAAGAGTGGTTCTGATGGACAACTTTTAACTGTTAATTAAACTGTTGATGATCGTCGGTTTTCAAGAATGGTTCTTATGGACAACTTTTAACTGTTCATTAAACTGTTGATGATCGTCGGTTTTCCAGAGTGGTTCTTATGGACAACTTTTAACTGTTCAATAAACTGTTGATGATCGTCGGTTTTACAGAGTGGTTCTTATGGACAACTTTTAACTGTTCATTAAACTGTTGATGATCGTCGGTTTTCCAGAGTTGTTCTTATGGACAACTTTTAACTGTTCAATAAACTGTTGATGATCGTCGGTTTTACAGAGTGGTTCTTATGGACAACTTTTAACTGTTCAATAAACTGTTGATGATCGTCGGTTTTCAAGAGTGGTTCTTATGGACAACTTTTAACTGTTCATTAAATTTTCCAGCATCTATTTCTACAGTTCTCAATACATAAGTAGAGATCAATAATAAGAATTTTTTTTCAATAATAAGTTTGTTTGTTTTTTCAAATATTGTAAATAACTATAAAAATATAATTATGTTTTACTTGTAAACCCCATTAAGCATGCATATATATACATGGGTTTTCAATGAATGGCTCATCTCATCGGAGGAACTGTTATTAGTAAAATAGATGTGGATGATTATAAATTTTGCTTATTTGCAAATAAATTGAAAAGTAAAAAAACAATGATGGTGCAAAAAAGATACTCTAAGTTGAAATACATGAACAACAATTGTAAACTTCAATGAATAATAATGTATTTCAAAACAAATTATTTTTTAAAGCATATTCCAAAAGTCTTGAACATTTTGCAATCCGTTGTTTTCAATGTGGTAGAATTCTTTGAAAAGTTTTTAAATAACTCTATATTCGTGCAAATAGCAAGTCAGGCAACCACTTCAGACTCACCCCATCGCCTGAAATCATCAAAAAAAATAATAATAAATTTATATGTGAAAAATTAAATTACTGATGTAACTATGATTTTAGATAAATATCTTAGAAATATATCTAGATAAATAGTTAAGTGCGACTACTGGAAAAGCAGGAGTACTTTTCTAAGTACTGTGTAACGTGCAGCTTTTAAGCTCGTGTCACATGTATTGACTGGGCAGAATTGAGTTTAGATTGAAAAATCAAAAACCTTATGCGGAGCCTACAGCATTGCAGATAAACGTTGGCCATTTTTTTTTCTCAAGTCCACAAGCGGTAAAAGAAAGTCCACTATGACCGACAGACATGGATACTGACGCAACAGCTGGCACCGATATACATTCTTTCACCTATTTGCCTGCTCAACCAATAACATTCTTTGTTCAATATCCCCGCCCTTCCCGTCTTCTCTCTCTCTCTCTCTCTCTCTCTCTCTCTCTCTCTCTCTCTCTCTCTCTCTCTCTCTCTCTCTGTGCTCCAGAAACTGGTAAGATAAAAAAAAAACGCACCTGAGAATGTAAAAACATGTATTACTAAGAAGAATAAGAAAAGTGTAGTATCTGTTCTGATGCTACACTTAAGTTTTTTTGTCCCCGGTTAGTGGAGGAGAAATCCTTCACGAATGAGACAATTTTTATTTTTGTTCCTTTTCTCCACATTAAAAAACGACCCTGGTGTCTAACTCTGCCCTTGTGGGGAGGTAACGTGAATAGGAAGAGCAGAAAATGAGCAATTAAAAAAAAATATAACTTACAAATAATTACAAGTATGTCTATTGAAAATGTATGTGTTTATCAATGTACGAAGTAAATGAGGCATTTAAAATCCAACAGTATATTTTTGTAGTGAGCATATATATATATATATATATATATATATATATATACAGTATATCACAAAAGTGAGTACACCCCTCACAATTCTTCTTTTTTTTTTTTTTTTTTTTTACACAGTAGTGATCACCACTTATCAAGGCCCGGAAGCCACTCAAGGATAAGGGTTATTGCAAGTACATTACGTTAGTGTGGAGATTTGATCAAGTGTTTACTTAAGGGGGCGGTTCATTAGGAATTTGTTAACGTTGGACTTGAAGACATCCAAGTTGTAGTCCGGTGGGAAGCAGGCAGACGGAACAGAGTTCCACAGGCGTGCAGTTCTAAGAAAGAAGCTTTCTTCAAATATTTGCGTATATCTCTTCATGGGACAACACTGAAAAAAATAATTTTTCGACACAATGGAAAGTAGTCTGTCTGCAGCATATATAACAGAGGTAATTTATTTCCGTCTCAAAATAATTCAAACTATAGTCATTAAAAGCTAAATCCCTCCCTTACGAAAAATTGTTAATATTAATGTCCAACATGTCAACTCTCAATATTTTGTGTGGCCACCATCATTATCCAAAACTGCCTTTACTCTCCTGGGCATGGAGTTTACCAGAGATTCACATGTAGCCACTGGAATGCTCTTCCACTCTTCAATTACGACGCCACAGAGATGGCGGATATTTGAGACTTCGCGCACCTCTACCTTCTGCTTAAGGATACCCCAAAGATGTTCTATTGGGTTCAAGTCTGGAGATATGCTTGGCCAGTCCATCATCTTTACCCTCAGCCTCTTCAGTAAAGCAGTGGTTGTCTTGGATGTGTATTTTGGGTCATTATCGTGCTGGAACACTGCTCTGCAACCCAGTTTCTGGAGGAAGGGGCTCATGCTCTGCTGCAGTAATTGACAGTACATGTTGGAGTTCATGTTTCTCTCAATGAAATGTGACTGTCCAGTACCTGCAGCACTCTTGCAGCCGCAGACCATTATATTCCAACACCATTCTTGACTGTAGGCAGGACACACTTATCTTTGTACTCCTTAAATTGGTGTGCATGGCTGTCACCCCAAGAGGAAGCCTCTTCTGAAAGCAATACACACGAAAGCCGCAAACAGTTTGCAGAAGACATGTCAACAAAGTCCAAAGATAACTGGAACCATGTCCTATGGTCTGATGAGACGAAATTTAACTTGTTTAGTTCTGATGGGCTTAAGCATGTGTGACGGCGACCAGGTCAGAAGTACAAAAGTAAGTGTGTCATGCCTACAGTCAAGTGTGATGGTGGAAATGTCATGGTCTGGGGCTGCATCAGTGTGCTGCAGGTATTGAAGAGTTACTTTTCATTGAGGGAAACATGAACTTATAATCGTTTCGGGCA
The DNA here is from genome assembly GCF_053919585.1 of Euprymna scolopes. NCBI lineage: Eukaryota > Metazoa > Mollusca > Cephalopoda > Sepiida > Sepiolidae > Euprymna > Euprymna scolopes. The sequence goes on from NC_136491.1 coordinate 30,005,776, forward strand.
TCGGAAAATAGGCACAAATTTTTCTGATTTCGATACCAATTCCGATACCCTAATAGCTTCCAATTTTGCTTATTTCTGATTCTTATTCCAATTAATCATTCTAACACTAATACATACATATATATATATATATATATATATATATATATATATATATATATATTGCACAATCACGTTGACACACTGGTTCTCACCAGATCACTGCAGTTAAGCAACGATGAGCCTGGCCAGTACCAGATGGGTGACCATTTCGGAAGCCTGGGCACTATATGTAATGTGCCGAGTCGTAGAAATTTTCAAGTTGGTATCTGGGTGTGCATTAATTCACTGGGAGAGATGAACCCCCAATCTTCGTTAAGACATGCACCTAGGAAAAGGTAACTCTGATATAAAAACCTGCGGGCTACTGTATACTCTGTCTTGTGGCAGTCATCTGCACCAACAAACCAGTAGTAATATCAAAAAGCGTGGTTGGTTCTACACAAAGCCTTCACCACTACAAACAAATCATCTGTGTGGATTCCTGAACAACATAGTTGTTGTGGTGGAACCTCATACGTCAAAATCGACAGAAGAGTGCATAAATATATATATATATATATATATATATATATATATATATATATATATACATATATATATATATAATATTGTATATGATGAGTTTAGATGTATTACTAGGTGACCCTCGACTTGTTAACATAAGCCAAACAGTCAATATACGTGTATGTGTGAAACGCTTGCGAATTTAATATTCCTTAGAAACTGCCGCGATTGAAGAAAGTCCCCTCCCCCCAATCCACCCAGAGTTAATGCCGCAGTAGGTGTGTGCATGCACCTATAGTAAGTTTTTTAGAAATTACTTCGTTCAGCTGTGGCAGAAAATTTCTTTTTACACAGATGTTTGCCTTCTCAGAGCACACTTTTCTTTGAATGATGCAGGTGGCCCCATCAAGCCTCACAAGAAGCGTTTAATGGTCACGTGTCACATGGGACTTCATACTGTCTATATAACCAGTCTGGGATAGAATGACACGCCCATACACATCACACCTCCATGTAATCTCCTGGGTCATGGTTTCCTACCTCAGCTGTTTTGTCCTAACCTCTCATGAATTTTTACAGTTTTTTTTTTTTACCTCAAAGGAAAGCATTATCTAATATATAAACGGCTATATGTCTTTCTCCATATTTTCAAACTCTATCTCCCCCGAAACTAAAAGTCGTAGAGCGGCGCTAGGGGTCTCAAGTGATTGGATTTTTTACGGATCGTTCTTTTATGCGTCTTTAGCTGGCTAAAATAGTTTTTAAGGGGGTCAAAAATGGGTCAAAATTGCAAAAAAATCGCTAAACATTTCGTACATTCATTTTTAATCGTTTTATATGCATGTCACATTGGTACAGTGGTAACGTCACCAGCTTTGAATGCTACAGTTTCGGTTTCGATTCTAGCTGATGGCAACTAAATACTTTTTTTACTTTTGAAATCACGACTCTATAATAGTATATACGAAAGCTGGACAAATAAAAATATCATATTTAAGCATATTTATTAGCTAATATATAATTATTAACCCGATTAACACCAGTCGATAGATCTGAACCCAGCGACATAGCCATCCCTGGCTTTATTTGCGAGGATCCATATATATATATATATATATATATATATATATATATATATATATATATATATATATATAGAGAGAGAGAGAGAGAGAGAGAGAGAGAGAAATAAAAAGGATCAAACCGTATGAACACATAATACGGTTTTTTCCTTTTTATTTCTCTATTTTGTCGGAATACTATTTCCATTATTTTCATCATATATATATATATATAGTCATCCACATACAGTACTGTTTCGCTGTTTCACAGCTCATCAGTGCGGCTAGACAGGCAACTACCTCAAGTCAGGATTGAAACCCTACCGTCTGTACAACCATTACGCTATTGGCGGCTGCTGCGTGAGTCATGAGTTTAACAATGTTTTGACATCGTCCGAACTACCTAAGCTCGATTTGTTTACACAAGGAGCACCGCTTATATGCTAATGGTAATTCGTGTATCACTTCTCAATATGCTCACCTCAAGATAAGGAGCATTATATATATATATATATATATATATATATATATATATATATATATAGATAGATAGATAGATAGATAGATAGATATATCTTCATTCCTTAGCCTCTGAGCCACACCTATATACATATTTATTTTTGATGTCTTATTTTGTTTTGTTTAGTTTTTATTGCAATTTTTCAGTTAAAAACTATGTTGTTATATGCAACTGACTATGACGTCAGCTATTATTTAAATATAAACACTAGTTTTAATAAAATAAACGAAAATAAAAATACCCTTCCCCCCCTAAAAAGAAGAAAAAGAAGAAAAAAGAAAAGAAGAAAAAAGAAAAAAAAAAAAAAAGCAACTCCAAAACAACACACACACAAAAAAAATTGATACAAAAAATTCTGTACATTATAATGGAGTTGTTTTCTTTATAAATGGAAAAAAAAATCCATGATTTGTTCTTTGTTCTTTTCATTATAAGACATTGTTTTCCAATCGAAGACTATTATTGTCAGCAAATACCGTGTGATAAAAAGACCCGGGGGAAATTAAATAATAAAAGACCATTTTATAGATGAAAAAATAAAGAAATATTATAAACTCAATATATGAAGGACAGTGTAATTTTCTTTGACAACAGAAACTCATAAAAAAAAAAAATCTGATAAAATAATTATTTCATAAACAATATGCCCCCTCCCCCCTCGAGAAACCAGAACAAATCTAAAAAGAATTATGTAAGAACCCAATACCGCCTTTTGGAAAACGTGCTTGGATAGTATCCAGGAGTTATCTGCCCTTTACATGTATGCAAGAACAGATGGAAGCAGACATTTTTTTTTCTTGGAGTGGAACTCAGCAATTAACTGTATGCAGAACAATGTCCTCCATACCTTTCTGTGTTAATTTAACATTTTTCGGCTTTAGGGGTCAAGTCCAGAATCAACCATTTCTTATATTTGCCGAGCATCCTCGCCTGCTTGCCGCATACTACGTCATTCACAGCACCAAGCCTCTGTGGGATAGAGAGAGACAAATAGTGTTTCTCGTGAAAGCATGGCACACACGCTTCCAAGTCCTATCGGACCCCAGACCTCTTGAGGTAAGCCTTTATAAAAGAGTTATCTACTCCTCTTTTGAAAGAGTACCCAGGAGTTATCTGCCTCTCTTTTTTTATTTTTTCTTACTCACCTTATTCCCAAACAAGACATATCACCACTTGGACATAAGGGGCTACTAATTGGGACCATGCCTAAGAAAGATTAACAAGATGTTGGTTTACATTACATTTAAACTTCTGCATATCAGTACAGCCAGGGAAGCAGGTAGCAGGAAGGGAATTCCAAAGTCTAGTTGTTCGAGGAAAGAAGCTATTAAAGTAGAAAGCTCTCTGGCATTTAGGAATCTCAACAGTGAAGGGGTGTGATTTTGTTGCTATCTTTAACACATAAGATGATCTGCATAGGTATGAAATAATTATACAGCATAATCATGTTGACGCACTGGTTCTCCAAAGTTAAGCAATGTTGAGCCTAGTCATTCCCATTTGGGAATACCAGGCGCTGTATGTAGGAGGATGTCAACACCTCTCTACAAAAACTACATAAGCATAACATCGTCATCTTCCCTGACCGGGATATACATGTGACTGAGGACCGCCTGTGAAGTTGATATGGCCTCGATACTTCTTCCTTTGGGGAAGCCATTTCAACTTGCCTAGGGTTAATGCCGCTGTTGCTTTTTCATATGAGGGACTTCAAGTCTGGTGTACGCTCTCAGTAATCGGAACATTCATTTTGTGGCATGCAGCATGCCTCTTCTTCACACAAGTACATATTTATTAAAGCTGGTAAGGTTTACTTGATGTCTTCTTTAAAAAAAGAATCACCATTTTCCCACCACAAGGTATGCACATTCAGTCGAGTTAATAGAAACGAAGTGTCACAGAGTTCGACATGTTTTAACAACATGTCAAACTGTGACCTAGTGGGTTTGCACCGGAAGATGCAAACGGTGACCAGACGTGATGTGTCACATGTCATGTGTTCTGGTTTGTGCAAGCATAGTTGTGAGTTTGAGATGCTAAGAGGGACAGATGGGTTAAAATGGGTCTCCATATGAGGAAGGAGAAGTCTCAGAATGGAGACAGAAAAAACCCAAACCAAAGATCGAATACTTGGGAGTGAATAAAATACATAAAATCTCACATCGTCTTGGGTCCTGTTTTTAATTGTTCCTTTAAACCAGTGGTTCTCAACCTTTTTTTACTCATGGACCCCTTTTCCCTTCTTTTTATCTTGGTGGACCCCTTCATAACTATTGGTCATAAGACAATCTTCTATTTTTCACTCATATAAATTTTGAGGTTTTAATAATCCAAGAAATATTATATAATTAAACTTTATTTTTAAATAAAAACTAATTTAATGCAAATAAAGTATTCTACAACAACTATAATAATTATGATAAGTTTTGTTATGCTTTGCCTGTGGACCCCCAGAAATATTCCATGGACCACTAGGGTCCATGTGAACCCCAGTTGAGAACCCCTGCTTTAAACAGATTCCAGCTCTCCCAAGGATGGTTGACGAACCTCCCAAAGGAAACAATAGCAGAAACAGGTATGTCGTCATGTCATGTTAATTGTATGTAATTTATGTTCTGACACGCAAACACCAACACCGAGACGAATCACGGGCCACTAAAATAGATATTAAGGATCCGAGGACAACAGTCCGTTACACAACAAATACAACGTACATAATTACATACATACTGTCCGTTATGATAAGAATGTAGCAGACACTTATTAGTGCCACATGCACATTCAACACATCACGATGCAAACCGTACACACACATATATAGAAACCCTCTGCTACGTTACAAACGCAAACACATATAAATACATTTAAGATTCAACTATATACATACGTTAATGTGGTACAGTATATAGACGGTCATAAAAACACCATAACGTATAATTTGTAGTTAAAAATTATGTTTATATGCTCGAATACAGTTTTTTTGGCGACTTGTAATAAAAAGGAATTCACTATTTGAAGCAATCGATAACAAGTGAAGATTTCACGGTTAGAAAGACCAGACGAGTGTGAAATTGTTTTTAATACATATTGCTATTTATTAAAAACTAGCAGGAGTACCCGGCGTAATAAATCCCAGGGGGGGGATAAAAAAATTAAATTGGTAGTAGCGGGGGGGAGGAACAACAGTTGATAGTTTGGGGTGGGGAGAGAGAAAAAAAAGTGGTAGTACCTATTTACAATGCCTCCCCACGGGACAGAGTTAGACACCAGGGTCGTTTTTTAACATGGAGAAAAGGTACAAAAATAAAAAATTGTCTCAGTCGTGAAGGACTGCTCCTCCACCGAAAGAGAACAAGAAATGGAAGCACAGCGTCTGAAGAACAGATGGTATTTATTTGCTCCCCCACCGAGCAAATTAGGCACAAGGCCGATTTTTAATGTGAGGAGTGAAGAGGAAATGGGGACCAACTCACCAGGGAGTAGGGGAGCTGGATAGTGACAATTGGTATGAAGGGTTGCCCCTACATTGACCAAGGTCTTATATGCGGGGTAGCCCCCACATATGGTCTTTGCTTGCAGTATCTGCCGGACCAGATGGTATTTATTTGCCCCCCCACCGAGCAAATTAGGCACAAGGCCGATTTTTAATGTGAGGAGTGAAGGGAGGGGGAAGGGGAAAAGGGGACCAGCTCCCGAGAGGTGGGAAATGGGAGCTGGTTAAAGGTCAGACATGTGGGGTTGCCCCCACATCTGGTCTTTGCTAGTCATAGCTAGTCATAGCTTGCAGTATCTGCCGGAACAGATGGTGTTTATTTGCTCCCCCACTGAGCAAATTAGGCACAAGGCCGTTTTTAATGTGAGGTAAAAACCAGCTCCCCTAAAAGTAGGCAAAAAGGGGGCACTCTGGTTACCAAAAATAATAATTGTCCCAGTATAGAGGGTTTCCCCTCCATTGACTGGTACAAATTATCTTAAGTGCAGCATCTGCCGGAACAGATGGTATTTATTTGCTCCCCCACCGAGCAAATTAGGCACAAGGCCAATTTTTAATGTGAGGAGTGAAGGGAGGGGGAAGGGAAAAAGGGGACCAGCTCCCGAGAGGTGGGAAATGGGAGCTGGTTAATGGTCAGGCATGTGGGGTTGCCCCCACATCCGGTCTTTGCTAGTCATAGCTAGTCATAGCCAGTCATAGCTTGCAGTATCTGCCGGAACAGATGGTATTTATTTGCTCCCCCACTGAGCAAATTAGGCACAAGGCCGTTTTTAATGTGAGGTAAAAACCAGCTCCCCTAAAAGGGGTCACTCTGGTTACCAAAAATAATAATTGTCCCAGTATAGAGGGTTTCCCCTCCATTGACTGGTACAAATTATCTTAAGTGCAGCATCTGCCGGAACAGATGGTATTTATTTGCTCCCCCACCGAGCAAATTAGGCACAAGGCCAATTTTTAATGTGAGGAGTGAAGGGAGGGGGAAGGGAAAAAGGGGACCAGCTCCCGAGAGGTGGGAAATGGGAGCTGGTTAATGGTCAGGCATGTGGGGTTGCCCCCACATCCGGTCTTTGCTAGTCATAGCTAGTCATAGCCAGTCATAGCTTGCAGTATCTGCCGGAACAGATACTACACTTTGATCTTGTCCCGAGGGCCAAGTATAAAAAAAGTGGTAGTAGGCAGACAAGATCGAACCTGTAACACAAAGAAGGAAAAAAAAAAAATGTGACGTATTTGCTGATGTCTCCTTTGTCCGACCGGAAGTTCGGAACGTTGACATTAAGCAAAGTCAATCCAACCGATACGATGACTTGCAAAAATGGCGACGACACACACAAAAAAAAAAAAACTTGTAGAAAACTGCCCAGCTGAGGGTGAAGGAATTAATGTTTTGGACAATTTTCCAATATTTATCGTTCGAAGGGTCGAGCTTTAAAACGATACCAATCTCGTAAGGATCTGTCGCCTCTGTCGAACGGCTTATTATTTTGAATGATTCAAATTACTGATATAAATAACAAGCAGGGTGACCCGACGTTGCTCGGGATTGAATGAGGATCAACAAATGTTTCACACTCCCATATTTTTATTGTCATCGAAATCAGTGAAATCGATCATTTTTCAATAAAATTGATTGATTGCCTGCTCTGGGAGGAAGCTCATATGCCTCTCGCTATAACTTATTTCACAATACATTGTAGTCTACATTGCACTGTAAAGAACCTATTGTTGATTCCATAAACTATTTTTATACATAATGGCGTGAATTAACATTTAAAATACAAAAAGTCAAGTATCATGTTCCAATTGTGCTCCAAACAGAAACATTCATTTCAAACACGCCCCTGTCTTAGCAAAAAAAACTACTGTTGGTTTTATACTGCTTGTTCTGCTTGTGCGGTAATAAAAATTCTCAAATACACTTGTGATGTAAGGTTGTATATGGGTGTTAACTTTGGTCAAAATCGGATTATTCTTTCTTTAATCAGACTTTTTCAACTACTGATACTTATCAAAGGCATTCCAATGCCTTTTTCTCTTCCCTACAACCTTTTTCCCACAGAAGAGACGTTGCAAGCCCGTCTCTACTTTATCGTTATTTTCATAGCAAGTGCTCGTCTGAGCTCCAATCTATGGTTCCCCCTGGCCTGACTTTTACGAAAAACACTTGTCTAGCTGAAACCATCAATAATTTTCCCCACTCTTTATCTGTGCCTAAAACTAAACATAGATTCCATGAACAAAGCTTCTTTCTTAGAACTGCACGCCTGTGGAACTCTGTTCCGTTTTCCTGCTTTCCAGCTGACTACAATGTGTTTGTTTTCAAGTCCAACGTGGACAATTTTTTGATGAGCCGTACCCTTAAGTAATTCAATTTAGCAAATTTCCACTACTAACGATTACTACGACATTTTCCCATTGACTACTGTACATTCATTAACCCTTATCCTCGAGTGGCCTTTGTTCCTTGAAAAATGATTACTCCTTTGTAAAAAAGAAAAAAGAAGACTATTTAGCCAAGATGGGTATTAAGTTTGTTGCCCTTCAGATCTTGCTCCCTGTGACTTTTGGTTATTCCATAAGCTCAAGGAAAACTTAAGAAAATGTCGTTTCGGGTCAAGACGGTCAAAGGTGGAGGCTGCAGTCAATTCGTGGCTTCCTAGGAAACTTTCCTTAAAGGGTAGAGCTGAGGCGTGCGCCACTTACGTCTTTCCTCTCATCCTTTACCGACTGGCCGTACTTCCCCTGCCTGCACAACACCTAAAAGCTCTTGTCAAACTCTTGTCCTCGCTCCTTTGGGACAGAGGAAGACACTGGGTGAGCAGACAGGTCTGTATTCAACGTCCGTGTGAGGGAGGCTTGGGAATGCCGGACTTGAAGTGTCATCGAGATGCTGAGAGGCTGGCCTTCCTGAGCCACTATATGCAGGATGACCAACCGTGGCACCCCGTGGTTACTGCCGCCTTCCCCGACCTCGTTCTCGACCCTTCCATCGAGAGCCGTCGCAGGCCGCGGGGAGAATCTGCCTACATGAAAGAGTGCCGAGCCGCGCTAAAACGACTACCAAGGTCCAGTGACCTTGTGACTGCTACCCGTAGGGAACTCCACAGGGATCTAGTGAAGGGGGCCGCCGACGACCCGCTATGCGCGCGTTTGGGGTGGCAGCAGAGTGAGATCCGCTCCGCGTGGAGCTGGGCGCCAGGTTCGAGTCATCTGAACAATTCGGAGTTCTCTCTGACCTGGCGATTGGCCCGAAATGCACTTCCACTCAACAACATACAATGCAGTTCCGGGTTTTTGGAGTCGCCTGATTGTCCCCGTTGTGGGACAACGGCCGTAGAAACTACGGATCACGCTTTCTTCGATTGCCGTGAACTCCGCCAGTACTGGTCATATGTCAGCGGAGTGACGGCTCGCATCGATCCTGAGCATCCTCGCCCAATTACTGTATCCAATGTTGTGGACAACGTGAGGCCGCCGTGGGACCGGGAAAGACAAATGGTCTACGTTACAATCCTGGCCGTGGCGAGAATGGTGATTTGGACGTCGCGCCTGCAAGGTTGCCGGGGGGGTGTTGTCTTTTTCTGATCAAGATCTGATCGCTTTCTTTAAACACCAACTACGGGTGAAGATCAGATGTGATAGAAGAAGGCTGCATCGCGCGGCATTTGACAGAAGATGGATACATGTGGCAAGTCTGTGTGTACGAAGAGGAGCCAAATTTGAATACGTGTTCCCCGCCTAGGTGTGGAACGCGCAGTTCTGTAAAGTAAAATTAAAGAAGTAACCTCTCAGCTAGCTGAGTGTGTGTTCCATCCCTCCCCGATTAGGAAGCCTCCAAGATCCCCATCCTCTCTTACCTGCAATTTTTGTTTTCACCCCTTCCTCTAAATTTTACCCATCTTGGAGAAAAAGAAATACAAACTAACCTCCATCCCTTACCCACAAAAATTTCTTTTCTCCATTCACCCCCATCTAGAGGGCATCCCCACCTAGAGACTGACCCACAGAAGCGAGGTTCCTTTTACAAACCTAGTGGAACGGGCAGTCTATCAACTAGACGGGGTTGGGAGGGTCCTACTAATCACCTTTTGTTTTTTCTTCCCCCGCCCTCGACACAAATGAATTATTGTACCATTTTATTTTTATCTTTTTTGTTTTTACACGTCAATAAAGAATGTTTTAAAAATTGGGAGTTAAGTAGGACGTCCCCAAATATGAAAGGGTGAATGCGGTATTATGGTGAAAGAAGATACTAGCTGGGAGAAACTTTTGACTTTGTTCAGTTCTGGAGTGACAAGGATGACCAACGACCCCCAAAATCCCCCCTTTTGAGTTGGCCATGTGCCTAAGTTTTTTGTTCATCGTTGATTTTGACTGTATTTTTTTAACATGAATAAAAGATTTAATATCTCAAAGTGTAGTATCTGTTCCGGCAGATACTGCAAGCAAAGACCATATGTGGAGGCAACCCCACATATAAGACCTTGGTCAATGTAGGGGCAACCCTTCATACCAATTGTCACTATCCAGCTCCCCTACTCCTCGGGGAGTTGGTCCCCATTTCCCCTTCACTCCTCACATTAAAAATCGGCCTTGTGCCTAATTTGCTCAGTGGGGGAGCAAATAAATACCTCAAAGTGTAGTATCTGTTCCGGCAGATACTGCAAGCAAAGACCATATGTGGAGGCAACCCCACATATAAGACCTTGGTCAATGTAGGGGCAACCCTTCATACCAATTGTCACTATCCAGCTCCCCTACTCCCCGGGGAGTTGGTCCCCATTTCCCCTTCACTCCTCACATTAAAAATCGGCCTTGTGCCTAATTTGCTCAGTGGGGGAGCAAATAAATACCTCAAAGTGTAGTATCTGTTCCGGCAGATACTGCAAGCAAAGACCATATGTGGAGGCAACCCCACATATAAGACCTTGGTCAATGTAGGGGCAACCCTTCATACCAATTGTCACTATCCAGCTCCCCTACTCCCCGGGGAGTTGGTCCCCATTTCCCCTTCACTCCTCACTTTAAAAATCGGCCTTGTGCCTAATTTGCTCAGTGGGGGAGCAAATAAATACCTCAAAGTGTAGTATCTGTTCTTCAGATGCTACACTTCAATTTCTTGTTCTCTGTCAGTAGAGGAGAAATCCTTCACGACTGAAACAATTTTTATTCTTGTTCCTTTTCTCCACTTTAAAAAAACGACCCTGTTGTCTAACTCTGTCCCGTGGGAAGGCATTGTAAATAGGAACAATTGAGGAGATGAAAGAGGCTTCCATGGAGCCCTCCAGAAGTTATTGGAACATTACAACAAGTGCATTGCAGCCGGAGGAGATTACTTCAAAGGGGACTAGAGTTTCATATGTGTACTATCAATAAACGTGCCCATACGACAAAAGTCTGGAAACTTATTGAAGGCACCTCATAAATGTAGAAGAGCAACCAGGAAAGTAAAAAAGGAAATTGCAAGGAGGAAGTTTGTAATTCGCATAAGCTTATTGACCTGTAAGTATTATTTTCTATATTATAGTTTTCTTAGTCTGTTTGTCCCTTCCCTATTTCTTCAGTAAGTAATGGGGCAATCTGACTGAAATTTTGTATGGACTTTTACTATGATAAAATGCAGAGAACTAATTATTGTGTTATCCATCCGATGCACAGTTACGGATTAATAAGGATTAGTCAACACAATACCGCATTTACTTCAGAAGTTTTCTCGGAAACTACTGAGTCGAGCTGAATGAAATGTCGTATGAACCTTTGTTATGATAAGGTGCAGCGAACTAAGTATTATGATTTTCATGGCAAATGCTCGTCTGAGCTCCAATTTATGGTCTCCTCCACATCAAACTTTCACGAAAAGCACTAATCTTGCTGAAACCACTGTCAATAATTTTCCACACTCTTTATCTGTGCCTAAACCAAAACGTAAATTCCATGAACAAAGATTCTTTCTAAGAACTGCACACCTGTGGAACTTTTTTCCGTTTGCCTGCTTTCCATCTGACTACAATTTGGTTGCCTTCAAGTCCAACGTAAACAAATTCTTGATGAACCGTCCCCTTAAGTAATGCAATCTACCAAACTCCCACTACTAACGATTACTATATTATCCCACTGACTAATGTACACTCAGTAACCCTTATCCTCGAGTGGCCTCCGGACCTTGATAAGTGGTAATGCCTAAGTAAAAAAAAAAAAAAAATCCATTCGATGCTCAGTTAGGGATTAACAGGGAATACTATTTTAGGAAAAAATGAATACGAATTTAACCATATTCGAATATCAATTTGTCATAAAGCACTCATTCTAAGTAAAGAGGCCATAACTTTTGGCTTATTTTTCAACGGGATAAAACGTCTAGTTTTTATATGATGTAAAAAAAAATGTGTGTTAATAGAACTATGTATGTGTAATAATAAAATGAAAAACGTCATTGAATTAGGAAATATTAATGATAAATACTTAATGAGATTAAATGGTGTGTTGCCTGGACACGGTGAGTTTATTAGAAATCTGAAGTTTATTGAAAATTATTAAATCATTTCCTGCTAAAATATTATTGAAAATCAATGGGATGATTTAAGGTTTCTATGGCAAATAACATCGCATTTGTTTTTAAGTGAATCTTGTTATACACCAAGTGAAGGATGCATGCCCCCCCCCCACCGTGAGTGCACAGTGAACGAGACATAAAAAATAACTAATTTCAGCATCCCCCCCCATCATTTAGCCCCAAAAGTCCCCAGGGGATGTCAAATCCTGGTGAAAATGAACAAACAGTGCAGTTTTAGGCTTTAACATATGTAAATTTGAGTTCTGCACCATGCAAAAAAAGAAATTATTAAGTCCATCATTTTCGCCCTTCCCCACCTCCATTTAGCCCCACAAGTCCTCAACGCCTTAACATATTTAAATTTGAGTTCAGCACCATGCAGAACTGCTAAATAGACATACACAGAAAGTTTGGGACAAATATGGTAAAATAGTCCCAAAAATGGAGTGTTTTTATTAGCCCTAAAAGAGCCTCTGGGTCACACCTAAGACTTATCGCGAAGTATAGACAAAGAAAATTATATAGAAATCAGTTAATTACAACTTTTCAGAAAGTTTTATGAAAATCCAAAGCATCAATTTTTTTTAATAAGCACAAAAGTGTTAATTTTAGCCATTTTAATCAGAAAGGCACCCCGGGGGGGGGGGGGATCAGAGTTTTCCCAGAAAATCTGTTCTGTTACTTTTTTTACTCATATCATGTTTAATGTTTGTGCAAAATTTCAAAAAATCCTAAGGCGTAGTTATTGAGAAAAGTGTGGACGGACGAACGGACGAACGGACAAGGGTGAATTTACAGGTCCACCCTCCTTTTGTCGGGGGGGGGGATCAATTAATAAATTTCAAAACGGATCGATTAGAGGAACACATCTGTTTTTCAGGTGTAAAGTTAAACGTTTGTAAGTTAGATATGTTTTTCCATTGTTTGAAAAATGACACGAAATAGCTAAACAAAAACAAATAAGAAAGAAAGAAAAAAAAAAGAAAACAACATTATTATAGTTTCAAAACGGATCGATTAGAAGAACGCATCGCTTTTTTTTTCTTTTTTTTTTTTTTTTTTCAGTTGAAAAAATGAAGGGTGAAAATTGGAGAAAATATAATCAGACATTTATTTCTGGTTCGAGTTTCAAAGGTTTCTCACTAATTTGACTCCCGCGTTATAAATTAACGGGAGTAGAAAGTGGATCTTGAGTTTTAACACTCATTTCCCTTATCTTATCCTTTAGTTCTCATCTTCCATGAGCAATGTATCTGACAAAGGGGGAAGAATTGCTGTTTTCTAGGCCAGAATCTATTCCTTCTAACACTTATCGTTGGCAAGTTTGTGACCTTGAAGTAGTATTTGTTTTTAGTTTCTTACATCAAGTGACTCCATACTTTGTCTGGAGCAATTTCCATTTTTTTTTTCTTCATCTATTTTCTATTTTTTTCATTTATTTGTTACTAACGTACTATATCCATTAAAAATGGCAAAAGTAAAAATTATGCTTCGCCAATGTTCACACTTAGTATCCATATACAAGCATAGAAATATATCAATAATGTAATTTTTCATTTATAACATCCTTAGCAGATATACCCGGCGCTACCCGGAATTAAACGTAACGTTAAATTCCTTTAAAAAAAAAAATGAAGCAAAAAAAACAAAAACAAAAAAAACGAGAAGAAACTGCGAGTATTATGGTTTTTTTTTTTTTCTGAACAGTTCACTAATTGTAAGTAAAAAAAGAAAATACTCGAGTATAGATTGAAGCCAAAACCTAAAGTACGGTAACCATTAGGCCAGCTTGACACAATCTTAAAAAAAAAAAAACTCGAGTTTAGATCGAAACCAAAACCTAAAGTACGGTAACCATTAGGCCAGCTTGACACGTTCTCAAAAAAAACAAAAAAACTCGAGTTTAGATCGAAACCAAAACCTAAAGTACGGTAACCATTAGGCCAGCTTGATACGATCTTCAAAAAAAAAAAAACTCGAGTTTAGATCGAAACCAAAACCTAAAGTACGGTAACCATTAGGCCAGCTTGACACGTTCTCAAAAAGTGTTTTCAAAATTACTTATTCTTAACATAAGGAAGCTGCCATGTGAAGGATTCGCACATGTGCATTCGTTGAAACAGTTGACAAACAGATAAAAATACAATGATTTTTTTTTTTTTTTTTACTTACAAAAAGTGAACTGAAAAACTTGCAAAAAGTGAAAAAGAAAAAATATAATACCATAATACCCGCATGCGCATGTCTCGGTTTTTGTATGAATTAAAATATAATATTTATGCCTATTTTACGACCGGGCAACGCCAAACGGTCTGCTAGTATGAAGTAAATTTTAATTTCAAAAAGAGAAAAAAAAGAAGAAAAATTGCAATTGAATAACTAAAGGCCGTGTGAAAAGCATCAATTAAAAAGCCATTAAAAAGCAATCTTTGTATTTATAAAGAAATTTAATGTAGATTGTCGGCAGAAAAGATTTTTTAAGCAAATTTCATGAAAAAATGTTTAACGATATGAAAAGACGTGGCCAAGTGACTAAAAAGTGTTGTTTGTGGCTGAACAATAGTAACTGACCATATGTTACGTACAAGTTTTCCAAGCAATATACGTTTATTTTACTAAATAGTTCACAATCTACCGAGGTCAAAAGACACTCGAGGACAAGACTGAATGAAATGGAATTATTGTCAGTTGAAAGATGAAGAATATTATGAGAGGATTGATGATAGTTGATGGAGTTCACAATAGGATTCTGTTGATATTTGATTTGAAGGCAGCTATCTGCTTTTTGCTTTCATTTTGGCTAATGGATAACCACTTATCAAGACCAAAAGTCACTCAAGGATGGGGGTTAATGATTGTCAGTTGAGGGATGAAGAATATTATAAGAGGATTGATAATGGTTGATGGAATTCACGAAAGGATTCTGTTGATATTGGACTTGAAGATGACAACCTGTGTTTTCCTTTCTTCTTTCGCTAATGGATCACTACTTATCAAGGCCAAAAACCACTTGAGGATAAGGGTTAATGAGATAGAATAATTGTCATGTTGAGTGATAAAGATAGTTGGAGTAAATAAATAAAACATTAGTTCGGTTTTAGACACTAACAAATCAAAACTTATCAGGGTCAAAAGCCCCTCGAGGATAGGGTTTAATGAGGTGGATGTATTGTTAGTTGAGAGATGAAGACTTCTGAGAAGATTGAGAATGTTTGATGAAGTGAAGTAGTTCGAATGCTTGTGGGGACGGTCCATGACAGAAATCCGTTGTCATTGGATTTAAAGATGACCATGTTGTCATCTGCAGGGAAGCAATTCCATGGTAGCATGTTTCACAGACAGGAAAGCCATTGTGAAGAAGCTTGAAAATTCTTCCTGACGCAAGACATAAAAAGGTAGAAAATGAGTTCGTACTGCAAGTGTCTCACAAAGGCGGACCAGAAATTGGAGGCCAATCAAGCATTTTCTATAGAAATAACACTAGAGAAGCGAGAGACTATATAGATAAAAAAATTTCAGAGTTAGTTTTGAACTCTGTCAAAGCAATAAAGAGTATCCTGGGCAGCACCTCCTTAGCTGTGGCAGCATCTATCTATCTATCGATCTATCTATCTATCTATCTCTCTTTCTCTCTCTTTCTCTCTCTCTCTATATATATACATATAAATTGGATTATATATATATATATATATATATATATATATATATATGTATATATATATATATATATATATATATTGGATTATTTTGGACCATCTTCCAATTAGGGGATTTCCTTGGATTTTACTTGTGCAAATGGAAACTCAATTAACTTTCTTGGAGTTATATTTTTGGATTTTACCGTCATTGGATACTTTACCTTTCACTAGACTATCCATTCACGTGAAATCACCTTTTTCTTCACCATATTCCCTCTGCTTCACTTTTTGTTATTAAGTAAGATCTTTGACTTATTTGCAGTTTCATCAAATACTTTTTTATGCAAAATCCGATCCCGCATTTTACTAATTCCTACCCTCTGATGAGAAGGAAAGTATTTCTTCAAAACTCCGCGGATTAAGGACTATCCACTTATCAAGTGTTTCCTTTTCAGATTAAATATGTTTTTACTTCTTTTTCAAAGTGTTTTTTAACATGTTTTATTAACTGTTTGCTCTGATATATATATATATATATATATATATATATATATATATATATATATCAGTGGCGACTCTAGCCTATTATTGCTTGTCGTGCCGCCCCCCCCCCCTGCCCTTTGTCAACTTTAGTTCCCAATCCGTGGTCCGTGGACCCAAATAAGTAATCATAGTTGCTATTGCGTGATTCTCCATTGCATAGCACAGATTGACTAACGTACCTTGCATGGTGTTTGTTTTTGTTTGTTTGTGAACAATCAAGATACTATATAATTTGTGGTCTTGTTGATACAGTAGATAAGATATTTTTTCCCTTTCAAAAGTATAGAAGAAAAGAGATATTCATTACTATGAGTAGAAAAATATGTTTATTAGAATAAAGAAATTGATGACAATGACAACTAACCAGGTTAGCAATAGATACAAAGAATTCGTAAATAAAGTCCGTGGTAAAATTGAATGTAGTGAAGCGACTGAAATATTTCGGCAACTGAAGTAATGTTCTCCAAAAACGGCGATTAAATTTTCCCATAGAATAAAAGGTAATATTGATGAATAAAGTTGGGTTTAAATAGCTGTGAAATGATGGATGCAGCAAGAAAAGTTACATACAGGGTTTTTATGAAAAAAAAATTACAAAGTATTTACGTATCACTACAGAATTCTACGAAGGTTTATTGAAATATGAAACCAACAAAGAAAAATATAGATTATACATTGAGTTGTGGGAGATTATAGTCTGGTGAGTTCCAAGGTTATTTAGGATCACGCCTACTACTGATAAGATGACCACTAAAGTATCTCTCATCTTATGAATTTTATTAACACTTCCATGGAGATGGGGGTTACCCAGTGGCGACTCTAGCCTATTATTGCTTGTCGTGCCGCCCCCCCCTGCCCTTTGTCAACTTTAGTTCCCAATCCGTGGTCCATGGACCCAAATAAGTAATCATAGTTGCTATTGCGTGATTCTACGAAGGTTTATTGGATTGACGGGTTTCTTAGTATTAATATAAAATGACTTAAAACCCGTATTTTTCGTAGATTTCTATGATTCAAAATTCACGAAAAAAAAATTCCTCAAAAAAACAAATTCACTCTTATTCAAAACCTGTTCTTTATTAATTAATGAAACAATAACTTCATCACTGATATTTATTTACAATCTGATATACACGCGTGGTTATGTTTACACAGAACTATTCGTGCTACTACATATTGCAACAGTAGTAGTAATCGTTCTTCATGTGTTTATGCGTATGTATGTGTCTAGAGATCTCTCTCTCCCCCCTCTCTCTCTCTCGGTCCCTCATCCTCTTCCTAAAACAGACATCAGCAGGCTCGATCGTGCTAAATATTTTAGGCACTATAAGTGAGCTTCACTTTGCGGGTGATTACAGAAAAATCTGGATTTCTCTAACATTATGATTATTACGAGTAAAGGTTTGGCTTGGCACGAATTACGGACGTTCAACGTCATAGCCGCTGTTATGGAGTTTTCAATGAATCTGGCGGTGGCCGGACAAAGACAACCCGTTCAAAACAGCATCCTTGTATTATTCCCAGATATATTTATGAATTTTTTGCTACTTAGTTATCGAAACTTGAATAGATATGTAATTTAATTGAGATCAGACTAAGTATGTTTGCTTGAAATTAATGGATGATTTTTTAATCCATTTTGAATAACATTAACCGAATTATTGGTCGTGCCGGGCACGAGTGGCACTAGTCCCATCTCCGCCCCTGAGATATATATATATATATATATATATATATATATATATATATATATATATATATATATATATTGTTTTAACAAAAGCCAAGACATGAAGGAATGGATTGATAGCAATAAATAGTGTGTTTCATCGTTAGTTATAATTTTTTTAAGACTATTCGGACAAATTCAAACATTATGTCGTTATGTATTTTCACAAGAACAGCCTTTCGTCAGACTTATTGAATAAAAAAGACTTTAACAATAAAACATTATGGAAATGTTATATATATGTTATAAGGAAAAGAATACAAACGAAAATATTTTACCTATATCTCATCCTTGCAAAATCTTTTAAAGATTATTATATATATATATATATATATATATATATATATATATATATATATATATATATATATATATATATATATATATATATTACAGGATAATGAAATGAAATATATCTACTGGTAAGCAAATCCAGTGATTTTCGGTCTTACAAAATATTATTAGATGTAATAGTTTATTTAAGACAATCCCAGCTAAATAAAATTGCTCAATATACAAGATAGAGCAAATGAATCCAAATTTATGCATTTAAATTTTTATGATTTGAAAAAGTTAATCTTCAAATATAGAATTTTTTATTGTTTGAAAACAAAAAATACATTTGAATAAATCTATTTCCTTAACCCATGAGCTTTCGAAGCTTATTCATCTCATCAGAGGAAAAATATTAGCAAACATTTTTATAGGTTTGCACCTTATTTGCTAAAAGCAATAAACATAGAAAATTAAAGTTTTAAAGTTTTTTTTTTAAAACATTTTAGACACATAGAATAAGGGAAATAGACATTGAGGCAGAAAAAGGATATTGTAATTTTAATCCAATGAAAACATTTTCTAATATTTTTCCTCTGAGGAGATGAATAAGTATCGAAAACTCATGGGTTAAGGAAATATATTTATCCAATTGTATTCTTTATTTTCAAACAATGAAAAATTCTATATTTGAAGAATAACCTTTTCAAATCATAAAATTTAAATACTTAAATTGTTATATATATATATATATATATATATATATATATATATATATATATATATATATATATATATGAGAATGTGAGTGTGGGTGTGTGTGAGAGAGAGGACAATTATCAACTTATATACTCGATGAATTTTAGAACTACACACCTGAAATTTGGTATATAGGGTATTCAGACATGTGAAAAACTTTTTAATTGGTTTTCATCCGGAAAAAAGAGCTCAAAAGGGGTTAAAATTGAAAATTTGGTACGTAATGATCATCGGAACATGACAGCTTCCTTATGTCTAGAATAAGTAGGTTTGAAAACACTTTTTAAAATCCTGTCAAGCTGGCCTAATAGTTATCGTACTTGACTTACTGTTTTTAGGCTTTGGTTTCGATCTCAGCTGGAGTATTATTATCGTATTTTTTTTTACTTACAAGAAGTGAACTGTTTAGAAAAAACATAATACTCGCATGCACATATCTCAGTTCCTGCATGAATTAAAATATAATATTTATGCATGTTTTACGACCAGGCAATGCTGAGCGGTCTGCTAGTATAAAGTAAATTTTAATTGCAAAATAACAAAAAAAAAAGAAGAAGAAAAGTGCAATTGAATAACTAAAGACCGTGTGAAAAATACCCATTAAAAGCAACCATTAAAAAGCAATTTAATGGAGATTGTCGGTCATAAAAGATTTTTAAGCAAATTTGACAAAAAAAAAAAAAAATGTTTAACGATATGAAAAGACGTGGCCAAGTGACTAAAAAGTGTTGTTTATGGCTGAACAATAGTAACTGACCATATGTTACGTACAAGTTTTCCAAGCAATATACGTTTATTTTTGCTAAATAGTCCACAATTTACCGAGGTCAAAAGCCACTCGAGGATGATTCATTTAAAACCACCACGAGAAGAAAGGTAGCACGAAAATCATGTTTTTAACTTAATTTTCCTCAATCATTTTATCATCCTGAAGAAGTCCTCCGAAAATGGGGATGAAACGTTGATATTTTTCTGATGCTATAGGCTTTTCTTTTCTTTTTCATATATATACATATATATATATATATATATATATATATATATATATATATATAGCTCAGAAGCTAAAGAATGAGTGTGTAGAATTGTACGTTTTGGTTTCAATTCTAGCTGATGGCAGCCAAGTCATATATATATATATATATATATATATATATATATATATATATATATATATATATATATATATATATATATATAGTTTTTATTTCACTTCTAAATATTAGGTCCAATATAATAATCAAAAGAGAATTGTATCTATAATAATAAATATATAATTTGTATGAATTAAAAATATCATATTTAAGCATATCTTACGATCGGGCAACGCCGGGCGGCCTGCTAGTATATAGATAGATAGATAGGTAGATAGGTAGGTAGATAGATAGATAGATAGATAGATAGATAGATAAGTAGGTAGGTAGGTAGATAGATAGATAGATAGATAAATAGATAGATAAATCGATAGATAGATAGATAGATAGATAGGTAGATAGATAGGTAGATAGATAGATAGATAGATAGATAGATAGGTAGGTAGATAAGTAGGTAGGTAGATAGATAGATAGATAGGTAGGTAGGTAGATAAGTAGGTAGATAGATAGATAGATAGATAGATAGGTAGGTAGGTAGATAGATAGATAGATAGATAGATAAATAGATAGATAGATAGATAGGTAGGTAGTGAGATATATATATAGATAGATAGGTAGATAGATAGATAGATAGATAGATAGATAGGTAGGTAGGTAGGTAGGTAGATAGATAGATAGATAGATAGGTAGGTAGGTAGGTAGGTAGATAGATAGATAGATAGATAGGTAGGTAGGTAGGTAGGTAGATAGATAGATAGATAGATAGGTAGGTAGGTAGATAGATAGATAGATAGATAGATAGATAGATAGATAGGTAGGTAGGTAGATAGATAGATAGATTAAGATTATCATTTGAGGCATTGTAAGTATTTGTGAACCAAACGTATGATTTTCTACAAATGGAAAAAGATAATTCATGAAGATTTATTTTTGTACCTTTTATCTTCAAGGGGAAAATGAGGCCATTCCCCGATAATGTCAAAATAGCTTTTCGTAAACTTTTGACAGCACGTTCTCTTTTAGAGGCAGGAGTAACAAAAGAATTATCTTTGAGCAAAAAAGAGTCTCCTTCTAAAAGCTTTACAATCATCTGAAACTTATTCAAACCGTATATATAACCACATATAATACTTGACTTTTGTGAATGCTCCTGAGAGCTTCATCATATGCTTGCTGACAAAATTGTTGTGCTGTGTGTCACGATTTTGAACCAATTTTTTTTTTTCGGCTATCAGTAGCAGCATGCTAGTCTCAACCCTTCTCTAATTTGGTGGTCACACTCTTGATTTTTTTATGAATGAAATCTTCTTGATATGCGGATATGTTTGATAATGGACAAGCACCATGTTCCAGTTAGCGGCGAAATTTAGCGCAATGATTTCTCGACAAAATACATGTCTCTTTGGCAGGATTCATGTTAGTAACGGCAACTAGCCAGAAAACCTTTGCTTCAAATAAACTGTGGCCATTCTCAGCAACTGTCAAGAGGCAGATCTCTGCAAATCATGGAAACCTGTCTACCACTAAATAGACAGTCATGATTTCTTTCGATGTCTCCAATCAGTCTCGAAATACAAAAGATCCCCCCCCTGTAGGGGCAGCTGCATGTGTAATTGTGAGGCAAGGGTTGAGCAAGTACCAACCACACCTCTCCTGAGTCGGCACTGCTTTGAGACCAGTGGCAAGAAGTCCAGGACGACTGGAAACAATGCCGAAATAAGCGGAGACCACATACACTCATGAGCAAAAAAAATGAGCCAAGCATGAAAGAAGGAAGAAATTGATTTTTCGATATTTTTCTGTGAATTTTTGTTAATTTTAACGGAAAATTTCAATTTTGCAGATCATTATTATTATAGCATATAATAAGTGGAAAAATTAATCCTAAAAATGGTAAGACCGTATCTTGGCAAGGATATAAAAAAAAAAACGAATTGCAGGTTTCAGGCAGTCGAACATTATTTACAAGCAGATTTTTTGATATTTTAAGAAAAGAAAATGTGAAACCATCTCTTTCTCTAGTGAAACGAATTGGTCGAAGATTCAAAGTCGAACGCTTGGTAAAAGGGAAATCTGGATCTGGTCGCCCTAGAGCACCCACTTTGAAGGAAGACCATAGGCTTAAATTAACTATTTTGAAGGATCGAAAGAAAGCTTATGTTGACCATAGCAAATAATGCAAACCAGGGGCTGGAAATTCTCTTTCTAGATATACAATATCTAGACGAATGAAAGAAATGGGATTTTCTTCTAAAAGTTGTGCAAAGAAGACATTTTAATCTAAGAAGAATATCAAGGATAGAAAGAGATTTTTCTCGTGTTATGGCAAGAAAGATACAGACTGGTTCATGAATGTTTTCTGGTTAGATTAATCAAGATTTTGTCTTGTTAGTGATGCTCCCGAACGATGCAACTGAAGAACTGGAGAAAGATTTTCGCAAAGTTACATAAAAATGACAGTTAAACACAGGAAGGGAGGGATAATGGTATGAGGAACTTTTACTGCAGCAGGAATTGGGGAACTTATTAGATGTTAGAATCAATCAATGCAAAGGAATACATTCGAATATTAGAAATAGGACTGTTACCAAGTATCCAGAAGCTGGGAATATCCCAGAACATTTTTTTTTTAACATGATAATGCCCCTACACACACTGCTAAAGTCACAAAAATTGTTTTCTGATAATTCAATTAATGTGATATTTGGGCCAGGTCAAAGCCCCGATTTAAACCTAATCGAGAATATTTGGTCCATAATATCTCGTGCATTGGCCGGTAGAACTTTTTCGAATGATGACAAACTGTGGGAAGCTATGCAAAGTGAATGGAATAGCATCTCCTCTTCGCAGTGTTCCACTTTGGTTGAGAGCATGTCTAAAAGGATTGATCTTTTAAAGAAATCAAAAGGGAATGCGATTCCATCCTAAGTATTTATTAAAGTAAATGTCTTATTCTGTGTTATTAGTCTCGTTTAAGTGTCCGTGTTCAATTGTTCTTTGTTCAATATAGCTTTTAGTGCAATAAAATGTATAAAATTTGTTTGGCCCATTTTCTTTCTTTTTTTTTTTTTTTTGCTCACGAGCGTACAGCACCTGAAAGTTTCAAATGGTCACCCATCTGATACTGGCCAGGCTCATCCTTGCTTAACCGGTGATCTGACAAGTTAATCTCTTCTTTTATTTTCAAATGACATCGTTGATGGATCTGTTAACATCAAGTCTACTTCTAATATCTGATTTTTTTCGTCTATCTCAGAAAGCCCCTCCAAAGATAATTCTTTAATATTTAATTTCGACAACACTGAGTTTCCTCTCATTATCTGCCAGTTATAATCCACGGTTAACTTGTATGTATAGCAATAGAAATTTTCAATTGATATGATGTACATACATTTATATATGTACACTCTACAGCAGATATTAAGTACTCTAAACTATAAAATAGATATAGAATATAAAAGTATAAAACATAAAATATCGGCCAGGATTGACAATTAAAATCGATGAAATCGATTGAAATTTTTTTTTTTTTTTTTGGAAAGAACACAAACCAATAATTAGAATTAATTCTGACAAAACAGATTGCTTAAGATGCGTTTTGTTAGGCAAGCTATTTATGTCAATGAAATAGGGGATAATTACTCTTTACTTTATATATATATATATATATATGGTAAGTAGTAGTAGTAATAGTAGTAGATATATAATCGTTAATCCCACCAATACAAAGTTTCTCATACACGAGGTGCGTTCCAAAATTAATGCCTCCTATTTTTTATTCCATCTGAATGGATCAGAGGGATAAATTGTATTATCGCATAACTTATGCATTTATGACTTGAAAGTTTCATCTTTATATTGCAGATATTGATGGTGTGAGAGTCTTAGAAAGTAGCCCCTGTCATGGCAAAAATGCAGTGAGAATGGCGGTGACTATAGAGTAAATAAATTCTGGAGCACAAAAAGTCGCTCGTTTTAATGGTACCACTCTGATTGACGTAATTCTTCAACTTTTTGAGTTAATAAACAACTAGGAGGCATTAATTTTGGAACGACTATCGTGTATATATATATATATATATATATATATATATATATATATATATATATATATATATATATATATATATATATAGAAAGCCAAGTGTTAGTCAGGAAAGGAAGACTAAACGATGTATGTGGACAAATATTGTTTTGTTAAATTTTCTCTCGGTGTTATGGGTTGCAGGTGTAGTAGATGCGACTGTGAGAGTAAGTACTTATATACCTTTCTCTATTCATTACGAATAAAAATATAGAACCGGATTAAATATTAAAATCAATTTTTTTTTTTAATAACATGAACCAGTGGAACAGTTTTATCTATCTCTTGTTAGAAAAGGTATGTCGAGCAATGAAGAAAATCTAACTTTACTTTTCTGTATGCGATAATAAAAATAAAAATGGAAAGCGTTATTAATAGGATGTGTAAGCTGTGATGCACTTGGCGCAGATATGATTGGTTTCAATCATCGGAAGTTACTTTGTTGACATTTGGTTTTATGTTTGGCAAACGATGTTTTCTTTTAAAGAGATCCACTTGATCATGGAAAATGGCAGGAAATCAGAGAAATGCAAAATGATTCCAAACAAATGAGAGAAATTTCAGAAAAATTAGATTCTTCTTCTTCTTCTTCTTCTTCTCCTCCTTTTTCTTCTTCTTCTTCTTGATATTAGTATTGTTTTTTATTCTTCTCCTTCTTCTAGATATTATTATTGTAATTATTATTGTTTTTTCTTTTTCTTCTTCTTCTTCTTCTTCTTCTTCTTCTCTTTCTTCTTCTTCTTCTTGTTTTTATTATTGTTTTTTCTTCTTCTTCTCCTTCTTCTCTTTCTTCTTCTTTTTGTTATCATTATTGTTTCTTCTTCTTTTCTTTTCTTCTTCTTCTTCTTGTTATTATTATTGTTTCTTCTTCTTTTCTTTTCTTCTTCTTCTTGTTATTATTATTGTTTCTTTTTCTTTTTCTTCTTCTTCTTCTTGTTATTATTATTGTTTCTTCTTCTTCTCCTTCTTCTTTTTCATCTTGTTATTATTTCTTCTTCTTCTTCTTCTTCTTCTTCTTCTTCTTCTTCTTGTTATTAATATTGTTTCTTATTCTTTTCTTGTTAATATTGTTTCTCTTTCTTCTTCTTCGTTTTCTTCTTCTTCTTTTTCTTTTTCTTCTTGTTATTATTATTGTTTCTTCTTTTTCTTCTCAGTCTTCTTCCTCGTCTTCTTCTTCTTCTTGTTATTATTGTTTTTTCTTCTTCTCCTTCTTTTTCTTTTTCTTCTTCTTCTTCTTCTTATTGCTTCTTCTTATTGCTTCTTCTTCTTCTTCTTCTTCTTCTTCTTCTTCTTCTCTCATGCCGTTCTTTAGATTAACGCAACGATAATTCATTTTTATGCATCGCTTTATATTCTTAATTCTTGGTGCCAATAAGGAAGATAAACATGATGCAGTTAATCGCCATAATTCTCATCACATAAAGGCGTTTTATATATATATATATATATATATATATATATATATATATATATATATATATATATATATATATATATATATATATATATATAGAAATAAAATAAAAAATTACAATTAAATTTACCAAAATGATCCAAGATGGTAAAACTAAAGTATATTATAAATATTAAAGAATTAATATTTATAAAGTAATCTCAACCAGATGTAAAAGCTCGATAAAACCAAATAGGAGATAGAGCTTATAATAAGAGCAAACAGTTAATAAAACATGTTAAAAAAACACTTTGAAAAAGAGTTAAAGTATATTTAATCTGAAAAGGAAACACTTAATAAGTGGATAGTCCTTAATCCGCGGAGTTTCGAAGAAATACTTTCCTTCTCATCAGAGGGTAGGAATTAGCAAAATGCGAGATCGGATTGTGCATACAAAAGTATTTGATGAAACTGCAAAGAAGTCAAAGATCTTACTTGATAACAAAAAGTGAAGCAGAGGGAATATGGTGAAGAAAAAGGTGATTTCACGTGAATGGATAGTCTGGTGATAGGTAAAGTATCCAATGACGGTAAAATCCAAAAATGAAGTGTGACCTAAATAAGTGTTTCCTTTTAGATTAAATATGTTTTTAACTTTTTCAAAGTGTTTTTAACATGTTTTATTAACTATTTTTTATATATATATATATATATATATATATATATATATATATATATATATATAACTACTTAATTTACTCACATAAAATTGATATACGAAAGTATAAATTTATGCTTAAAATTTAAGTATTTACTTCAAAAGTGCTCAATACGTAGGTAGAGCTAGTTAGTGAGTTATAAAATACATATGGCGATTAAGCTACACTGAATATTCCGCGTTTCATCCACTCTAGGACTCTTCAGGCTTATAAGCCTGAAGAGTCCTAGAGTGGATGAAACGCGGAATATTCAGTGTAGCTTAATCGTCATATATATATATATATATATACTAGCATGGGCACCCGGCGTTGCCCGGGTCGACATAAAGATCCGTTTTGAATACACCTACTATACTAAGGATATTAATCAGTTTCATCGTGGGTAACGTCGACGCCCGCCCCACAACAATTTCAAAAATAAAAAACGGATAAAAACATGTAAATGTAATCGCCCAAAAAAAGAAGTACATGGTACCTTCTCCACCAGGTGAGATTCTAACAATAGTAAAAATCATTTATTAATGGGCGTCCGAAATGGCTACCCTTAAAAATATGCGAAGGGAATGCGGTATTATATCGGAGTACACTTACACATTTCCTTTACCCTATCTCCTCTCTCTTTGTCGTCGACGGAAGCAAAAGATTCCTAAGGATATCCTAATCTCGGGAAAGTTCTTCCATCGGCAATGAACAGCCGTAAAAAAAATAAATAAATAAAATAAAAATATTAAGTTTTCTTGAAAAAAAAAAAAATTTTTTTTTCTGTACTTTCATCGGAAAATGTTATCTTACGCTACAACAGAACACCGACAACGCTAATTTGTTGTTGTTGTTTTTTTAGAGGTATTTGAGGTCGCTGACAACGAATCTGATACTCAAGCCCGCCGCAAATTTACCGTTTGCATGGTAATGACCCTGAGACCTTGGGACTATTTTGAGCCATTTCACCGCCTTCGGTAGTGTTTTTCTTACATGATACGTTCGGGTGTGTATATATATATATATATATATATATATATATATATATATATATATATATGTGTGTGTGTGTGTGTGTGTGTGTGTGTTAAATCGACTTTATTAAAAAATGTTATAGGGTTTTTTAAGGAATAACAATTTTAAATATATTTTAAATATTTTACACTTTTAATAATTTCTGAAGAGGACGCTGCACAGAACGTCTGTAACGCGGAAAAAACTATTTCAATGATTTAAATATGATGCCTTTTTAAATGAAAAATCAATCAATTATATATATATATATATATATATATATATATATATACATATATATATATATATATGATGATGATGATGATGAACTAGCGGGGGGGGGGCTACCCAGGCGATAAAGTCGCTTAAATATGATATTATAATTTGTTCAGATTCCGTATATATTATCATAGAGTTGTGATTCAAAAAGTAAAAAAAAAAAAAAAAGTATTTGGGTGCCCCTCTGCAACTTTTAGTTTCGGAGGAGATAGAGTTTGAAAATATTAAGACTCACAAACAGACAGACAGACATATGGCCTTTTATATATTAGATAGAAAATCTACTTATGTGAAAGATGTTTTATTCAGTTTCGTCATATGTCAGATGAGTATTGATAAGATACCCGATAGTTTGGCAAGATGAACCTTAAAATGATTGGAGTTTACATCGGCCGAAATGTTGTGTCGAAATGAGAACAGTAGTCCGAATAATCCAAATAATACAGGCCTTATTCAGTTGCGATGACATTTCAATGCAATCAATATTTTCTTTGAATATGTAAAAACAAACGACAACAAACAAACAAACAAACAAACAAACAAATACATGTTATTTCAAATGAGATTGGAAGGTTGTATTACAGCTTTTCGGTATGGTGAAAAAAAAAATCTAGGCATCAAGCAGAGATTGTAGCCCAGCGTTTTATTAACAGTTAATATGCCATGGACAGTATTCGAACTACAACAATAATATCATTTTTTTTTTTTTTGTTAGCCTAGTTCTACGAATGCGCAAGAATTGATTAATGTTGAGTCATAATGAACTAATCAATTCACGAATGAAAATGAAGTGCATGATAAGATTATTTGTCAGAGAGATTTTTCTGGTGTGCCAAGAAATCTTTGCAAGGGATTTTCAGTGTAAAAGAGAAGAAATATAATTAATCCATACGGAAAATCACATAATTTGACTGAGTTTTGTCACCGGATAGAAACCATTTCTTCCATTTCTTAATAAGAAAATCCTTTTAATATAATATACAATTATATATATTTAATACAATATTATATAAATACATCGATTGCTAATCACACACACACACACACACACACACACACACACACACACACACACACACACGCACACACACACACACACACATTATATATTAATTACAATAGAAAAATGCGGGCATGAAAAGTAATATGGTTAAGCTTAAACATGGAAAAGTAAAGGACTAGTTGTCAAAACTGGAAAAGAACAGCACAAGATATTCTAGTAAAAAATGTAATAAATTTATAACTTAAAATATTCCAGCACTAAACATTGATTATATACTGTTATAAACTGAATTTAAAAAAAATCTTGATGCTGCAATATTTTAAGTTATAAATTTCTATTGCAATCCATCATTTTTCCAGGCTTCTAATAAATTCACTTGTTCTTTGTTTAATTTAAGTCTTTTTTTGCCCCATAAACATAACATACACATATGTAATAACAATGTACGAAACTCGTCTGCTTTCAATAAAATCCCCCAATTATCTTCTTTTTTTTTTTTACATGGGTGTCACCACTTATCAAGGCCCAGAGGCCACTCGAGGATAAGCGTTAATAGGTATACATTAGTCATTGTGATTTTAGCATAGTAAAAAGTGAGAATTTTGTAATTTGGATTACTTAGGGGGACGATTCAATTAGAACTTGTTCACATTGGACTTTTTCTTTTTTTTTTTTCATAGGTATCAACACATTATCAAGGCCAAGAGGCCACTCAAGGATAAGGGTTAAAGAGTGTACAGTAGAAATTGGACAATATAATAATCATTAGTAATGAAAATTTGTTAAATTTGATAACTTATATGGAACGGCTCATCAAGAACTTATTTACGTTAGACTTGAAGACAACCATATTATAGTCAGCCGGAAAGCAGGAAAACGGAAGACAATTCCACAGGCATGCAGTTCTAATAAAAAAGCTTTGTTCATGGAATCTACGTTTAGGTTTAGGCACAGATAAAGAGTGGGGGGAATTATTGATAGTGTTTACAGCTAGACGAGTGTTTCTTGTGAAAGTTTGGCGAGGGGCGACCATAGATTGAAGCTCAGTCGAGCACTTTCCATGAAAATAACGATACATCAGAGACAAACTCGCAACATCTCTTCTGTGAGATAGAGGTTGCAAGGAAGAGAAAAGGACATCTCCTACGAGGCTACGAAGTCTATTTTGAACTCTATCAAGGCAGGACAAGTCCTTTCTAGCAGCTCCTGCCCAGACGTGGCAACAGTATTCCATCCTTGGACGTACCTGGCTCTTATATAGATAGAGAATTGCATCAGCAGTGAGATATCTACTGGATCGATAGAAAGATCCCACCATTTTTCCAGCGGCCTTGGCAACAGATTTTATGTACGTGTTCCATTTAAGATCAGGAGTAATGGTCAAGCCCAGAAGCTTGTCAAAACTTGAGGCCTTCTGAAGACGAGAGCCATTCGTTTCAATTAATGCCAGATGTGGATCAGAATGTTGATGATGTAAAGAGAGAAGCTTGGTTTTAGATGCATTAAAAGTAACCAGCCACTCCTTTCCCCATTGTACTACATGCTGAAGATCAGAGGAGAGAGAATTGGAGAGAACTTGGTCGTTTACTGTCTTAGATGTGCTACCATAAATGGTAGTGTCATCAGCATAAATGTCTACAAATAATGTAAGGATGTGATTTGGAAGATCATTAATGTAGATCAGGAAAAGAGTTGGGCCCAGGATGGACCCCTGAGGGACACCGGCATTAATACTGTGGGCTTCTGATTTTTGCCCCTCAACTACTACTCTTATGAACCTATTTCACTTGTTACTTCTCTTTCCGCGACAGCAGTGATTAAGTAGCAACAGTAGTCTCTGAAGCGACGTGGTTGCTTTGGAAACCAGTCGTAAAAAGCGTCGCTCACCTCCTTACGTATTTTTACGATTTTGAACACCAGAAAATTCATCATAACTTTTGTTTTTACTGAACGAAAATTGAAAAAAAATTTTCTTCACAATGTAGCTGAGAAAGTGATCTATAAACTGCAATAATTGTTTGAAATTTGGTCAAAAATGAGTGAGAGGTGAAGCTTTAAAACAGTTCTAAATGGCTAAAACTCCCACTTAACCATATATTCAAACACTACCGTGTTTGAATATATATATATATATATATATATATATATATATATATATCTTCTATAATATAATGCTGAATGTGTGTGTGTGTGTGTGTGTGTGTGTGTGTGTGTGTGTGTGTGTGTGTGTGTGTGTGGTTACGAATAGGCTCCTATATGGTCGACTACTATAGAAAACTGATCACATATAATGATAGAAGATGTATCAAGACACAGGAATGGGTATGTTTGATCTGGTAGAACGGTGGTTCATTAAAATTGTGGGGTCTGCATTTGCGCCTGGTCCACAAAGTATGGAAATAAAAAATTTAAAAATTAAAAAAAAACGTTTACAAGTGTTTTTGATATAGATGTACATAAGAATACTTTGGTAAGTATGTTTTAACTTAAATAGGG
Source organism: Euprymna scolopes (assembly GCF_053919585.1). Taxonomy (NCBI): domain Eukaryota; kingdom Metazoa; phylum Mollusca; class Cephalopoda; order Sepiida; family Sepiolidae; genus Euprymna; species Euprymna scolopes. The sequence continues at coordinate 30,036,952 of NC_136491.1, forward strand.
ATGGTATAATGAAATTGTGGGGTCTGCGTTCGCGCCTGGCCTCCATAGAATGGAAATAGGCACAAACTTTAATAAAGACTTTTCATATCTATCTGTGTAAGCATACTTTGATAATTATGTTTCATTTTGAAGAAATGTGGCATAATAAAATTATTGGGTGTTCGTTCGCGCCTGACCTCCATAGAATGTAAATATGTCACAAAGTTTAACAAGGTTTTTTTAATATAGATCCACAGAATATTGTGATAAGTGTTTCAGTGTGAACAGGTATGGTATAATAAATTATGGGGTTTATCTATTTATTTTTACTTTCATCATATTTTGCTTTGGTTTTGATACCCCGAAATTCGAAGCTATATCTTTACAACCCTTCCTTTTCATAACCTATCATACTTTCATAAATCAGAGTCCATTTTCTGTAGGCTGCTTTTGAACCCAGTCAACGACGAATACTTTTGCTAGTATATATATATATATATATATATATATATATATATATATATATATATATATATATATATATATATATATATACTAGCTGGGCGCCCGGCGTTGCCCGTTTGTACAATACGCTTAAACATGATGTTTTAATTAATACAGATTGCGCATGTATTATAGAATTAACCCTCTGTTGGAATATTATACATTACGAGAAATAATTTGTCCGGTGAACTAATTGGTAAAAAAAATTTTTAATTTAAAAAAAATAATAATGGTAATGTCGTTCGTCAAATTCCGTCTGTGTTTGTTTACAATATCACGTCAGCTGATATTTGGGCTTGACGATCGTAAAAGTAGTCTTTATTCTCTTATAGATAAAAAAAAAAGGAAGAATTTTTGCAGGGGGAATATTTTACGTGATACTGGCCAAGGTTACACCGGTGTAACGTAAAATATTTCCCTTTAAAAAATATTTTTTATCTATAAGAGAAGAAAGATTATTTTTAAGATCGGATTTTTTTTTTTTTTTTTTTTTATTTATTTTATTTTTGAAGCGATAGTGCAGGCATTCTGGCACAAGACATCAACTATGAATGAAACTGAAATTTAAAAAAAATAATAATAAATATTCGTCTAAATTCCTTGCCAACTACCGATTTCAAGCGTAATCTTCACCGACCGTTCTCATTGCCACTCTCTCTCAGCTGTCTAAAAAAGAAACTGCATTGTGCTTTCCCCTTACTTTTTTTTTTCACAGCCAGCATTATCATCATATGCAAATTAATGTATATTAATACCCCGTCTATAGACGAATTTTTTTTTCTCTTGCCTTCCTTGTTTTGTCACATGATAAGATAAACAGATGCGCCGTCGCTTGCGTAAGTCCCGTTTTGCATCACTTTCGCGAATGTGTAATCTACTCCTAAACCTTTCTGATGATTTCCTATTCCTGAAACTTACACCACACCAGTGGCGTATCTAGGGTATGGCAGGCATGGCCCGTGCCATGGGCGCCACTTTGACATGGGCGCAAAAATTGCTTGACAAAAATTAAAATTAGTAGTTAGGTATATCTAAGGTATAAATTATTAAGAAGGGGCGCACATTCAAACTTTGCCATGGGCGCCATTTTACATAGGTACGCCACTGCACCACACCCCCACCTCACCATCTGCTTATCTGTTCCAGAAATTTCTATTAATATCCTCTTTCTTGAGGGGTCCAAGTCCTACTTTTTTTTTTTTTTCTTCCTTTGAAGATTGTAATGCTGGGTATGGGGCAGCCAAACCAGCTGCCAATATTCCCCTGCTTTTTATTGAAACCAAACCGAGAGCTCTTTTTAGTATCCTTGCTGTTCTCTTAAGTGCAATTGTCTGAATCTCTTTTGCACTTGGTTCACCAGGAATATTAGTTAGGTAGGACTTCAGGTTCTTCTTCATAAGCGTTGTGGCACCTATGATAACTGGTATGATTGATATCTCCCTAAGGTTCCAGTTTCTTTTCTTTTTTTTTTTTAAGTGAAAAATTAGAGGCAACGGTAATGCCAGCCATCTTTATGAAATAGAAAGTCGAGTTAAACTTAACGCTCTTCTCTTTTAGACATTCCCAGCATTAGAAATTGGGATTAGCTGTATGTGAGCTACTATTTAATGGATCACTCTAACCCAACAATCTGCTTGTGCGTCTGCGCATAATCCCGTCCTGCTTTCTTCCTTCTTTTCCTTTCCGATCGTAAAATGCAGACGCGTTTGTCTTACCAGTATGAGGGTGCACCCAACTCGGTAAAGCCAGTAATGCAGTCGAGTCAAGCAAAACTGCTGACTAATGCGAACTGATTCGTAGCTGTGCTTAATCGCACGGCCATAAACTAAAATATGTCGCGCCATATTGAATAAAGACACTGAAAAGTAGGCTCATTTCAATCAGTAATGTATGGTAAAAAAAAAAAAAGAAAAAAAAAACAGATAACGTGTCTCTGATCTCTTTTCTCTGTTGAATTCTGTCGATTTCCTTTCTCCCATGATATAAAGATATAACACAATGTCGGGAAAGTGGGATTTGAAATGCCAACGTCCCAGGGGAAAACCCGTCTGACCTAAAAGAAATGCCTGAGCAACCCCATTCGCATTCTTCAATAGGAGTGCCTCGGGCAATTATCAACAAATTTACATAATTTCTGTTCCATCGTATTTATCTCTGTTCCACAGCGCCAACATGTGATACAAGATCGGAAAGTATGATTTAAAATGCCAACGCCTCTAGAAAAAGAGAAATTTTGTTATGTAGGGTATACAGACATGTGCAAAACTTTTTAATCGGTTTTTATCCGAAAAAATGATGCCGCGTAGAGGTCAAAATTGAAAAATTGATACTTGGGGGTTATCGGATTCTTACCCGCTTGTCAACTGTTTCATGACAGCACATGTGCTAACCGTTCACATGACAGCTTCCTTATGTCAAGAATAAGTAGATTAGAAAACATCTTTTAAAGATCGTGGCAAGCTGGCCTAATGGTTACTGTCTTTAGATTTTGGTTTCGATCTAAGCTCGAGTATTTTTATTGTTTACTTACAAAAAGTGAACTGTTTGGGGGAAAAAAACATAATACTCGTATGCACATGTCTCAATTTCTTATATATATATATAATTTTATTTTTAGGTTTTTATTATTCAGTAGTAAGGTAACCAGTGAAACGTAACAAGGTTAATACAAAAGTAAAGCAAGGTATATTATTTGTTTATTTGCTTATACAAACACGCACATACATACATACATACATACATACATACATACATACATACATACATATATAGATATTATTTGTTTTTGTTATACGTTTTGAATGAATTCATTTATTTACGACAGTGCATTTTTACCTAAATGCGAGTTGGGAATAATTTTCCCTTTTAACCAATTTCACACCCACATATGGGGAGCGGCATGTATATCATTTTTAAAATATAATTATCCACTGACACGTGTTTCGTCAGCCACTCTGATGAAGCGAAGACGACGAAACACGTGTCAGTGGATAATTATATTTTAAAAACTATATATATATACATATATATTATTATTATTATTATTATTATTATTATTATTATTATTATTTTCATTTACTATAATAATTATTAAATACCTACAGACACTAGTGTTTTATCCTTTCGGGAATTATCAGTGCAGGGTGTCACGATCAACGCCAGTCGAGAGATCCGAATCCCGGCAATAGAACTCGAGAAATCCTAACCCCGGCAGCAGAAGTCATGTCCGGTTTTATTAGCAAGGTACCAAACCATTCGGCAACCGTCAACCGCGAGAGATACAGTTGAAATTAAACATTTATTCTTATTAAATGCTTTTAACGTCAATCAGAGAGTGATCTAATCATTATATGACGATCTGCACATATGAGCTAAGTTGACTGAGTTATTACAACTGAAAGTGCTCAACGATAAGAAACAAGTTTCTTAAAGGGGCTGACATTATTAATTACTATAATAATTATTAAATACCAACACACACTAGTGTTTCATCCTTTTGAGAATCATCAGTGCAGGGTGTCACGATTAACGCCAGTCGGGAGATCCGAACCCCTGAAACAGAAGTCATGCCTGATTTCATTAGCAAGGACCAGACCGTGTGGTTTATTCCTTGCTAATGTTGCTAGAGATGGCTTCATAGCCGATGATTCCCAAAAAGATGAAACACTAGTGTCTGTAAGTAACAAAAAATAATCATAGTAATATATATAGAGAGAGGATTAATTCTATAATACATACTCAATCTGTATTAATTAGAATATCATGTTTAAGCGTATTGTACAACAGGGCAACGCCGGGCAGCCAGCTAGTATATATATATACTAACAATAGTACCCGTCGTTGACGGGGTTCAAAAACAGCCTACAGAAAATTGACTCTGATTTATGAAAGTATGATAGGTTATGAAAAGGAAGGGTTGTAAAGAGATAGCTTCGAATTTCGGGGTATCAAAACCAAAGCAAAATATGATGAAAGTAAAAATAAAATAGATAAACCCCATAATTTATTATACCATACCAGTTCACACTGAAACACTTATCACAATATTCTGTGGATCTATTTAAAAAAAAAAAACTTTGTTAAACTTTGTGACATATTTCCATTCTATGGAGGTCAGGTGCGAACGGACACCCCATAATTTTATTATACCATATTTCTTCAAACTGAAACATAATTATCAAAGTATACTTACGCAGATAGATATGAAAAGTCTTTATTCAAGTTTGTGCCCATTCCAATTCTATGGAGGCCAGGCGCGAGCGTAGACACCACAATTTTATTATACCATCCCTATTTAAGTTAAAACATACTTACCAAAGTATTCTTATGTACATCTATATCAAAAACACTTGTAAACGTTTTTTTTTTTTAATTTTAAATTTTTTATTTCCATACTTTGTGGACCAGGCGCGAACGCAGACCCTACAATTTTAATGAACCACCGTTCTGCCAGATCAAACATACTCATTCCTGTGTCTCGATGCATCTTCTATCATTATGTGTAATCATTTTAAGATAGTCAACCATATAGGAGCCTATTCGAGACCACACACACATACAGCTTTATATATATATATATATATATATATATATATATATATATATATATAATATAAAATATATTTTAGTCATCGACATACAGACCTGTTTCGTTGTATCACAACTCATCAGTGCCGCTAGACTAACACCTCTCCCAAGCCGAGGATCGAACCTAGAACCGTCGTGATGACAGTCGGCAGTCCTACCCCTTGACTATGGAATCGGTGGCCGAAATTAACCTGTCCGAACGATTATTTAAATAAACATCCGTCCGCTACTCGTAGAGGGCTCAAACGTTTGTTTGTAAACAAATCGCGAGCTTCGCATTATTTCAGCTAAATTAAGTAGCGAGTAAGATAATTTACGAGAGTGCTCTACCAAAGAGGGGAGCTTTATAAAATATATTTTAGTCATCGACATACAGACCTGTTTCGTTGTATCACAACTCATCAGTGCCGCTAGACTAGATATATATATATATATATATATATATATATATATATATATATATATATATATATATATATATATACAAAAGTGCACGTCTAAATATATGTCCAAAGCGACTTTAAACAAAAATATGTTAGGCATTGACACTACTTCCTCTAGAAAAACGGACAGAAAATACTGCCAATGCGAATGATCTTATTTTTGATAGCAAATATAGTACATTCAATTTTCGCCATCAGGATAAATACATTTACAGTTTATTCAAAGATTTATTTATGCTTAAAGGATTCTTGCGCAGCGTGTTAAGCTGGTGTAAATCGCAAAGCGATCTTCCTTTCGGCAGATTCCGTTTTTTAGAATGTATGCTTCAAATCGGACAAATTAAACCTGCAACAAGCCAAGTGAGAAGGGAGAAGATGTGTGTATCGATATGTAGGATCAATGTTTGTCCAACGCGGCTGTAACTCTTGATATGCTAGGTATCATCATCACCTCTACTAGTAGGTTGTTACGCGGCACATAAACACGGGCAGAGGATATTGTTTATCCTCTGTTGAGATGTAAGTGTCGATTGTACATCTTTTGTTGGGGTCCCTGCGAAACCATGCTTTTGGAATGGCGTATATAAAAAAAAAACTCCTTAAAACGTAGATGTAGATTTTTATTGTATGACGTTGTATGCCAGAATCAGGTCGCCTTGCTTCTTTGTTGCTCAAATGAGGGCGTAATCAATAGCAAAATAAACATGTGTTCGTGTGTGGAGAGAGAGAGAGAGAGAGAGAGACAGACAGACAGACAGACAGACAGAGAGACAAAGAGAGAGAGAGAGAGAGAGATAATAGTTTGAAGTCAGAATATGAGCATATAATAGAGACGCAACTATACGGCTAGCCCTCATATTGGTTAGAATACTGCAGATGTATAATTATCTCCTCAATTCTCTCTCGCGTAATTTTTTCAGTATTTACTTCAACAGTGCTCAATACGTAGGTAGAGCTTGGTAGTAAGTTATGAAAATAATTATAGCAATAAAGCTACACAGAATATTTCGCGTTTCATTCTCGCAAGAATTCATCAGGTTATACCTGACGACTTTCTCACAAGAATGAAACGCGGAAACGGTGAATATTCTATGTGGTTTAATTGTCATATATATTTTCATAACTTACTATATATATATATATATATATATATATATATATATATATATATATATATATATGTAATCATATGAATCAATATAAAAAGATATAACTATAATTTACTTCAACAGTGCTCAATACATAAGGAGAGTTAGGTAATAAGTTTGGAAAATATATATGGCAATTTAAGCTACATAGAGTATTCTGCGTTTCATCCTCGTGGATATATATATATATAAGGTAATTATATATCTATATATTTTTAAATCAAATTTATTATGTAAATTCAAAAATATATATTTTTTTTCTACTCATTTCTATCTCTAACCTATACAAATTTTCTTATTAATTTTCTTATAAATTTTATATCCAAACCTTTTACTTCAATTTTTCAGATTCATCTGCCTTACTTTTAATGCTAGGTTTATTTTTGGTGTCTTTTCAATTCAATAGAAATCCTCCTAAATTTGCTGATGAGGAGACCGTGCTTACCAAAAAAACTATGTATAATTATTCTACGTGACTTCATGTATACCACAAATAAAAAGCACGGATTTCCGAAACGATCGTACAGATAATTGACTTTGTTGTTGTTCCTTCTTATGAAACTGATTTTTAATTTAATTAAATTTTGATTGTTAAATTTAAAAAATTTTAAAACTTTTAAATTATAAATCACATTACTTAATATTAATATATATATATATATATATATATATATATATATATCGAAGCTCATTTTTTTTATTTACTTAGAAAGTCGCCCTTTTTTATTTGTTTGGACGTATATAACATTTTTATTTATTCATTATTTTTAAAAGAGTAATCTACGTACACGCGTGTTTCGAGGTCGTTACCTCTCGTCAGCGTAGTTCAACTGTTTCTAGGGATCGAACCTCAAACCATGTTTACCACAGTCCGGTGCCTTAACCGTTAGGCCATAATCCCTAGATTAATTATACTGTTTATTTTTATCGCTTAAAAATTTAGATTTTGTTATTATTGATTTTTCAAGCGATACATACGGTTAATATTGGCTCCGCCTCGAAGCTCATTTATATATATATAAGACATTCAAGACAACAAAGATTGAAATGATAGCAACAAGTAGTGTTTTTACAATTGTTTCGCGACCATTCATATATATATATATATATATATATATATATATATATATATATATATATATATATATATATATATATATATATATATATGCAGGGTACGTAAACGTCATTTATTTGTTTTTCTTTATGCGATACGTTTTGAATGAATTCAATTATTTATGCGAAAGTGCATTTTTAGCTAAATGCAAGTTGGGAATCGTTTTCCCTTTGACCAATTTGGTACCCTCAAATAGAGAGCGGCATATATATTGTTTTTAAAAATCAAAAATATAATTATCCACTGACACGTGTTTCGTCGTCTACGACTCATCAGTCACTCTGATGAGTCGTAGACGACGAAACACGTGTCAGTGATTAATTATATTTTAAAAACAATTCAGGGTACGTAAGGTATTTGAGGACGCTTATATTTTAATAATTTAAGTTAAAAATATATTAATTAATGTTTGTTTGGGTCTTTTTTTTTTCAGAAGAGCCATAGGCAGATAGTAATATAACTAATGAAATGAAAAGACATGCTGTAATAGTGTCTATAAAAGCGAAACACAGTAATTCAGAAACTGCAAGATTTCTAAAAAGTTGCCAGTGATGGTTTTCAGTCTTGTTATCAGTGAAGAGCACATCATACTTCCTCATTTTTTACCCCACAGAGTCTTAGAGTCATGCCTATGTCGAGACTGGCAGTATTTTGTGCGAACAGTTGGCAGAGATGGCGGAAATTTTCTGTTTCTATGTCTATCCTTGTAGCCATATCACTAGTAAGGGTGCTGGAGGTAAACGTTTTGTCTGGGCTGACGTTATCCGCCTGATAGTCAGGGACCCGAACCTTGAATTAACCACTAAGGAGGCTGTCCTATCAGCAGGTGCAAAGTACTGGGGCTGCTGTATTGCCATTTGGTGAATCGATTCTGGACCATGCAGTAGCTTCTGGTGGGGCCTCTCGATGCCATACTAGTGGGTAATTGTTACGGCTTTACCTTATCATTAGCTACAAATAAAAAAATAAAAATTCTTCATTTCTTTTTCTCTCTTAGTTTCCCCTCTCTGTCCTGCTCTAAGTAAATCTGACGACCTAGTCCACAAATTTCAAAATTTCATCATGACAAGTTTCAAGAAAAAATACACGATTAAACTCGGTTCTCCAACGTCCAACGTAGACCCCTACTACCATGTCTCCTTCTCCAACATCAGGGGTCTACGTTCTAACCTTCCAGAGGTTGAAACCCAATTACAGGAGACTAAACCAGACCTTTTATTTTTAAGTGAAACTGACATTGGACAGGCTATTTCCCTAGAAGAGTTCGCAATTACAGGATACTCTAACTTAACTTCTAAATCTGACCCCCAAGATCGCCATGGGCATGGAATATGTGCCTATATTAAAGATAGCTTTCCATGTGGTAGGGACATCTCCAGGGAAGATCCTAACTTACCCTATATGTGCTTCCGGGTTGCTTTAGCTCACACTACGGCATTTTTATTTACTCTCTATCGCCCCCACAACAGCGGAGTTACTATCTTTAAAAGCATATCTGAGAAAATTGACCAAGTCCTATCTGCTTATCCTTCAGCTAACATTCACGTATGTGGAGACTTCAATGTTCACAACGTCGAATGGTTGACCCACTCAAACAAGACCGATGATGAGGGGAGGTTCTGTCATGATTTCTCCATTGCCTATGACCTCACTCAGATTGTTCAGGAACCCACCCGTGTGCCCGACAATGACGGCCAGTATGCGAGCCTTCTAAGACCTTTTTCTCACAACTTGCCCTGAACTATGTTCAGTTTCTGTTCTGTCGCCTCTTGGATCTTCCGACCACTATGTTGTATCAATTAAGATAAAAATGAAATGTAATAAGTCCCCAGCCGTACCTCTCCATCGTACAGTATATCGATACACTAAGGCTGACTGGGATAGCTTCCGTACATTTATAACTGATCTACCTCTACATTCCATATTTAAAAAGGATGTGTCCTCTATAGTATTAGACCTGAAGGAATGGTTAATTGTAGGTATTGACCGGTTCATACCCTCGAAAAAGTTTCAGCAAAACCCTAACAGCCAGCCATGGTTCTCTCCAGAATGTGCTGCTGCCATTGCGCACAGAAATCACTTTTTCCACTGTTTCCAACGTAATAGATGTATGGAAACTAAAGCCGCTTTCAGGACTGCCAGCAACCATTGTAAGAAAGTAATAAAGAGCGCAAGATGGTTGTATGCTCAATCTGTTAAGTCCAAAGTAGCTGAGCAGCGGCTTGGTTCCCACCAGTTTTGGCAAATAGCAAACAGAATTCTGAACAGAAGCGTGTGCTCCATCCCAACTATCATCAATGGACCTGAGGTAATCTCGTCAGCATCAGACAAAGCCAAACTCTTTGTCAAGAACTTTGCAGCTAATTCTACCTTTTGCGATCAAGGCCGCCAACCCCCAATATTTCCTCCTGTATCTGAAAACACACTATGTGATATACGTATATCTGTACGTGATGTTGCCAAGCTAATCAAAAACCTTGATTCCAGTAAAGCAACTGGCCCGGACGGTATTCCAATTATAGTATTCAAAAAACTTCAACCAGAACTTGCGCCCATACTTACAAAACTATTTAAACATTGTCTTAAGGAGAATAGTTTCCCATCTCCCTGGAAAATTTCATCAGTATGCGCTGTATTTAAGAATTCAGGTGATCGCTCATCCCCCTCTCAGTACAGGCCAATAAGTCTCCTGTGCGTCATGAGTAAGTTGCTGGAATCTGTGTTAAATACAGAAGTAATCAACCATCTCAACAAAAATAACCTTCTTAGTGACACTCAATATGATTTCCGTTCTGCTAGATCTACAGCAGATGTGCTTACAGTTATATCTCATAGGATTAGCAAATCTCTCGACGGATGCAACCTTTCTAGGGCAATTGCTCTTGACATATCTAAGGCCTTTGATAGGGTATGGCATAAAGGTTTACTTCATAAGATCTCTAGCTATGGTATAGCTGGAAATGTCTTCTCAATTATTAAATCATTTCTTTCTGATAGGTTCATAAGAGTAGTAGCTGATGGGCAAAAATCAGAAGCCCACAGTATTAATGCCGGTGTCCCTCAGGGGTCCATCCTGGGCCCAACTCTTTTCCTGATCTACATTAATGATCTTCCAAATCACATCCTTACATCATTTGTAGACATTTTTGCTGACGACACTACCATTTATGGTAGCACATCTAAGACAGTAAACGACCAAGTTCTCTCCAATTCTCTCTCCTCTGATCTTGGGCATGTAGTACAATGGGGAAAGGAGTGGCTGGTTACTTTTAATGCATCTAAAACCAAGCTTCTCTCTTTATATCATCAACATTCTGATCCACATCTGGCATCAATTGAAATGAATGGCTCTAGTCTTCAGGAGGCCTCAAGTTTTGACAAGCTTCTGGGCTTGACCATTACTCCTGATCTTAAATGGAACACGTACATCAAATCTGTTGCCAAGGCCGCTGGAAAAATGGTGGGATCTTTCTATCGATCCAGTAGATATCTCACTGCTGATGCAATTCTCTATCTATATAAGAGCCAGGTACGTCCAAAGATGGAATACTGTTGCCACATCTGGGCAGGAGCTGCTAGAAAGGACTTGTCCTGCCTTGATAGAGTTCAAAATAGACTTCGTAGCCTCGTAGGAGATGTCCTTTTCTCTTCCTTGTAACCTCTATCTCACAGAAGAGATGTTGCGAGTTTGTCTCTGATGTATCGTTATTTTCATGGAAAGTGTTCGACTGAGCTTCAATCTATGGTCGCCCCTCGCCAAACTTTCACAAGAAACACTCGTCTAGCTGTAAACACTATCAATAATTCCCCCCCCCCACTCTTTATCTGTGCCTAAACCTAAACGTAGATTCCATGAACAAAGCTTTTTTATTAGAACTGCACGCCTGTGGAATTGTCTTCCGTTTTCCTGCTTTCTGGCTGACTACAATATGGTTGTGTTCAAGTCTAACGTAAATAAGTTCTTGATGAGCCGTTTCATATAAGTTATCAAATTTAACAAATTTTCATTACTAATGATTATTATATTGTCCAATCTCTACTGTACACTCTTTAACCCTTATCCTTGAGTGGCCTCTTGGCCTTGAAATTTGTTGATACCTATGAAAAAAAAAAAAAAGAAAAAGTCCAATGTGAACAAGTTCTAATTGAATCGTCCCCATAAGTAATCCAAGTTACAAAATTCCCACTGTTTACTATGCTAAAATCACAATGACTAATGTATACCTATTAACCCTTATCCTCGAGTGGCCTCTGGGCCTTGATAAGCGGTGACACTCATGTAAAAAAAAAAAAAAAAACATTGTAAAGTGTTTAATAGACAACGTAGCTAATAGAAGGGCCTATGTCTTCCAACAAGATTCGGTACCATTCCATAAAGCTGTCAAACCCCAGGATTGGATGGCCGAGAATTTTCAAGATCATGTCACACAAATACTTATGGCCTCCTAACTCACCAAACCTTAATCCTTTGGATTATTACGTGTGGGACGTCGTTGCAAAGGAAGATAATAAGCACCTTCATAGCCTCATATTCTCTTTGATGGAAGCAATAGTCCGAGCAATGGAGGACATAAATAAAGACCACCTGATCAAAGCTTGTAGTCGCTTTCGAACTCGAATTGGGTCAATGACAGAAGCTGAAGTCGGATATATATATATATATATATATATATATATATATATATATATATATATATATATATATATATATATAGATATATATGAGCAAACAGTTAATAATATATGTTAAAAACACTTTGAAATGAGTTAAAAGCATATTTATCTGAAAAGGAAACAGTAGATAAATGGATAGTCCTTAATCCGCGGAGTTTCGACGAAATACTTTCCTTCTCATCAGAGGGTAAAATGTAGGATCGGACATGCTTTATTAATTGTTTGCTCGTATATATATATATAATTAATAACTATTTATTATACCAACAGACTCTAATGTTTCATGGTTATTCAATCATTGGTGTAAGAGGTAACAATTCCTATATCAGATCCGTTGCCAAAATCACTGGAAATATGGTGGGATTGTTTTACAACACCAGAAAGTATCTCTATTCGTACAAGAGTCAAACACGTTCTAAGATAGTGGAACTCCTAGGAGTACTCTTTCCTGCCTTAACAAGATACAAAACCGTCTTTGAAATCTAGGGGCTGAGAACCATTTCGTCTTTCTATTTTCTTCTTTCTCACAGAAGAGACGTTTGCGAGCCTGTCTCTGCTCTGTCATTAGGTTTATGGTGGGTTCTCGGCTGAGCTCTACTGGAGGGGACCCTCCATATAAAACGTTTGCAACAAATTCTCGCTTAGATAAAGCAAACGCCAACAACTTCCCTCGCACTATATCAGTGCTTTCCCGTCCGTCTGTGGAACGCAATCCCATATGTCTACTTCCCAAATGGCTATTATTTGATCGTATTCAAGTCTAATGTGAATAAATTCCTATTGAGTCGTCCATTTAGATAATCTAGCCCTATCGAAGTTCCACCATAACTAGTCATGTTACCTTTCCATTTAGCTAACATTTAGGTCTTGATAAATGGTGGCCTCTAAATCACAGAAAAAAAATATTTGAAAACACGAAAAAATTTCATAAAGCCGGAATCAATATTGTAAAAAAAATTCCAATAGGCCATTGCTGGAATCACAGATCGGAGTTTCAAAGTCAAACATTGTTATGATCTACTTTTCTGGTTAGTCAACATTACCAAAGAATTGCTATGGGCGTAATTTTGGTTAATGAAGCCCTAGGCCAGTAAGCCCGACGAGAACCAGATGTTGACATAATAGCCAACAGAAATCAAATAATCACATTGGCAACAGGTTGTCGCTGACTTCACGCCGACGGACAAATCATGGGATTCTAAAGCTTCCATGTAAAAAAGGTTGGCAAAGTTTAATTGCAAAATCGTAATGCGTAATTCTTCTAGAAGACACCTTGATTTACTTGCTTCGCTATGAAGGCAGAGTAAGACACAAGGTCAATCTTGAATGTTGGAGAAATCCAACTGCCTAGCAATGGACACTATGGGTTGGTACAAAACTAAAAAAAAATTGCCTCATTCTTGACGTATTTCTTCTTCTGACTGATGAAAGAAAAAAAAGGAGTATAGTATCAGAACAGATCCTCTTAGCTAAAAAAACTAGGAGTTACATGGAATACTAATTTTACTCAACGTCGTGATTTTATTTTTAATCTATCTATCTATCTATCTATCTATCTATCTATCTATCAGCAGTAGGCGAATAGCGCAACGGTTAGAAGCTCCGACTATCATTTGGGCGGTCGGGTTTCAATCCTAGCTTGAGGAAGTTGCTTGTCTACCAGCACTGATAAGCTGCAAAACAGTACTGTATGTAGATGACTATATATATATATATATATATATATATATATATATGACTACTTCATTTAATCACATAAATTAATATATGAAAATATAGTTTTATGCGTAAACTTTCAGTATTTATTTCAACAGTGCTCAATACACAGGTAGAGCTAGGTAGTAAGTTATAAAAATATATATGGCAATTAAGCTACACAGAATATTCCGCGTTTCATTCTCGTGGGAATAAGTCTGATGAATTCTCACGAGAATGAAACTCGGAATATTTTGTGTAGCTTAATTGCCATATATATTTTATAACTTACAACAATATATATATATATATATATATATATATATATTCGTTGATTATATAGGTTGAGAGTTGTTCTCACACACACACACGCACATTCTAATGCACACACACACACACACACACATATATATATATATATATATATATATATATATATATATATATATATATATGTATATATAAGTGAGAATGTGTGTGTGTGAGAGAGAGAACAACTCTTAACCTATATAATCAACGAATTTTTTACCTTGAAATTTTGTATATAGGGTATTCAAACATGTGGGGAACTTTTTCATCGGTTTTCATCCTGAAACAAAGGGATGCTACGGGGTCAAAATTGAAAAAGTCCATAGGGAACGCACTCACACAATTGAAAAAGCTTTTAAGGGGGGATCAGTTTCTAATAGAAAGTTTTAGTAAATCGATCCCCCTAATTGGAAACACTCAATGGAAACAGGAAACCAAATTATTGCCCGTATGGTTGGGAGAGATACTTTTTGTTTTTGTTTTTTTGTTGTTCTTTTTTTCAATATTTTCAACAGATTATTTTAGATTAGACACTCATCTACCAGATTCTGCAAAAAAATAAAATTTAAAGCCCAAAAACCAAAAATGAAATATTTAAAGTTTTTTAGGGGTCGCTCAGTTTCTAATACAAGGTAAGTAGAAGTAGAATTTTGTGGTGGTTTCACGATGAAACTTTTATAACTTTGTGTCTTAATGTTATTTTTTAAGTAAAAATAATATTTATGTTTGGATATAAATTCCAAAACTTATTTCACTCGAAATGATTTAGGTGACTGAAAGAGGAATTAACCGCAATTAGTAAAATTGTCCTCAAACAATAAAAAAACAGTTAAACACACTTTTCTTTAAATCGGTTTCGTGTATCCGTCGAGTGGTTCTAATATAGGGGATAGATTTACAATAAGATTTTATTTGAAACTGATCACCCCCTAAAAGTTCTTAAATATTGAATTTTTTGTTTATATTTTCTCTCGTTAGATTTTACAAATACGTCAAAATATAAGGAGCGCGTGCATTGTACATGTAACCTTTTACCGATTTTTATGTCAAATATTTTTAATACTCATTTTAATGAACATATTTATTTAAAAAAAATGAATTATCTACGATACATTTATAAAACTAATCAACATAAGAAAAACGGTTTATTACTGGTAGTCTGCAGTCATTTATCACGTGTCTATATGCATTTATAAACGAATGTTGTGAAAGTTTAATGCTTTATTGATGTCACGTGACCATTGAATCACCAGCGGTGATAATTCCCCCTATAAAAATGGCAACATCGTTACAAAGAGAATCATATAATTTATTAAATAAAAAAGTAAGTATAACTTTATAATTAAAAAGAAATATATAAAAACACACATGGGTACGATGAAAAGGCTATACCAAAACGTCAAAGCAATCGGACCAGTAGTTTTTAGATTATCGGTTAGTAACAAACACACATTTCTATTTTATTTATATATATATATATAGAGAGAGAGAGACGTGCATACACACACACACACATACACACACACAAATATATATATATATATATATATATATATATATATATATATATATATATATATATATATATATAGGGTGTCCACAAAATCTGGCTGAATTATGTAGCCAAATTTGTGGACACCCTGTAAATTATGTAGCCAGACTTTGTGGGTACCATGTAGATTATGCAGCCAGACTTTGTGGACACCCTGTAGATTATACAGCCAGACTTTGTGAGCACCCTGCAGATATGTAGCCAGACTTTGTGGGTACCATGTAGATTATGTAGCCAGACTTTGTGGACACCCTGTAGATTATACAGCCAGATTTTGTGAGCACCCTGCAGATATGTAGCCAGACTTTGTGGACACCCTGCAGATTATGTAGCCAGACTTTGTGGGTACCATGTAGATTATGTAGCCAGACTTTGTGGACACCCTGTAGTTTATACAGCCAGACTTTTTGGGTACCCTATAGATTATGTAGCCAAACTTTGTAGGTACCCTGTAGATGCTGCAACTAGACTTTGTGGACACCCTGTATATATATATGATTACCGAAAGGAAAGAAACACAAATGTGTGTGTATATATATATATATATATATATATATATATATATATATATATATATATATATATATATATATATATGTGTGTGTGTGTGTGTTATTATCTACAAACATTTGTGTTTCATCCTTTTGGGAATCATCAATACAAGGAGGTTCGATTACAGCTGGTACAGGTGCATACGTACAACGCTAACCACAAGAAATACAGTCGAAATTAACATTAATATAAATGGCAAGACGGCGAGAGTTATCTTTTGATAATAACATCATAACCTGCGCATATAAGTTAATTTCAAATACATTATATATATATTTATAATACTCGTTGAATTCATTACTTTTGAATATAAAAAAAAACGAGTATATATATATATATATATATATATATATATATATATATATATATATATATATATACATTTGAATTAACATTATAAATAACACCGCAAGGTGGGGCAAATACCGTAACCAGAGTCCGGAAAAAACATTGTATTCCACATCGTAGCCTGAAAAAAACAGTATCCTAGAGCCACCGTATCCCGGGGATCTTGATTATTGACAATTTGGATGATACGGACTACTATTACTGTGGTATTGAACCCATAGCTCGAAGAATAATATATTCCTGAAGTCCCGGAAGTAGATATTATAGTATAAGAGGTTTACGTTTATCATAGAACTGGTTCATGATATTCGTGCATTCCTGACCATCTCAATACATGCCAAAATTCACATTCCTAAAATACTTCAAAGCAACGGACTAAGAAATTGTGTAAGCTAAACATTGGGGCTTAGAAAAATATTTCTTTAATATTTTAGAATTTTGGAGGTGAGGATAGATAGTTTATATCAGGGACTGCGGAGGAGGGTGCTAAGGGTGCCCAAGCACCTGCCCTCTTTACTTCTGTTTTAAAAGTGCCCTTTTCAGAGGAATATATTATCCCCCCTTGAGTAATCCAAATTACAAAATTCCCACTACTTATGTTTACTACGCTATAATCACATTGACTAATGTATACCCATTAATCATTATCCTCAAGTGACCTCCAGGCCTTGATAAGTGGTGATTCCATTCCTGTGTAAAAAAAAAAGGGTCTGTGCCCCCACCGTTACTATATTTTTGCTGTTATTTTTTTTTTCACTTGAGCACCTTCCCCAAAAAATTCTCTGCATTATTCAAGTCCTCAGATTTACAGTATTTAAATTATTTTCAGGTACTGTAGATATCCTAATGGTCAACATCCATTTGTTATTGGGTAATATCTTTCAAAGCGTATTGTGGTTATATGAGAAAATAAAGCTGCGTACGCATTATAAAAAAAAAAAATATGCATTAAAAAAAAACGTCAAAACACAAAAAAAAACAGCGCCAAAAAAAGTATCCCTCTCCAAAAAAAAAAAAAAAAACGGCAAAAAAAATATCCACCAAAAAAATAAAACATAACAAAATAATCCGAAAAGCGCAAAGTTCAAGCAAAAAAAAGGGGCCACACACGCAAAACTTCTATCCTTTTCAGATTAATGTATGCTCCCTCGAACGAACTGCGTACAACATCAGAGCCAATGCGTGTACATCAACCAAAATAACACCTTGCTTAAATTAAAACATTAACCATTAAAGTTTTTTTTTTCATTTTAGAATTTCCGAGTTGTCAATTTGGTCTCATTTCGTTTTCCGATACGCTCGATCTGACTTTTTGATCACCCGTCTGGTCTCCAGAACGTCTTCTGAATGTCGGTTATATTACATATTCATTGTTAATTATTTACACGAGACATACACATTTTAATCATGATTTTCTCTAGTTCAGATGGGTACAGTAAATAAACTTTTAACTTGAAATGACCCATAATATACTAATGTATAACATAAGGCACAAAAAAGAAACATTTATAATGCGTACAGGGTTAGGGTTAGGGTTAGTATTAATGTTTTTCTCATATAACCTCAATACGTTTTGAAGAGATTTTACCTTGTTATTGCATCTTGATAGTTGAAATGGAATAACATACTTCACTGTAGATTTATTTAAAAAATAAATATAAAAGCATAATCTAATCTTGCAGTTTTCTTAAAGTATTAATAAGTCACCTTAAAAGAAAAATAAACTTAAAGGAATAATTATTCTTTTAGTAAGAGTTATCGTTCCTTCCTAGCTGTTTTCTTTTAATTCGAGGTCTATTAACACTTAAGTTGTTTGCGCTCTTTTCTTTATATACAAAAGTAAAAGTTTACTTGTACTGTAGGCAGCATTGGACCATTAACTTATTTTTACTATACTAGATCCATTTTCTAGCTTAGATATTGAACATAACAAAAACAGAAACCAAAACAAAACAGAAATATTTACAAAAGAAATTTGAAAGTAATGGATCCCAGGCAACGCCGGGTCGGTGCAGCTAGTTTTATATATAGAGAGAGATTAATATCATCAAATAGAGAGAAGCTTTAAAATATAGGTTAATAGACAGTTTTCGTGGGGGTAGGTTCTATGTCACTCTAAGTAAGCACCTTGCTCTTACACCCCCCCACTACTACCGACCCTCAATCAAATGAAGTGTAAAACCAGGTTATCTCAGTACAAAAAATATTCAAAAAAGAAGACTTACACCCACCCACCCCACGCCCGTCACTAACAGCATGAAACCTGACAACATATTTCCGCGTAATTGGATGAACACCATGAAACTGAAGCAAAAAAAAAAAAAAACACAAACATTTATGGTAAGTTTGGAAACGATGCAAGAGGGAACTAAGTATTTATACAAACAATAAAAAAGAAGACGTTTTAAAAAGTAAGTTATCAGCTGAGTTTGGGTTGGATGAAAATCACAAACAAGAATCGCTTAATTAAATTATTTTTTCACTCTTTAACAAGTTCGGAATGGAAATAAACATATTCGAGTCACACACACACACACACACACACACACACACACACACACACACACACACACACACACACACTCGGGGGGGGGGGGGAATGTGTCCATGTTCCGATGCTAAAAACGATTTTTTAATTGTCTTTCAATGTTGGTAGTAATATTAAAATAGTAAATAATTGAATAAATTTTCAATAACAAGATTTTTATTATATATATATATATATATATATATATATATATATATATATATATATATATATATATATATATATATATATATATATATTAAGTAATGTGATTTATAATTTAAAAATTTAAAAAAAAATTTTAAATTTAAAAATCAAATTTTAATTAAATTAAAAATCAGTTTCATAAGAAGGAACAACAACAAAATCAATTATCTGTACGATCGTTTCGGAAATCCGTGCTTTTTATTGTGGTATACATGAAGTTATGTAGAACAATTATATATAGTTTTTTTGGTAAGCACGGTCTCCTCATCAGCAAATTTAGGAGGATTTTTATTGAATTTAAAAGACACCATAAATAAACCTAACATTAAAAGTAAGGCAGATGAATCTGAAAAAATTGAAATAAAAGGTTTGGATTTAAGATTTATAAGAAAATTAATATGGGTTAGAGATAGAAATGAGTAGAAAAAATATATATTTTTGAATTTACATAATAAATTTGATTTAAAAATATATAGAGATAGTTACCTTTTAGTTTTTCTTTTTTTGAAATCAGGAACTGTGTTTAAAGTAGTCATTTAGATGTTTGCTATAGCTTTTTATTTTATTGAATGATGAATTTTAAAAGGGCGACGCTCGTGCAATAAATTGTTTCCGTTAGCGTATTTTTGATTTAAAGACGCTACAGTTTATATATAGAGAGAGAATATTTATTTTACAAGTTTTTAAGGGGAGATAATTGTCATGTGTTATTGACTTTATTTATTATTTGTTTTACGGGTCTAAGGGAGGTAATTGGTCTAACTTAATTTATTAAAAAAAAATAAATAAATAAAAATAAAAAAATAATTGTAATCTATTTTTACTAATGAGTAATTTTTAATGATTTAAGGTGGTTTATATTTATTAAATTTAAACCAACGTTTATGATTACATGTCAGAAGCTCGTGTCTTGAATTTAATAGTTTGGTTGTACTTTTTATATCTTCATATTTTAAAATTTTTAGGGTCTCTTTTGTACATAGTGCACAAAATTTATCTCCTGGTTTATATGATTTGCAAGTCTCAATTATTTGCCATTTTAAGTTGAAAGAAATATTGCTATTTTTTAGTTGCCAAATATAGTTGGATAGAGTAGTTTGGTTTGATAGAGAGTTATTTTTAAAAGAATGTTTGTGCGTTGAAATTCTATGTTTTATTAGGCCAGATGTGGAACCAATATATATTACCTCTTGATTATTGTGATTATTTTCCGTTAGGTCTATTGTTGGATTATTATGTGGTGGGTTGATTAGTAATTGATCGGTAGATTGATTTAAGTTGGTGTTATTATTTAATCTGGTAGTTGAGTTATGGCTGTTAATAGGTTCTTGTAGATTTGGAGTTTTTGATACTGTGCAGCTATAGATAACATTTTTAATTTTACATGAGCCTTGTAGGGGACATTTATTTTTTCTTCTACAGTTACAGTCCGATGTATTTTGAATTAGCTCTAGGACATTTAACTATCGAGCTTATTATATATCTAAATTACAACGAGCACTTTCTATTTCCTGTATTTTAATTAAACTAGTAATTTCACTGTTACATTAAAATACACTTAGCTCTTTAGACTATTGTTCTAATCTCCTTTAAATTATATATATATATATATATATATATATATATATATATATATATATATATATATATATATATATATATATATATTAAATTATCAAATTAAAGGTATTCAGGAGATTTAAAACGAAGTTATTAAGACTACTCGATAAAAAAAGAGAAAAAATATAATTCTTTTATTTATATAGACAATGCTAATGTTTCGGATAATTGGTTGGCAAGAAACTAAAAGTCACTCGTCAGGCGACGTACTAAAGCTTATTTGCCACCGACGGCATTTGAGAACCAGATGTCCGAAACAGCACGTTCATATATATATATATATATATATATATATATATATATATATATATATATATATATATATATATATATATATACTAGCAAAAGTACCCGTCGTTGACTGGCTTCAAAAACAGCCTACAGAAAATGGACTCTGATTTATGAAAGTATGATAGATTATAAAAAGGAAGGGTTGTAAAGACATAGCTTCGAATTTGGGGGTATCAAAACCAAAGCAAAATATGATGAAAGTAAAAATAAAATAGATAAACACCATAATTTATTATACCATACCTGTTCACACTGGAACACTTATCACAATATTCTGTGGATCTATATTAAAAAACCTTGTTAAACTTTGTGATATATTTCCATTCTATGGAGGTCAGGCGCGAACGAACACCCCATAATTTTATTATACCATATTTCTTCAAACTGAAACATAATTATCAAAGTATACTTATGCAGATAGATATGAAAAGTCTTTATTAAAGTGTGTGCCTATTTCCATTCTATGGAGGCTAGGCGCGAACGCAGACCCCACAATTTTATTATACCATCCCTATTTAAGTTAAAACAGCAAATCAAAGTATTATTATGTACATCTATATCAAAAACCCTTGTAAACGTTTTTTTCCCCCCATTTATAAATTTTTTATTCCTATACTTTGTGGACCAGGCGCGAACGCAGACCCCACAATTTTAATGAACCACCGTTCTGCCCGATCAAAAATATCCATTCCTGTGTTTCGATACATCTTCTATCATTATATGTGATCAGTTTTCTATAATAGTCAACCATGTAGGCTGTTTTTTAAGCCAGTCAACGACGGGTACTTTTGCTAATATATATATATATATATATATATATATATATATATATATATATATATATATATATATATATAAGGAACTTTATCTGCGTGTCTGTTTGTCTGCATATCTCTGTGTCTGCGTATCTGTGAGTTCGTCCCCCATGGACTCAAAAACGTCTGAGCCAATTTTTATGGAATTTCAACCGAAGGTACTTTATTTACCTGGCAGTGTTCTTAGATAGGTTTTGTGTTGAAATGTCTTCGATAAGTATCGATAATCAATAATCGAAATAACCCGATGAAAAAGGGAACAGGCGATTTTGGCCAACGTGAACATCTTATACAGCCTAACATCGCAAATTTCACACAAAGGTACTTTATGTACCTGGTAGTGTTCTTAAATAGGTTTTGTATCGGAATGTTTTCGATAAGTATCGATAATCAAAATAATCCAATCAAAGAATGAACGAAGGGTCCAATATATAAAATCAATAGTAGGCTCTTTGATATGAGGAGATCGCGTTTGATTTAGCTGTTAAGGGGTCAACGTTAAACGATTTGACCTTTGAAACTCCTTCGCTAATTTTGGGAGTAAACACCTGAAATTTTAGATGTAGGTTACTTGGACATAGATCTAACTTTATAATTTGACTGGAACCAAAAACAATAAATGTTAAGAGGTCATAAATGGGGCCAAAATTTAAAAAAAAATTAACCTCTGCGGTCTTTACCGAATTACTTAGCCAATTTCTGGTCTAAACCTTTGAAATTTTACATAAAGTGTATTCAGACACAGGACAAGCTATTTAATCGCTTTTTGCTGAAACACTGGCTTCCAAGAGGTCAAAGTTCAAAAGATTTTACCTTTGCGGTCTCTAGCAAACTATTCAGCCAATTTTGGGTCTAGACATTTGAAATTTTACATATATGATATTCAAACATGCAGCAAGTTTTTTAATTAGCTTTTGGGGGAAAATTTGGCTGCAAAGACATCAAATTTGAAAGATTTTACCTTTGCAGACTCTACCAAACTCCTCCGCTAATTTTGGGTCTAAACACTTGAAATTTCAGATGTAGATTACTTGGACATGGATCAAACATCTTAATTTAATTTGAGCCCAAACAATAAAGGTTATGATCAAAAAATTGCCGTCTGCGATCTCTACCAACTTTTCTCTATGGTAGTTAAGAAAGCCTATTATATAGAAAGGCATTACCGTACATATTCACACTTATAAATATATACATACACACATAAAGTTATGAACAGTACATAGGGCCTGAGCAAAGCCGGGCGGAACTGCTAGTTTTTTATAACTTGGATCCTAATTTTGACTCCTTAGCATTTATTATTTTAGTTTCAAATCAAAATAAAAATTTTTACTCATGTCCAAGTTACCTACATCAAAAATTTCAAGTGTTTGAACCCAAAATTGGCAGAGAAATTTAGTAGAATCTGCAAAGGTTAACTCTTTAAACTTTGACCTTTTCGCAGACAAATTCTTGCCCCAAAACTGATTAAAGTGCTTGCCACATGTCTGAATACCCGTTATGTATAAATTTTAAATGTAGGTTCAAATTAAGGCTAGACAATCGAAGACAGGGGATTACTTTCGAAAATATCGGCGAAAAAAATGACCCCTCCCAGTTGACGGTGAACAAATTAATGTTTTTAGCCAATTCTTCGGTATTTGTCGTCTGAAGGGTCGAGCTTCAAAAGTATACTGATTTTGTGAAAATCCGCCGCCTCTGAAGAAAGTTTTAGGTAGACATGCAAACATACATACATAGATTTATATATTGGTAGCTCAAATTTTCGACCCAAAACGATTAAAATTTTCAAATTTTTTTTAACTTTGACTCCTATTATGACCCTCTAACATTTATTGTTTGAGGCTCAAATCAAGTTATTAAGTTAGATCCATGTCCAAGGAACCTATATCTAAAATTTTAAGCGTTTAGACCCAAAATTGGCGGAGGAGTTTGGTAAAATTCTCAAAGGTCAAACCGTTGAACTTTGACCCCTTAACAGCCAAATTTCTGGCTGAAAACGGATTACAAAGCTTTTCCACATCTCAGTACCGTGTATATCAAATTTCGAGTCTGTAGACTTAAAATTGACAGAGTTATTGCGTAGGGAAATGTACACAGACACGTTCAATTTTATATATATATATGTGTGTGTGTGTGTGTGTGTGTGTGTGTGTGTGTGTGTGTGTGTGTGTGTGTGTCTATGTATATGTTTATATCGAAAGAATTATCAATACTAAGTTGATTTATTGCCTTTGATTTGTCTTTCCTCTTGAAAATCGATAAAGTGTTCAATAAACGATATCTGTCATGAGAATCATTCGCGAGTCCGGAAACAACTAATGATTCAGATCGATAGCAAAGGAAGACTCGCCTCAGGTGTTGACGCTTAGTCACATAATCAGCTGGAAAACTCATAACAACCAATTGCAAACGACTTCACGAATTTTTAAAGTATGACTAAAATCACTGATTATACTAGCCGTTAAGACCGCGTCTCACGAGCAACAAGTGACTGATAACAAGTGAACTATTTACTGGTATGCACAGCAATGGCTCAAAAATGAGTCGTTGAGTGAAAATTTGGCCTCATTAATGGCTAGTCAAGCTGCCTCTTACACTCCTTATTGGAGGGAGAGCATTAATTAGAATGTTTCATACACTTATTGAAATTAGCTATACTGAATTTCTAGTATCACTACAAATTTTGTAAGTAAAATACAAAACGAGAAGTTAGAATAGTAGACATTTTAATCGAAGCCTATCCTGCCTTGACAGAGTACAAAATAGACTTCATGGTTTAGTGGGGGATGCCCTTTTCTCTTCCCTGCAACCTCTCTCCCATAGAAGAGACGTTGCAAGCCTGTCTTTGTTTTATTGTTATTTCCATGGCAGGTGCTCGTCTGAGCTCCAATCCCTCGTCCCCCCTCGCCAATCTTTCACGAGAAACACCCGTCTGGCTGAAACTACTGTCAATAATTTTCCCCACTCTTTATCTGTGCCTAAATCCAAACGTAGATTCCATGAGCAGAGCTTCTTTCTTAGAACTGCACGCCAGTGGAACTCTCTGCCGCTTGCCTGTTTCCCACCTGACTACAACTTGGACGTCTTCAAATCCAACATAAACAAACTCCTGACAAACCGCCCCCTTAAGTAAGACACTCTATCAAAACCCCTAATACTAATGATTACTACAATACTATCTCATTGATTACTGTACACGCAATAACCCTTATCCCTGAGTGGCCTTCGGGCCTTGATAAGTGGTGACCCCCATATAAAAAAAAGTAGAAAGTGAACCTAGCGTTTACTTTTAACAGTCGAGTAATTCTCGCTTCCCTTATTTTGTCCTTTAGTCCTCACATTCCATGAGCGATGTTTCTTACAAAAAAGGAAAGATTGTTGTACTCTGGGTCATAATCAATCCATATAACACTATTTTTTGGATAACTTTTGACGTTGGAGTACTATTTTTTACAAGCTTCTTACATCAAGTGGTTTACTGCCTTATTTGGAGCGATTTTCATTATATATATATATATATATATATATATATATATATATATAATTAAGCTGTATTAATACATACATAATAAAGCTGTACTGATTTATATATATATATATATATATATATATATATATATATATATATATACAGAGAGAGACACACAGACAGACAGAGTGATATATATATATATATATATATATATATATATATATATATATATAAAAGGGGACACACATAGATAAATGTTCATTAACGGTTTGTCTTTATTTCGAGACTTCTTCGAAATAAAGACGAAACATTGACGAACACAGAACTCGGTTCGTTCCTTTCTATTTCTCTATTTTGTCAGAATACTATTTCCATTCTTCTCCTCATATATATATATATATATATATATATATATATATATATATATATATATATATATATATATATATATATATAACTACTTAATTTACTCACATAAAATTAATATACGAAAGTATAAATTTATGCGTAAACTTTAAGTATTTACTTCAGAAGTGCTCAATACGTAGGTAGAGCTAGTTAGTAAGTTATTATCGTCATATATATTTTATAACTTATATATATACAGCTGTATTCCTGTCTATTTGTTCGCATAAACTATATATGACGTCATAGCACATGATATATCTTATATATGTGCAGTGTATGACGTTATATGTATGGTGCCATATATGATGGCGTTATATATGACATCATAGCAAAAAGACATTTTAAAAAAGGAGGGGGGGGGAATGAAAGTAAATATTTCCGGGCAATGCCGGGTAGACTATTATATATATATGTGTGTGTGTGTGTGTGCGTGTGTGTGTGTGTGTGTGTGTGTGTGTGTGTGTGTGTGTGTGTGTGTGTGTTATTTGTTTTTGTTTTTGCGATACGTTTTGAATGAATTCAAGTATTTACGAAAACGCATTTTTACCTAACTGCCTGCGAGTTGGGAATAATTTTCACTTTAACCAATTTGGTACCCCATATGGGGTATATGTATTATTTTTAACATATAATTATCCACTGATGCGTGTTTCATCGTCTACGGCTCATCAGAGTGGTTAAATTACTAGACGAAATCATAGACGACGAAACACGTATCAGTGGATAATTATATTTTAAAAACAATACATATATATATATATATATATATATATATATATATATATATATATATATATATAGAGTAGCGGCCCCAATGTGACACAGAAAAATAATTAATCATAGATGGTTTTGCCTCAATAGAAAAAAGGCAGGATTCTTCGTCCGTGTTTCACGCAACAGCTTTCCAGAGGAGGTAGTGATGATGCTTGCCATTTCCAGATTTGAAGTGGTCTTGGACAAATATTCAGATGGTATATAGACCTACATATTTTCTAACTGTGCATTTACGTGGTTTGTTGAGTTTTGCTATTTCTTTCACAAATGAATTTAGTTTGATTTAATTTGATTTAATTTGATTTAATTTGATTTAATTTGATTTGATAAACTATTGATGCTCCTTGCTTTTGTTCCTGCAAGTTTCACGTTTGCATAGAGCTCACTAAGATCATACATCAGGACTGTCTAGTCTGCTTGAAGTCTTCCTAATTCGCCAGAGCTGTTCGTTAACCTTGAAAGCAGCAAGGCGCGCCAGTTGCACACAAAGTCGAGGAAGGTTTGGTTCAGAACACACAAAGGGATGCTGTAAAAGCAACATTGTCATTTTAATTCCATTGACTTGTGGGTATCCTTCTGACACGTCTTTGCTAGACATGCACACATTGTTTTATCGTTATTTCCATGGCAGGTGCTCGTCTGAACTCCAATCTCTGGTCCCCCCCTCGCCAATCTTTCACGAAAAACACCCGTCTAGCTGAATCCACTGTCAAAAGCTTCCCCCACTCTATATCTGTGCCTAAATCAAAATGCGGATTCCATGAACAAAGCTTCTTTCTTAGAACTGCACGCCTGTGGAACTCTGTTCCGTCTGCCTGCTTCCCACCTGACTACAACTTGGATGTCTTCAAGTCCAATATTAACAAATTCCTAATGAACCGCCCCCTTAAGTAAACACTTCATCAAATCTCCACACTAACGTAATGTACTTGCAATAACCCTTATCCCTGAGTGGCTTCCGGGCCTTGATAAGTGGTGATCACTGTGTAAAAAAAAAAAAAAGCAGAGACGACCAGAGGATGATAGATCGTGATGGCAACTCCTCCCATATTTTTATTAGAGCCTTGTTAGTTGGGTAGCTCTGAAAAACATGTGCTATCTCCCCAACTAAGGTGAGGAAGAATTTATTGGTGCTGGTTTGTGTGTTGGCCGTTTTGCCCGGGTATTTGGAGGTGTTTGTTGAGCAAAAAAAAAAAAAAAAAGTGGTAATAGGCGGCAAGCTCGAACCCATACTGGAAAGGTGGAAAAGAATGTGAAAAAAAAAAAAAAAGTGATGTCTTTGCTGTTGCGCCCATCGCCAAACCGGAAATGGCGAAGGTTTAAATTAAGGCTAGTCAATCGAAAAGAGGGGATAACTTTCGAAAATCTCGTCGAAAAAAAAGCGACCCCTCCCTGTAGAAAAGTGCCCAGTTGAGGGTGAAGGAATTAATGCTTTTAGTCAATTTTTTCGATATTTGTCGTCTGAAGGGTCGAGCTTCAAAACGATACCGATCTCGAGAAAATCCGTTGCATCTGTTAAAATTTTTAGACAGACATACAAACATACGTACATACATACACACATTTAAACAGACAAGTGAAATTTATATTATAGATGATGGTGCGTGTGGCAAGGTTAGTGTGTTTTTGCAATAGAGAAGAATGCGTTGCTTAGCTGACCAGTTGTGATCTCTCTCTCTCTCTCTCTCTCTCTCTCTCTCTCTCTCTCTCTCCTGTTCTTTTTCTGCCTCTCTCGCTTTATATATATATATATATATATATATATATATATATATATATATTCATGTTTCTGACGTTTGGGCAATGTTAAAACATTGTTCATTCACTACCCGCATAGCAGAAGCTGAATAGTGCAACGGTTTGAAGTGCCGACTGCCGTTTGGCCGGTCAAGTTTTGATTCTGGCTTAAGATAGTTGCTTGTCTAACCGCATTGATGAGCTGTGATACAATGAAACAGTATTGTATACATATACAGTTATAACAATATTTAATGAATAGTGATATTTACAACTAGAAATAAAATAAGTTTAGGGCTCACAAAATTTGTACCAGAACTGTCCGCAATGACCTGTGGCGCAATAGTCAGAGTACTTAGAAAAATCAATTGTAAAAAGTGATATTCTCCTGAAGGTCGAAAATTCAATTCTCAGACTGAAAAATATAATTGTGAATTACTTATGAACTCTATCCAGTCATGGCTGACAGAACAAGAGCATGCTACCCCTCTGACATTAAAGCATTCCACCATGCATTATCTGCAAATGTCCTTATTTCTGGCGATTTTGCATCTCCCATTTTAACTTCTTTGACGTCATTCCCGGGCACCTGGCAAATATCCTACATGCTTAGTTGATTATATAGTCTATGATTGCATCTATTGGGCTACGGTGAACTATTGATCTTTAAAAGCTATACTAACAACTAATATTCCAGCCATGAGAAATGAATTTCTAAGATATGGTCCACACATGGGTCCAGATAAGGACACTAGATTTTTACAAATGAATATCTAAGATTTTGTTTCTTGCTGTGAAAATGTAATATTCCCACTCCAAGACAAACGATAGAAAAGCGGAGATTTGCCATAAAGAACAACTCAACATGCTGAAGTGCTCTCTCACAGTCAGATGAAGCCTGCATTTCTTGAATCTGACAAGATGACACGTGCAATTCCGGTAGTTTTTTTTTATTTCTTTTCAAATATTCGAACACATTATGCAAACAGAAAAGCTATGACAGCCGTGAACAAAAGGTTCACTAGTCATCCAAGAGATGACTCGCTGGAGGGCAAACTAAGATGGCTGCCGATTCAAATAAACAGACACAAATGATAGGTGAATATGCAATCAGTGTAGAAAGAGACTTTTAAAAAGTAATTATTAGTGTTGGGACGATTAATTGAAATTAATCATTTAATTCTTTTTATGTTTAAATTATTATCATTTCTGATGACCTAAAGAATAAAAAACATCCGCCATTGACTTTTTATTATAGATGGATTCCTTTTTAAATACATTTTAGGCAACAGGGTAGATCTGAGGTGGTTGTCTTATTTCCTATATATATATATATATATATATATATATATATATTAGCAAAAGTACCCGTCATTGACTGGGTTCAAAAACAGCTTACAGAAAATGGACTCTGATTTATGATAGTATGATAGGTTATGAAAAAGAAGGGTTGTAAAAAGATAGCTTCGAATTTGGGGGTATCAAAACCAAAGCAACATATGATGAAAGTAAAAATAAAATAGATAAACCCCATAATTTATTATACCATACCGGTTCACACTGAAACACTTATCACAATATTCTGTGGATCTATATTAAAAAACCTTGTTAAACTTTGTAACATATTTCCATTCTATGGAGATCAGGCGCGAACGAACACCCTATAATTTTATTATACCACATTTCTTCAAACTGAAACATAATTATCAAAGTATACTTACGCAGATAGATATGAAAAGTCTTTATTAAAGTTTGTACCTATTTCCATTCTATGGAGTCCAGGAGCGAACGCAGACCCTGCAATTTTATTATACCATCCCTATTTAAGTTAAAAGATACTTATCAAAGTATTCTTATGCACATCTATTTCAAAAACACTTGTAAACGTCTTTTTTTAATTTTTAAATGTTTTATTTCCATACTTTGTGGACCAGGCGCGAACGCAGACCCCACAATTTTAATGAACCACCGTTCTGCAGGATCAAACATACCCATTCTTGTGTCTCGATACATCTATCATTATATGTAATCAGTTTTTTAAAATAGTCAACCATATAGTAGCCTATTCGTGACCACACACACACACACACACACACACACACAGCTTTATATTATGTATATATATATATATATATATATATATATATATATATATATATATATATATATTCATGTTTCTGGCGTTTGGACGATGTTAAAACATTGTTCATTCACTACCCGCATAGCAGAAGCTGAATAGTACAACGGTTTGAAGTGCCGACTGTCATTTGGCCGGTCAAGTTTTGATTCTGGCTTGAGGTAGTTGCTTGTCTAGCTGCATTGATGAGCTGTGATACAATGAAACAGTATTGCATACATATACAGTTATAACAATATTTAATAAATAGTGATATTTACAACTAGAAATAAAATAAGTTTAGGGCTCACAAAATTTGTACTAGAACTGTCCGCAAGGACCCGTGGCGCAATAGTCAGAGTACTTAGAAAAATCAATTGTAAAAAGTGATATTCTCCTGAAGGTTGAAAATTCAATTCTCAGACTGAAAAATACAATTGTGAATTACTTATTACCTCTATCCAGTCATGGCTGACGGAACAAGAGCATGCTACCCCTGTGAAGTAAATAAAGGGTTATGTTCGAAATTCCGTCCAAAATTCCGAGTTTGACAGAAACATTCTTGAGTTCGACAAGATACACCTGAAGAAGATCGAAGGTTACATCGACCGAAATGTTATGAAAATGACACTCAAGATGAGAACAGTAATCCGATGAAGTTAAATAATAAGTATATATATATAATTATTTATGAGAAAATTAATATATACCCGATGATTGGATGATTATATATCTCATAAAGAATACAAGTTTTCAAATTTAATAATAATATTTGATGAGAAGAAATTCAAATTTATAAAAAGGCACAACAATGCAAAAGGTGTGACGGATAGACTCCACAAGCAACTCAAAATATAGTAGTGAAACCAGCTATGCACTTTCACTTTTATTGATCCAATTCGTGTGTATATGCATAAGCATACATATATAGATTTATGGTTGACTTTTTTTTTAAACGGTAAATACGATCAAGTAGTGGCTTTACGTCGAAGATCGTTTAACTTAGAAAATCGTCCATATTTTATTTGGACGAAGATAAATAATATTTTTATTCATTTTTTGAAACAGTAATCTATGGGCATGCATGTTTCGAATGCATGTTTCGAAGTTCCTTCCTGTCTTCAGCAATCAAACCCCGGACCATGTGTATCTCAGAACACTCCTATCCTGCCTTGACAGAGATCAAAACCGGCTTTGAAACCTAGTAGACGATGCTGTTTTCTTTTCCCTACACCCTGTTCCCCACAGAAGAGACACTGACAGCCTATCTCTGCCTTACTGCTATTTTCATGACAAGTGCTCGTCTGAGCTCCAATCTATGGTCCCCCTTGACAAACCTTCACAAAAAATACACTCGTCTATCTTCAACCACTATCAACAATTTTCCCCTCCCACTCTCTATCTGTGCCTAAATCGAAACGCAAATTCCATGAACAAAGCTTCTTTCCTAGAACTTCCCACCTCTGGAACTTTGTTCCACTGGCCTGCTTTCCAACTTACTATAATATGGAAGTCTTCAAATCTAATGTAAACACATTCTTGTTGGGCTGGACCATAAATAATCAAATTATACCCAATTTCCACCACTAACGATTATTAGGCCATTGTCCTGGCAACCATTGAACACTCATTAATCTTCATCCTCAAGTGGCCTCCAGGCCTTGATAAGTGGTAACTCCCTTGTAAATAAATGAATAAATAAATAAGCATTTATGTTTTTGTAATCTAAAAGCAACTCATTTAACATTATGATTCAAAAGTTTTTAGATCTAGTTCCTGTTGATTTTGCAGTGGGAGCAAGTTCTGTACAGTTCTAGGAGATCCACCCTCCCAGGCCTTGCCTTCTCTCTTTGAGAAGGAGTTAGTCCATTGCTGATCGCCTGAGCAGGGAATGCCGACGGGGCTTCCCTGACACTTTTTGCAAGTTAGAGTGTCTTTTCTTTGAGGCGCTGACTTCTTAATCCCACTTTCCGACTGCGGTGTCTAAGTTCTTGCAGTGGGAGTGAACTAAATACCTTCAGACTACTGTTCTCTTCTTAAATGCTATCCGCACCGACTGGAATGCATATGTATAAATACGATGAGGGAAGTAGTTAACATAATTATAGATAAATGCAGTTATATACATAGACAAATATACAAGCGCAGGAGAGTCAGACAGAGAGAGAGGAAAGGAGAAAGAGAGAGAGAGAGAGAGGGGGGAAGAGAAAGAAAGAGAGAGAGACGAGGGGAAAGATCTATAAAAAAAGGTATGTTGTATTATTATCTTTATATTAATACGATAGCGTGTTATTTTCTGTGCCACGCTTACATCTTTTTTCTTCCGAGTGACTCTCGTTGAATTGTTACTAGACTGGGTGGTCGGCGTTGCCCGGGTGTTTGGAGGTGTATGTTGAGCAAAAAAAAACAAAAACAAAAAAAAGTGGTAGTAGGCAGGCAGGCTGGAATCCGTACCGCGAAGGAGGAAAAGAACGTGAAAAAAAAAAAAAAACGTGACGTATTTGCTGCTGTATTAATCGCCAAACCGGAAGAGGCGAAGATTTACATTAAGGTTAGTAAATCGAAAAAGAGAGGATGACTTTCGAAAATATTGTCAAAAAAAGCGACCCCTCCCTGTAGGCAAGTACCCAGTTGAGGATGAAGGAATTAATGCTTTTAGCCAATTTTTCGGTATTTGTCATCCGAAGGGTCGAGCTTCACTACGATACCAATCTTGTGAAAACCTATTGCCTCTGTCGAAAGTTTTAGGCAAACATACATACATACATACATACATACATACATACATTTAAACAGACAAGTGAGATTTACTTAATTGTTATGACCTATTTCTTGTAGTAAATAATTTTATGAAGAATTCTTCATAAGTTTTGGTTTCGGTTTCGATTGTAGCTGATAGCACTCAAGTGATCTATTATTTTTTTATAAATAATTTTATCAAAAATTCTTCATGAGTTTTGATTTCGGTTTTGCTTATAGCTGAAGGAACTCAAGTTATATATATATGTACTTATATATATATTTTCCCTTAGCTTTGGTTTCGGTTTTGATTCAAGCTGATGCACCCACGTCATATGGATATATTTGTTTTCATTTTTGAAATCGCACTTTTATAATATACTAGCGGGGGTATCCAGCGTTGCTCGGGTGTTTGGAGGTGTGTATGTAGGAGAGGGTGACCCTGTTTTGATATTATTAAAAAAAAAAAAAACATGATGTTAAGAAACATTCGAAAAACCAGTACAAAGCAAAACAGCGAACAAATGTTAAAAAAAAAAAAGGAAAAAAAAGGTGTAAAAGAGGAAAAAAAAGTTTAGGTAGAAAGACAGGCTCAAACCCGAAACATTGAGGCTAAGGCGGAAAAAATATACCCTACACGTTACCCCTACGCCAAAGAGACATGGAACTTAGAATTGATAGAATTAAAGCTTTAAAAACACTTGCAGGTGGTTTTAAACTAACATCAACTTTTTCTAGGTCAAACATGACGTCATTGTTGTAGTAGCAGAAACAGAGAGAAATGAAGGAACGATGTTTTCGCCACCCCTTCCTGTACAAAACTGATGATCTTAGGGTGAAGGAATTAATGTTTTTGGCCAATTTTCGATATTTGTCGGGCGAAGCTTGGAACTTTAAAATGATGCCTATCTGGCGAAAATCCGTGACCTGTGTCGAAAGTTTTTGTGAGACATACAAACATACACACATTTTCGCTTTTATATATATATAGACTAGCGGAGGGGGGGTACCCGGCGTTGCCCGGGTGTTTGGAGGTGTGTGTTGTTTTGGGTAAATCAAAACTCCAGGGAGGGGGGTTAAAATAAAAAACAAAGTTTTGGTAGGTGAGTATGAGGATCGAACCCGAACCCTTGAGGCAAAGTTGGAAATTAAAGTGTGAAAAAAAAAGTGCAACGTTAACCATTGGGCCACCGCGAAATACTAACGGAAACACATTTTAATTTATTTAATTATTTAGAATTGGCAGGTGCACGTTTTAATGACTTAATGAGGTCAATTTTGACTGCGGGGTAGTATTTCATTTACTGCGGGAACGCTTTTTTTATTTTTATTTTCCCAAGATGTTGGGGGGGGGGAACCAGCTCCTCATAAAAAAGGGATTATTGTCTAAATTGAATAGCAATTGTCTGATATAAGGAAAATATTTCCATATTGATCAAATCTGATTGCTTTCGGACATTTCCGGCGATCGCGACCGGAAAAATACTGCCAGAATTAGTGCCGCTTTTATTATATGAAAAAGCCTAATCCACATGCGGCGAGCAAAAAATGTTGAATATTTATCTTTTCGAAGTCGAGCAAATTAAATAGACAGGCGACCTCCATTATTAACTCATAGATATTATGATTTATATGTGATATAAAAAGTCTTAAGAAGTTGTGAGCCGACCAACCGCTTCTCAGAAAAAAGCCTTTTACAGACATACACAAAAAGCGAACATACATACACACATACACAAATACATACATACATACATACACACATTTTCGCTTTTATATTTATAGATAAGAATCAATAGAAAATTAATTCTATAATAATTTATACGAAATCTGTATAAATTTAAATATCATATTTAAGCATATTTTATGACCAGGCTATGCCAGGAGTCCTTGCTAACTTAGATAAATACTTTTGCAGTTTTAACAAAAGAGCTACAATAATATCAGGGCGTCTCCATTTACGAATGCCAACATCAATATATTACATGTGAAAGTGTCCATTGTGGAATTTCCACAAGTCCTGCTAGTTGAAGAGAATTATGAAAGCATTTTGACCACAAGGTGTGCGGTCACTGGTCAGCTTTATCACACATAACAAG
This sequence comes from Euprymna scolopes, assembly GCF_053919585.1. Taxonomy (NCBI): domain Eukaryota; kingdom Metazoa; phylum Mollusca; class Cephalopoda; order Sepiida; family Sepiolidae; genus Euprymna; species Euprymna scolopes. Next base: position 30,072,668 of record NC_136491.1, read on the forward strand.
CATTCCAGAAAATGACCAACACCTAGTAGCCAGTCAATAAGTCAAATGAGATTAGTTCAAAGTCCAAATACAATGTCGTAATTACCTGTTGGTATACCCTTAATTAAGAGCACTTCATACCTCGAGAGACACCAACCTGTTATTGTCAAGCTATGGTATGCGTCACCCTTGAATGAACGTCGCTTGGTGGCAATCTTCAGAAGGATAAATATTTGCCTTCACTTAAACTAAGCAGACTGTTTTCATTTACGACATATCAATCCTTTTATTTTTTTAGATTATTTAACGTCGTAATATCCAGTCATTATGTTTACAATTTTTTTTTTTTTTTTTTTTGGGGGGGGTTGCTTCAAGTTCTGAATATTCTAAAATATATGTATTATTAATGGAGATTTGGTATCTGTCTGTTTGAAACTAAAACTGTGCTATTACTTCTATCATTAATACTCAGTTCTGCTAACAATATATCTATATATTAATCCGATAGCGTGATTGTTATTTTCTGCGTCATGCTTACATCCGGGTCGTTAAATTGTTATGTACTTCCATTTCTTGACATATATAATTTTTTTAAGAATTCTTCATAAGCTTTGGTTTCGATTTCGATTATAGCTGATGACACTTAAGTGATCTATTTTTTTTTTTTTTATAAATAATTTTTCAAGAATTCTTCGTAAGTTTTGGTTTCGATTATGGCTGAAGGAACCAAAGTTATATATATATATATATATTTGTATCTGTCTGTTTGAAACTAAAACCGTGCTATTACTTCTATTATTAATGGAGATTTGGTATCTGTCTGTTTGAATATAAAACTAGACTATTACTTTCATTAATACCGAGTTCTGATAACAATACTATCTATATATTAATCCGATAGCGTGATTGTTATTTTTTGTGTCATGCTTATATCCGGGTCGTTAAATTGTTATGTACTTCCATTTCTTGTCATAACTTTACCACAAATTCTTCTATAGTTTTGGTTTCGGTTTCGATTATAGCTGATGGCACTTAAGTCATCTATTTTTTTTTTATAAATAATTTTTCAAGAATTCTTTGTAAGTTTTGGTTTTGGTTTCGATTATGGCTGAAGGAACTCATTTTATATATATATAAATATTTTTTTTTTCATAAGTTTTTATTTCGGTTTCGATTCAAGCTAATGCGCCTAAGTCATATGAATATATATATATATATATATATATATATATATATATATATATATATATATATATATATATATATTAAATCGCAACTTTATAATATATAAAAATCAATCGAACATTAACTCTATAATAATATATACGAAATCTGCAAGAATTAAAATATCATATTTAAGCATACTTTACAACTGGGCTTTACCGGGCGTCCTTGCTAACTTAGATAAATACTTTTGCAGTTTTAACAAAAAAGCTTCTTTCTTAGAAGTGCACGCCTGTGGAACTCTCTTCTGTTTGCCTGTTTCCCACCTGACTACAACTTGGATGTCTTCAAGTCCAACATAAACAAATTCCTGATAAACCGCTCCCTTAAGCAAGACACTTTATCAGATCTCCATTACTAACGATTACTACGATATTGTCCCATTGATTACTGTACACGCAATAACCCTTATCCCCGAGTGGCCTCCAGGCCTTGATAAGTGGTGAATTCCATGTAAAAAAAAAAAAAAGTTACAATAATATCAGAGCGTCTCCATTTACACTGAACATCTACAGAATTCCAACATCAATATATTTACATATGAATGAGTCCCCGGTGGAATTTCCACAGGTCCTGCTAGTTTTAAATTAATGCGTTATCTCTATGCTCAATATAATGTAGTATTTGTTCAGTTGTTCTAATAGAATCCTCCCAGGCATTACCTTCTCTTTTTAGGGGAGTAAGCCTGTTCTGTGGCAAAGATATCATCCTCCCAGGCATTATCGCGGAGGGAAGTAATGTAGTAGTTCTTCTGTCGTTATGATGGCATCCTTTCAGGCATTACCTTCTCCTTTCAGGACAGAATAAGGTATGTGTTCGCTTATCATATATGTTGTTGACTCAAAGATATTCATACATAGACACCCTGCTAATACAGACGTACATATACACCTATACACATATAATTTTTATGATTTCAGGTTAAAATGAACAACTGTAGCAGGAATTGAAATACACCCTATTAAAGCCTGATTGTCACAGCTGGTGAATTTTAAATATGCAATCTGGATTTGAAGACACTGTAGAAGAACGATATGCAATAAAATTCTGTCTTAAACTTGAAAAAAATGCCACAGAAACATATGCAATGCTTCACATTGTTTTTGGACCACCTTGCCTGAATTGAACATCAGTTTGTGAAAGGCATAAGAAATTCAAGGAAGACAGGGAGTCTGGGAAGGATGATGAGAGGTGTGGGAGGAGTAAGGAAGTCAGAACACCAGAGGTGATTGGCCAAATAAAGAATTTCAATGATAAGCACTGCCGGGTGTTTATCGAGACAATAAGTGCACAGTTTGGTGTCAGTGTGGAAGCTGTACATACAATTATTTGCAAGGAACTTCAGATGCAGAAGATTTGTGCAAAAATTTTCCCCCAGGGTGCTCAGAGAAGATCATCCTTATCACAGACTATTTGACTAAGATGGGCATCAAAACAGTTTCTCACTCTCTCTATAGTCCAGAACTTGCTTTCTGTGACTTTTGGTTATTCTCTAAGCTCAAGGAAAACTTAAGAAAGTGTCGGTATGAGACAATTGAGGAGATGACAAGAGGCTGTGACATAAGTCATTGACATGTTTACACAAGTGGACTTCCATGGAGCCTTCCAGAAGTTGTTGGAACGGTACAACAAGTGCATTACAGCCGGAGGAGATTACTTCAAAGGGGACTAGAGTGTCATATGTTTACTATCAATAAACGTGCCCATACGACAAAAGTCTGGAAATTTATTGAAGGCACCTCATAAATGTAGAAGAGCAACCAGGAAAGTAAAAAAGGAAACTGCAAGGAGGAAGTTTTTAATTCGCATAACCTTGTTGTTTACGTGTTTTTTTTTTTTTTTTTTTTTTTTTTTTGCTGAAAGAGGCGGGGTGCTTTGTTTACTTGGGTTGCAACCTCCAGAAATAAGTTGACCTGAAAATACTTATTTTCTATATCATATTTGTGTGTTTGTTTGTCCCTTCCTTTTTTTTTTTTTCTCAGAAAGTACTAGGACGATCTGAATGAAATTCTATATGGACCTTTGCTTTAATAAAGTGCAGAAAACTAGTTATGTTATCCGTCCGATGCACAGTTAGGGATTAATAAGGATTAGTCACCATGCGAAATAAGTCTGGAAACTTATTGAAGGCACCTCATATAAATGTAGATTGAGGGTGTTAATCCAATTGTATTTTTTGCTCAAGTAGCGATTTAGTATATTATCATTTATATGGTTTTTGAGCTTGCATTGAATGAAGGAAACATGGAAATTCGTTTGTTTTTTTATATGAATATTATTGAGTCTAATCATCTTTTGTACAGCATGAAACGATAAAATTGTTGCCCTAGAAAAGACAACATGATTCCATTTCCTTTTGATGACAACCGACTTCCTTTTTTTTGTTGTTGCATTTAGTTGGCTACTTGTGTACCGATAGGAGTCTTCTATCATGTCTGAAAGCGACACAATATTCAACAAGTGAGTTCGGGGATGTGCCACTGTAAAACTCATGCTCTTTACTGATCAAAGTTATGACAACAAGACCATTGCCAGCACCCTCAAAATGCAAATCCGGACGGTATAACAGTTGAGGACACAGCTCAATGAAGTTTCCAGCCACGGTTATGGTCTTCAGTGTAGTTTCAAGTGAGAGCCACATCATGCCACTTTTGCAAAACACAATCATGTTCTGCAAAGTCAAAGCCAGAAACAACAATTACAGTTTCCAGAAATATACTGCGGTTTCATTGATTTATTGTTTAAGGAACCCCTTGTTAACCATGTAAAATCGTCAGTGTTTCACATGATGAAGACAGTCCAAAAAAAAAAATGAAGGTGATGAGCAATTTGCACTTTAGTTCTCGCATTCTTATGATCGATCACTCTATCGATTTTTTCACACACACACACACACACACACACACATATTGCATACGGTATAATCGCATTGACACACTAGTTCTCGTCAGATCACCAAAGTTAAGCAATGTTGAGCCTGGTTAGTACCAGATGGGTGACCACTTGGCAATTCTAGGTGCTGTATATACTCTCTGCTTATCTCAGCATTTGTTTCCAGTCGTCCTATACATACACTTCACTGGCTACTGGTATTTTTAAAATGTTAACGCAGGAGAGGTGTAATTGGAGATTGCACACATCCTGCCACAAAAATTTTCACACGCAAGTACGCCTTCGTGGGTATCCATAGTCTGTCAAAGATTGAAGGAGCCTGTTTATATATATATATAGTCATCCACGTACAGTACTGTTTCGCTGTTTCACAACTCATTAGTGCGGCTAGACAAGCAACTACCTCAATATATATATATATATATATATATATATATATATATATATATGTATATATATATATATATATATATATATATATATATATATATATATATATATATATATATATATATATATATATATATTAGGGTTGGGATGATTGATTAGAATCGAAATTGGAAATCGGAAAGATCAAAACTTTATGGGATATCGAAATCCATATCAGAATCAGAAAAATTTTCGCCTATTTTCCGATGCCAAAACCGATTCCTTAAATTATCTTTTTTATTTGATTTTGTTCTTATAAAACATATTCCACTTCTTGTAGTAACAATAAAATATTAAATATTTATTGATTGAACCTTCCAGTGAGACTAAAATCTCTAGATCACCCCCTCACAAGTGTGTTTTTACTTTTGTTAAAATATAAGCACATTTAAGATGCGTTTTTACGGTAATCGGGACAAAATAACACTTTTGTAGTTAAATATTTGGACTCAGAATCAGTAATCGTATCGGAATTTAGTACGGAATCTGTAATTGCATAAGAATCGAGAAAAATATTGGAATCGTCCCATCACTAATATATATATATATATATATATACCTATATATATATATATATATATATATACATATATATATACCTATATATATATATACATATATATATATACACACATATATATATACACCCATATATATATATACACACACATATATATATACATATATATATACATATATACATACATACATATATATATGTATATATATATATACATACATATATATATACATACATATATATATATACATACGTATGCATATATACATATATATACATATATATATATATACATATATATATATATACATATATATATATACATATATATATATATACATATATATACATATATATATATACATATATATATATACATACATATATACATACATATACATACATATATATATACATATATATATACATACATACATACATATATACATATATATATATATATATATATATATATATATATATATATATATATATATATATATATAAAGCAAATGGAGGGTATTAATTCAATTGTATTTTTTGTTCTGAACAATTCTCAAGGTGTAGTGGTTTATAATTTATATGGTTTTTGAGCTTGCATTGAATGGAGAAAGTATGAAAATTATTGGCAAATAGATAACGTTTTATATATATATATATATATATATATATATATATATATATATATATATATATATATATATATGACGAGATGAATCTAAACTCACTATTGAGTCTGGCCACCTTTTGAGCCACGTCGCTTTGAGTCGGCTCACAGGTGTTGAACTCTTTATTCTATTGCAGATCGCAAAGGTGCTTGGCGCCACCGAAAGTAGTATTTGATTTTTCCGACATCGTTAATGTGTCATTTCAGGCCTGAATGCGTTCAATATTACTGATAAAGAACCCGGCCTGACAAGAAACCTGTCTGTCTTTCTTATGATTTTTTGAATTATTTATCACTGTCAACCCTCAGTGGCGGAACGCAACGGCGATGGATACATATCCAATCTTCCTTTGTGCCGTTACCCTGAAGCAACTTCTAATGTCCTTCAACATATGGAACGCATAAAAGCAACTTGTTTAAAAGAAATACTGTTTAGCTCGCAGCATTGTGCCACCATTACGAAATCGGATTTCTTCATTGCTGAACAATATATTTACCAATTGATATTAGATTTGAACATCTATTATTACTTCCACCAAGGTCGTTATGTATGAGGCCAAAATTGTCCTGATGTTTGTTTGTGTGTTGCCCAATACCCACATCTCTTGACCAATCATATATATATATATATATATATATATATATATATATATATATATATATATATATATATATATATATATAAATTTAAAGGAGATTAGAACAATAGTCTAAAGAGCAGAGTGTATTTTAATGTAATAGTAAAATTACTAGTTTAATTAAAATACAGGGAAAGAAAAAGTGCTCGTTGTAATTTAGATATATAATAAGCTCGATAGGTAAATATCCTAGAGCTAATTTAATATTCAGTAATGTGATTAATAATTTAAAATTCAAATTAGAATTAAATTAAAAATCCGTTTCACAAGAAGGAACAACAACAAAATCAATAATTTGTACGATCGTTACATGAGCCTTGTAGGGGACATTTATTTTTTCTTCTACAGTTAGAGCCTGCTATATTTTGTATAATTGTATTTTGTAGTTTATTAATTTTTTTTTATTGTTGGAACTAATTATTTTTTGATGAAGGTTTGGCATAGTAGAGTAGGACACTTTAATTGTATGCTTATTGAATATTTTATTATATCTATGGGGGGCTTTAATATTTCTATCCAATATTTAAAAAAATTCTCTGGCTAAGTTTGTCTCAAGATTTTTGGAATATGGAGGGTTGAACCATAGAGTCTCCTTATGTCTGTTTTTACGTTTACGAGTTTTAGTTTGCTGTTTGTTTGTATTAGTATCTAATATTTGTGGTTTGGTTTTATCTTGCGTTTTGTTCATTTTTTTTAAAACGTATACGGGAAGACATTGCCATATTGTAGGTTATTACGCTCTTAGTAGATTTATTTTCAATGTAGTTTATGTTTCTATCATTTTTATTTATGAATTTAATTTGTGAATTGTATCCTGAGTTTTTAAGGGCTTCATTGGAATATTTTTCGTTTTTACTAAATATAGATTTGCTAGAAGACAGCCTAGAAATTTTTAAAGAGACATTGGGAACTATTGATTTCAATATTGATTTCGGGTGGTTTGATTCATTATGGACATATAGCTTTATTTATGGTGTCTTTTACATATATTAAAAACCCTTCTAATACTTTGCTGATGAGGAAACTTTGTTTGTTAAAAATACTATATGTAAAAACTATTGTCCGTGGCTTAATGTCTACCAGAATAAAAACATTGTTTTCCGAAACGATCGTACAAATTATTGATTTTGTTGTTGTTCCTTCTTGTGAAATGGATTTTTAATTTAATTCTAATTTGAATTTTAAATTATTAATCACATGATTTGAGGTTGCTATTTTTCAAAGGTAAGGTAACCAGTGAAATATAATGAGGTTAATACAAGAGTGCTCATTACGGAAGTAGAGCAAGTTACACTTTCAATTTGTCTTTACATAAGCAGTAATTTATTGCTACACAGTCATGAGCATGTCTTAGTCTTCTAGTATTTAGTAACTAGAGACCTCATCAGGCAACAACGCTTCACTTTTGAATATAAGTGTTGTTGCCTGATAAGATCTCTAGTTACTAAATACTAGAAAACCAAAACATACTTATGACTGTGTAGCAACAAATTACTGCTTATATGAAGACAAATTGAAAGTATAGGTGATTAAATGACTTACTGACTAGATGTTTTTTTTAATGAATGATAAAAAATAATTTTTGTGTGGTTTCAAATGTTAAAAACTTCAAAGACTATATATATATATATATATATATATATATATATATATATATAAGAGCAAATATCAGATGTTTTGCGAATACATACGGAAAGCAATAGAGACGGATGTCTATTTTTCATCCGTCTTTTTTAGCCTAAAAATATTTAAATCTGGAAAAGAAAAAAATGATTTTTTGCAGCACGTAATTTTATTTCCTTATTACAACACATACTTTTATTGCCTCTTACAAAATGTACTTTTATTGCCTCTTACAAAATGTACTTTTATTGCTTCTTACAAAATGTACTTTTATTGCCTCTTACAAAATGTACTTTTATTACCTCTTACAAAATGTATTTTTATTACCTCTTACAAAATGTACTTTTATTACCTCTTACAAAATGTACTTTTATTGCCTCTTACTAAATGTACTTTTATTGCCTCTTACTAAATGTACTTTTATTGCCTCTTACAAAATGTACTTTTATTGCCTCTTACTAAATGTACTTTTATTGCCTCTTACTAAATGTACTTTTATTGCCTCTTACTAAATGTACTTTTATTGCCTCTTACAAAATGTATTTTTGTTACCTCTTACAAAATGTACTTTTATTACCTCTTACTAAATGTACTTTTATTGCCTCTTACTAAATGTACTTTTATTGCCTCTTACAAAATGTACTTTTATTACCTCTTACAAAATGTATTTTTATTACCTCTTACAAAATGTACTTTTATTACCTCTTACAAAATGTATTTTTATTGCCTCTTACTAAATGTACTTTTATTGCCTCTTACAAAATGTACTTTTATTACCTCTTACTAAATGTACTTTTATTGCCTCTTACTAAATGTACTTTTATTGCCTCTTACTAAATGTACTTTTATTGGCTCTTACTAAATGTACTTTTATTGCCTCTTACTAAATGTACTTTTATTGCCTCTTACTAAATGTACTTTTATTGCCTCTTACTAAATGTACTTTTATTGCCTCTTACAAAACGTACTTTTATTGCCTCTTACAAAATGTACTTTTATTGCCTCTTACTAAATGTACTTTTATTGCCTTTTACAAAATGTATTTTTATTGCCTCTTACAAAATGTACTTTTATTGCCTTTTACAAAATGTATTTTTATTGCCTCTTACAAAATGTACTTTTATTGCCTCTTACAAAATGTACTTTTATTGCCTTTTACAAAACATACTTTTGTTGCCTCTTACTAAATGTACTTTTATTGCCTTTTACAAAATGTATTTTTATTGCCTCTTACAAAATGTACTTTTATTGCCTCTTACAAAATGTACTTTTATTGCCTCTTACAAAATGTATTTTTATTGCCTCTTACAAAATGTACTTTTATTGCCTCTTACAAAATGTACTTTTATTGCCTCTTACTAAATGTACTTTTATTGCCTTTTACAAAATGTATTTTTATTGCCTCTTACAAAATGTACTTTTATTGCCTCTTACAAAATGTACTTTTATTGCCTCTTACAAAACATACTTTTGTTGCCTCTTACTAAATGTACTTTTATTGCCTCTTACAAAATGTATTTTTATTACCTCTTACAAAATGTATTTTTATTGCCTCTTACAAAATGTACTTTTATTGCCTTTTACAAAATGTACTTTTATTTCCTCTTACAAAATGTACTTTTATTGCCTCTTACAAAATGTACTTTTATTGCCTTTTACAAAATGTACTTTTATTGCCTTTTACAAAATGTATTTTTATTGCCTTTTACAAAATGTACTTTTATTGCCTCTTACAAAATGTACTTTTATTGCCTTTTACAAAATGTATTTTTATTGCCTTTTACAAAATGTATTTTTATTGCCTCTTACTAAATGTACTTTTATTGCCTCTTACAAAACGTACTTTTATTGCCTCTTACAAAATGTACTTTTATTACCTCTTACTAAATGTACTTTTATTGCCTCTTACTAAATGTACTTTTATTACCTCTTACTAAATGTACTTTTATTGCCTCTTACTAAATGTACTTTTATTGCCTCTTACTAAATGTACTTTTATTGCCTCTTACTAAATGTACTTTTATTGCCTCTTACTAAATGTACTTTTATTGCCTCTTACAAAACGTACTTTTATTGCCTCTTACAAAATGTACTTTTATTGCCTCTTACAAAATGTACTTTTATTTCCTCTTACAAAATGTACTTTTATTGCCTCTTACAAAATGTACTTTTATTACCTCTTACAAAATGTACTTTTATTGCCTCTTACAAAATGTACTTTTATTGCCTTTTACAAAATGTATTTTTATTGCCTCTTACAAAATGTACTTTTATTGCCTCTTACAAAATGTACTTTTATTGCCTCTTACAAAATGTACTTTTATTGCCTTTTACAAAACATACTTTTGTTGCCTCTTACTAAATGTACTTTTATTGCCTTTTACAAAATGTATTTTTATTGCCTCTTACAAAATGTACTTTTATTGCCTCTTACAAAATGTACTTTTATTGCCTCTTACAAAATGTATTTTTATTGCCTCTTACAAAATGTACTTTTATTGCCTCTTACAAAATGTACTTTTATTGCCTCTTACTAAATGTACTTTTATTGCCTTTTACAAAATGTATTTTTATTGCCTCTTACAAAATGTACTTTTATTGCCTCTTACAAAATTTACTTTTATTGCCTCTTACAAAACATACTTTTGTTGCCTCTTACTAAATGTACTTTTATTGCCTCTTACAAAATGTATTTTTATTACCTCTTACAAAATGTATTTTTATTGCCTCTTACAAAATGTACTTTTATTGCCTTTTACAAAATGTACTTTTATTGCCTCTTACAAAATGTACTTTTATTGCCTCTTACAAAATGTACTTTTATTGCCTTTTACAAAATGTACTTTTATTGCCTTTTACAAAATGTATTTTTATTGCCTTTTACAAAATGTACTTTTATTGCCTCTTACAAAATGTACTTTTATTGCCTTTTACAAAATGTATTTTTATTGCCTTTTACAAAATGTATTTTTATTGCCTCTTACTAAATGTACTTTTATTGCCTCTTACAAAATGTACTTTTATTGCCTTTTACAAAATGTACTTTTATTGCCTCTTACAAAATGTATTTTTATTGCCTCTTACAAAATGTACTTTTATTGCCTCTTACAAAATGTACTTTTATTGCCTTTTACAAAATGTACTTTTATTGCCTTTTACAAAATGTATTTTTATTGCCTCTTACAAAATGTACTTTTATTGCCTCTTACAAAATGTATTTTTATTTCCTCTTTCAATTTGTATTTTTATTTTCTCTTACAAAATGTACTTTTATTTTACCATAAGTCATTTTTTTTTGACGTTTGTTATTTTTATTGCTGTTCCAATAACCACAATTCTGGATTAATTGATTTTCTGAAGCAATCGTTATCATTGTCCCCCCCCAGACACATGCACACACAAAATAACTTTTTGGATTGAAAGAGAAAGCAAATAGGCGTATGGTTATGACCTCCCAACACACACACACACACACACACACACAAAATGCACATATGCATACAAATACATATGCACACATGTTCCCTTTCACCCTACCTGTCTATGTATCTATTTATTTGCTCTCTCTATATCTATCTATCTATCTATTTATATATCTGTCTTTATCTCTACTTATCTATATCTAATGTTTATTATCTATTATCTACTGATCTATTTATCTTTATCTCTCTCTCTCTCTCTTTCTCTCTCTCTCCTTCTCTATCTCTATGTATATATCTGTCTATGTATCTATTTATCTATCTATTTATCTATCTATATATCTATCTATATCTCTATCTTTATCTATCTATCTATCTATCTATCTATCTATCTATCTTTCCATCTATCTATCTATCTTTATTCTTCTCTCTAATGTTTGTTATTTACTCTTTTCAAATACTCTTCAGATTAATATCAAATTTTTAAGAAGAAATGTGTCATCCACGTCGGACAGTAAATATTATTTCCTGTCAAAGAAATCCAGTCAAACAAAAGAATGATAATGAAATTAAACTGGGAATTTTAAAAAGACTAAAAGATGAAACAGATTAAAAGTCGAGACTGTGTCATTTAGTAAGAACAAGAAAATCAAGTAAAAATAAAAACAGTAAAAAAAAAAAAATCTGCATTAAAATTATTTCGAAATTTATTCAAATGGAAATTAATTCTTGTTGTATCAAATCGAACCAATTTTTCCTCCATTTTTTTTTTTTTACTTTTTCTTGGATGCTACAGTTTATCCAATCTGGGAATCAGTTCTTTAGCGGTATCAATGGACAAAAAAAAAAAAAAAACAAACAAAAAAAACAAAACAAAAACAAAAAGACAGAATTAATTCTGAATATGCCTTTTCATTAATCAAAATTATGCGTTTTTTTGAAATAAAAGAAAAATAAAAGGAACGTTATAAAACACTGCAATTTCAAAATGGCTTCTTGTTTTTTTTTGTTTGTTTGTTTTTTGTTTTTTGTTTATTCTTTAATACGAATATTAAACTTAAGACGTAAAAGATATTCGTAAGTATTTAAACATCATGACAGACACATAGAGAGACAATAAACGGTGTAGTCTGGTGATATTTGAAAGAATATGGCAAAGTCTTGTAACACTTTAACCAAATTTGCACGCACGCACACACACACACACACACACACTAATTTATAATGGCTGCTCACGATCAAGTCTTTATGACTAATGTTTTCAAAAGATGAGTGGTCTCAGCAATGACAACAAATGCAGGTTCTGCCACACAGAAGTAGAGAGTGTGAGCCACCTGACATCAAGTTGTAAGATTCAGCTAGGGGAAGGGGGTACTACTACTACACAATGCGACACAACGGAGGGTGTAACTATCTCCACTGGAACATCTGTAAAAAGTTGAATATAGAATGTAGCAGCAAGTCTTGGGAACATATTCCAGAAAGATTGGTTTGCTTGTTTTGTTTTCCGGCATATCAACCCTTTCCCGGATAATTAATGCCGAATCCAGTTATTTTGTAAATAGTATTCACGGTGCATCCAGTTATTTTGTAGAAGGTTTTTATTCTTCAAGCTCTTTGTATCTTCAATCGCTAGTTTGTAGTGTTTGGTTTGGTTGTTTGTAGTGGATTTTATCGTTTTTGTTCCCTGTCCTGCAGAACATGAATGAGTTTTGTAATGAGAGAGGGAAAAGGGTTACAGTATTAATGCTTGGTACATTTTAAGTTAGGAAACCAGTCAGGAAGTGGGGGAGATAGAAAGAGAAAGGGGGAATGGGAAGAAGGAAAAGGGGGAAAAGGTGGGCTGTTGTTTTTGGTTTTGTAGAACATAATTAAGTTTTGCAAAAGGAAGTAGAAAAACAAGAAGCATCAATGTTCGGTGTATTTCGTCTTAGGAAGTATATCAGAAAGAACAGTTGGAAATAAGTCATACACCATCCACTATGACGATGTAATTCCTACAGCCTCATACGTTGAAAATGGAATCATTAAACCTGATAAATGATATGAGACAGGAAGGAAAAAGAAGCAACCTTAGTAGAAGTCAGTGACCCCCAATGATGCTGGGTTAAATAGAGCTGAGAGGAAAAAAAGATACTGAGATATCAAGGTTTTATGTACGACATGAAATGAAAAGAAAAACATTTTTATGTACGACATGAAATGAAAAGAAAAACATTTTTATGTACGACATGAAATGAAAAGAAAAACAAGTGAAGCATGCATGGTCCTCCGGGCTTGCACAGTGAACGAGGCATAAAAGAAATGATTAAATTCAGCATTCCCCACCCCCAAAGTCCCCATGGAGATATGGCACAAACTTTAACAAAGACTTTTCATATCTATTTGCGTAAGTATACTTTGATAATGATGTTTCAGTTTGAAGAAATATGGTATAATAAAATTATTGGGTGTTCGCTCGCGCCTGACCTCCATTGAATGTAAATATGTCACAAAGTTTAACAAGATTTTTTAAAAGGGGTGAGGGTTCACAATAACACCTTAACTTTAATCTTAATTCACGTTAGCTTTTATTTATTTTTTGAGTTGAATCATATTGTGTCGAATAAATTCACCTCATAAATTCACGTTCTTATTAAAGTGAAAGTCAAAAAAAAAAAAAAAAAAGCCGGAACTTTAGACAGTTCTCGACACAAATTTTGTATAACTTTGTTTTTTTTGCCTTCTCTATTTGCACGTGGCACTCTTTTGAAAATAGATAAATAATAAAAAGCAAGAACGTTACTTGTTATCGTGTCAAAAGAAGGAAAACCCCTGCTCACGTGATTACGTGTCTTTTTTAAACATTTGCATAATCTTTTTATTTTTATTTATATATCTGTTTAAGTTTTTTTTGTCAGTGTACTAGAAGGAATTCAGTTGATTACAACCCTTTCTGCGTGTTCTTTTACTTACAATAGTACAACCCTGAATCCGATGGCGCAATACTACACCGTTCAATACTGTAAAACTGAAACGAAGCTGTTCTGCTTGAAAAGAGCGCCATTTTCCTCTTATTCATATTTATATCGATTCTTTGCTTTAAAAAACTAAAGTAATTACGTATTTACTTTTTTAATATCCCATTTTGCTGTTTCGGATTATTTTAATGTAAGTAAAGCTTCATTATTTGTCAAAACTGTTTTTGTTTTTTTGTTTTTCGATATTTCGTCGATATTATTTAGTAAGAGTGTTTAGCAGAAAAGCCAACAAACGACTACTCGAAAAAATAAATATGCAAGAAATAAATGTTGCGATAGTCAATAAAAGTTCAGTTCATATTTTTTTTTATTTTGAAATAGTTTTAAATGCTCCTTACTTGAAATAATTTCAGCGAACCGAAAGTAAACCAAAATTTGAGGCGATAACTACTTAAATGAATTTTTATATAAACTACACATGCCATAATCGAATATTCCTCAAGCCCAAAATAACGGAAAACATCAAAATATGGTTATAAATATTCTTTACGTTAACGAAACTCTCTCAAATTGTTAACACAGAATGCTCAGGTGCCCCTTTTTCAAATTGAAAACGGGGCTCTTCATTTCAAAGTCGCTGCCATTTGGATTTTTTTTTAAACCGGTTCGTGAATTAAAACAAAAAATTTTACAAACTACTTAAAAATACAAACCAATGAACTTTTCTACCATAAAAGTAACTTTTATTGACTATGGTAACATTTATTTCTTGTATATTTATATTATTATATATATAACATTTTCTCTTTGTAAGGAAACATCATTTTGTTGGTCACTTTTGGCTACGAATTGAAACAAAGTTGATATAAAAAAATATATTTTCGCGAAAATTATCTTTACTTTCATCATATTTTGCTTAGGGTAAAATTTTTAAGTATCAAAACCTATCTCTTTACAACCCCCTCCTTTTCATAACCTATCATACTTTCATCAATCACAGCCCATTTTCTGTAGGCTGTTTTTGAACCCAGTCAACGACGGGTACTTCTGCTAATATATATATATATATATATATATATATATATATATATATATATATATATATATATATAAAGCTGAATGTCTGCGTGTGTATGTGTGTGTCTGGTCACGAATAGGCTCCTATATGGTTGACTATTTTAAAAAAACTGATTACATATAATGATAGATATATATATAAAAATATGAAGCTATTCTAGATAGGAGTAATATATGTCTCTTCAAAAATCACATTCTATATTCCCTTGGTTGGGATGTTCCATTTCCTTGAAATACCAGAGAAAATAATTCCATCTGAGTTCAATATGTCCACAGAGGCAATTCATTAGCATCAATTCATATACTTACAGAAATGATTTTTATTCAAAACTTAGGCAAAGACAGAATCTGAATAATTATATCTGCTTTAACTCTCCTTATATATATATATATACATACATATATATATACATATATATATATATATATGTATATATGTGTGTGTGTGTGTGTAAAATTAGTTTTTATTGGAAAGAGAAATCCAGCAGAGTGCTCAATTAAAATGAAAATCTGACAAATAAGAGCGTATTTATATTTTGTATTTTAGGTACAGAAAGTTGTTAGATGAGACAAGGTAATTAGGACCGTTTAAGTAATACTCAGGAGTATTGGCTGAAGAGAGCTTGATATGGATATCTTAAACGGTCCTAATTATCGAAACCGACGGTACCAATGACTTGTCTCATCTAACAACTTTCTGTACACAAAATACAATATATATATATATATATATATATATATATACACCAGTAGTTTCCATTCCAAATGTCAAACGATGGAATCAGGTCAGACTCATATTTGAATTTAAAAATTAAAATGAACTTCTTAATGACGGATATAACCTATAGGTTAGATTTTCTTATACAAATCTGTACTTATATATAAAAGGCACATTGTGTGTGTGTGTGTGTGTGTGTGTGTGTGTGTGTGTGTGTGTGTGTGTGTGTGTGTGTGTGTGTGTGTGTGTGTGTTTCCTATAGACTTCGAAACAGCTGAGTCGATTTTTTTTAAATTTTACACAAATATACTTTATATGTCTGGGAATGTTCTTTGATAGGTTTTATATCGGAATGTCTCTAATGAACATGGAAAATCGATAATCGAAAAAATCCGATCAAAGAAGAAACAATCCGAGTTTGACCAAAGCTTACACTCTTATACAAGCTAACATCACAAATGTATTTGAGAAGTTTTATCATAGCACAAGCAGAAAGACCCGGTGTATAAAGTCAACAGTAGTTTCTTTGATAAAGCAGAAGTGCATTCAAAATGAATGCGCACCATCGTGAGTCCCCAACTAGAGCAGGTGATCGATCGAATAGATTGAAAAATGGCGATTTTACCAACTTTGATGACAATGAAAATTATTGGAAGTTTGAGACATTTGTTGATCTCCATTCAATACTGGGCAACGTCCGGTTACCCTATTACTCTCATTGCTATGATATAAATTCATTTTATATTGGATATTCTTTTTAGGGGTTGTGAACTTAAAATTAAAATGAATCACAAAGAATATTTTTATTATACAAATATGTGGTTTATTCCAAAGATTAATTTTTGACATTTATAATTTAAATAAAATTTTAGGCATGTTGCCCCACAGTTCGTGCACGTATGGCATGTTGTAACAAACTCTGCACATTAAATTAGACTGTAGTTCACCATTAATGTATTTGATGGTGTATTACAAGTGATCTATTGTGTCTTATTTATCAGTGTAGACATGAAAATTTATATATTCCAAAAGAAAATAATCTAATGTGGTTAAACCGCACAAACGAGCTGGCCAGCTGACAGATGCATTTTGTGAAATTATTTGTCCATCGAATATTGCAAAAATGATTTTCAAAATAAATTTGCACAATTTGCAAACGCTGCCCGGGTATCATTATGAATTGCCAAATCAAGTTAAACTCAAAATAACCGATAGCTGACAAATCTGCAATTAAAGAAAATAAAGATATAAAATTCGCTACCTCTAAAAAAAACAACATCTAATATATATATATATATATATATATATATATATATATATATATATATATATATATATATATATATATGCACTGATAACCACCATTAGAGTGGACTTTTCTTTATATACGGTTGGTTGTTTTTTGTCTTAATGTTGAACTCTAAATCAAATATATACTTATGGATCTATATATGTTGGTTGGTTGGTTGGTTGGTTGGTTGGTTTACGGCATATCAACCCTTTTCAGGTTATTTAATGCCAAATTCAGTGATTTTGAAGAAAGGTTTTTTAATAGAATATATTTGTTTTTTGTTTTTTTTTCAAGTCAGTTTCTATTTAACCCATAGTTGGGACCCTAACAGGTACTACCACTCCGGGTCAGAGTGGACCTGGGACCAATGGAAATTAAAGGGTGGCTCCACACTCCCCAAAACCCGCAAGCTAGGGTCTCACCATTGGATATAGTTTAAGGTCATATCCAGGACCATTCTATATATGTACCTGCGTGCTTACATATATATATATGTATGTATATGTACCAATAGGCTATATACCTATATATACATCTAATTAATTTTTTCCTTAAAGTATTTCGGAAAGAACTCTTCGCATGAATTGTTTCCATATTTATATTTTCATATTCTTTATATTTTATGATTAAAACTCATAAAATTTTTAGTCTCATCTTATGCAGTAACCAACAAATGCATAGAAATACTAATATATAGCATTCATATCTGATTATTTTGCCAACAGTTTTTCTCTGATGAGAAGCATTAGCATTCTTTGAAACTCTGCGGATTAAGGATTACCTAACACACCAATTTTGGAGTATTCTGCCGAATGATAAAAACTAAATGTAAACTTCTATTTTAGAGCTTTGTGCTTACTATTATATATATATATATAGTTAGCTATAAATTACTAACTAGCTCTACCTACGTATTGAGCACTTTTGAAGTAAATACTTAAAGTTTACGCATAAATCTATACTTTCGTATATTAATTTTATGTGAGTAAATGAAGTAATTATATATATATATATATATATATATATATATATATATATATATATATATATATGAAAATAGTTGCACACTATTTGAAGACTCTTATTTTGAATATAAATTTGAAAATTTGGAACACTTTCCTGACACTTAAATTTTTCAAAATTTTCAAATTTATATTCAAAACAAGTGTCTTCAAATAGTGTGCAACTAATTTCTTATTTCATATTCCTGCTCGAAACTGGGTCGAACGCACACGTCAAAAATGTACGGCTCGTACTTTTAAATTTCTTCTCCAGGACTTACCTCCTCCATAACAACAAAATGAAGAAAGAAAGAAAAAAAAAAACTACAGACTGACTAACTACCCTGATGAGGCTATTTTTAGCGAAATATCGGACTTACAACATCAACAAAAGGAAATAAAAATGATTTTATCATTTTCCTGACACTTAAAGTTTTCAAAATTTTCAAATATATATATATATATATATATATATATATATATATATAGTAGAAATGGTAATTATTAAAAACTGAAAAAAGTGCTCAATACTGTTGTAGAGCAAATATGCGTTTTATTTTTATTACCGTATCTTTCTGTTAAGTTACATTATTGTTTCAGCTACCCGGCCGTTTTTTTTTTTTTTTTTGGCCGTCTGTAGCTTCCTCAGACTTGAAGCTACAGACGGCCAAAAAAAACGGCCGGGTAGCGTAAACAATAACAATAATGTAACTTAACAGAAAGATACGGTAATAATAAATAAAACGTGTATATATATATATATATATATATATATATATATATATATATATATATATATATATATATATATAAGGAAATGAACTCCAAACTGTAAATTTAAATTTACAAGGAACTTTATTTTTCAACAGAATACTCCCGAAACATTTTATTTACAAATCTTTAATCCGCAGAGTTTCAAAGAATTGCTATTTTTCTCTTTACAGAAAAGACAGATATTAGCAAATTACTAGTACAGCCAAACTAAAAATTTGCTGGTTAGGGCATCAAATAAAAAAGCACTGTATAATAGCCATAAAATGCAAACAAATTTGTAATATGTTCATATCGAGTAAAATATGTGAATATGGTGTCCAGAGTGCAGGAAGACTTAATTTGTTTTTCTTATGACAAGTTCTATTTCCTATTGTGTCTGTATTGAGCTTTTT
Source organism: Euprymna scolopes (assembly GCF_053919585.1). Classification (NCBI taxonomy): domain Eukaryota; kingdom Metazoa; phylum Mollusca; class Cephalopoda; order Sepiida; family Sepiolidae; genus Euprymna; species Euprymna scolopes. The sequence goes on from NC_136491.1 coordinate 30,092,272, forward strand.
TATTTGGTTGGGATTGCTATATAAATATTAATATTTATATAAGATTCAAGTTTACACTTGGGTTTGTTTGGAAAATTTTTAAAGTCTGTTGCTTGAATTTATATATATATATATATATATATATATATATATATATATATATATATATATATATATATATATATATAATCATTTCCAGAGGCAGACAGCGTCACAGCCCACAAGAGTCATGAAAGCCAACAAACCGATTTGAGTTTCGCCCTCTTTTGGTCTCATCAGTTGGACACTTCCAGTTTGTTTGCTGTCATGGCTCTTGGGAACTGCGACGTTGTCTGGCTGTGGAAATAATTATATATTCTCTCACATTTTGATGTTTATTTATTTATATGTGTGTGTGTGTGTGTGTGTGTGTGTGTGTGTGTGTGTGTGTGTGTGTGTGTGTGTGTGTGTGTTTATGGGGAAAATATTCAATTATATTTCACCCCTTATTTCTAACAATCCTCTTATTCATAAAGCTCGATGTGACTACAGAGCATATAGAAATAAATGACAAAATGTCTATATTCCAAATTCCAAGATGGTGTCCATCTTACTGTTTATTTCTTTCCGCATGTTAAAATATTCAATTCTAGACAGCACCTGTTTCGAAGTGCCGAACCATTTATATGATTATTACGTCAATTTTTTAATATTTTCCACCCTGATCCGTTAGAAGAATAAGAACCCATTAACTTTTACAAGATGGCATAAATATCGTAAAACACAATTGTAACTATTCGTCCGATTTTTTCCGGATTCATGTAATCATGCCCATATTCTTTTTATTTTATTTTAAAGTTAATGAGTTCTTATTCTTCTGATTAGTCAGGGCGGAAAAGATTTAAAAAATTGGCATAATAATTAAATGATTGTTTCTGCACTACGGAACAGGTGCTGTCAAGAATTGGACATTTTTAACATGCTGAAAGAAATAAACAGTAAGATGGATAACATCTTGGAATTTGGAATATAGGCTTTTGTCATTTATTTGTATATATATATATATATATATATATATGCAGGTGTCAAAAAGTCACTGAAGGGTTGAGCTTAAGTTCATAGGTTCTTTATTTCTGATATCTTTCTGTAATTTTAACACAATCTTTCTGACTAAGACATTAGGAATTTTTAAAAAAATGAAAAATTCAAACAATCTTTATTTATGAAAAATAATGTCTTTTAAATGTTGCCCATTTTCAGCTTTGCATGTTTGTGCTCTTTCCAAAAAATTATTTATGACAGATTGCAGAATCTCTGGATTGGGATTTACCTCCCTTATTTCGTTCTGCGAGATGGCAAACCTCAAAATGTCAAACTCTAAACCCTGCAAGAATTGAAGGAAAACATCAGGAACCAAAATAAGGGAGGTAAATCGCAATCCAGAGATTCTGCAATCTATCATGAATAATGTTTTGGAAAGAGCACAAATATGCGAAGCTGAAAGTGGGCAACTGTTGCAATATTTTGGAGAAGTAATGGGGTAATTATTTAATTGCCGCCCACATCGGCAATATTTGGCACAAGGCCTGGAAAGTGGGAACCCCGCAGGCTCCCCTAAAGGAGGGGCACTCCTGCAATTTTAAAAATTGCCTGAGTAACCCCATCGGCATTCCCCGGTCGGGGCGCCTCAGGCAGCAAGCAATAAACTTGCCCCACCGGAAAGCCCGGTGGCAAGGCCTGGGAGGGTGGACCTCCTAGGTATTACCCAGGCGGTGTACCTCAGTCCAACAGGTGCTGGGCCAGTTCCCGGCCCCTCACCTGTTGGGCTGAGTGTCAAGTGACAAATCCTTGACGTGTACTACCCTGTCTCCCTGCAGCCGAGGCCGCTAGGAGACACATACCATCATCTCAAGAGAGTAATGGGGTATGATCCCACACAGTTGGACGATTCTATTTATAAACGATGCTGCTAAGAACTGACGAATCAAATTAATTCACGTTCTGCTACAAACCAATCAGAAACCAGAATTGCTTCATAAATATTAAACCTTTTCTGGAGCAATTTCACATGTTCTTTTCCCGGGTTTCGACACGGTAAGAATATTTTGTTCTGTGGAACTGTCTACTACAAACAAGTCACCTCCCAAGATTTGTGTGTAACAGCGAACCATCTGAAACTGTTCTGAAACTCAAAATGGCTTACACTTCTAGAGCAACATTAAAAAGACATTATTTTTCATGAATAAAGATTCTTTGAATTTTGCATTTTATTTTAATTTCCCTAATTCTTAATAAGATGGTGTTAAAATTACAAAAAAATATAAAAAATAAAGAATCTATTAAAGTTCAAAACCCTTTAGTGACTTTTTGGACAGCATAAATATTTAAAATTCAACTACATTTATCGTGGTTAACGCTAGCTGAATGGATTTTATACTTACGAACGAAGCCAGAGATGCCTTCTGTCACTGGGTTCGAATCTATCGACTTATGTTACTAATTATTAGTAAATAATTATGTCACTCCCTTTAAGAAACTCGTTTCTTATCGTTGAGCACTTTCAGTTGAAATAAAAAGTCGTTCAATTTAGCTCTTATGCGGAGATCATCGTATAACGATTAGATCACTCTGACTGATGCTAAAAACATTTAATAAAATAAACGTTTAAAATTCAACAACATTTCTCGCGGTTAACGGTAGCCGAATGGATATGGTCCTTGTTAATGAAGCCAGGGATGGCTCCTGTCGCCGGGTTCGAATCTATCGACTGGTGTTAATCATGACACCCTGCACTGAAGATTCCTGAAAGGATGAAACACTAGTGCCTGTAGGTATTTAATTATTATTATAGTAAATAATTATTAGTATATATATATATGTATGTATATATATATATATATATGTATATATATATATATATATATATATATATATATGCATATTCGCCCTTTGGAATGGACCCTTTTTCGGGGTCAACAGCCAACTAGCACCATGTGTGTTTGTGTGTTGGGGTGGAGAGGGCTCCCATAAGCCATGGTGAAGGCAACCTTTCTAGGAGAAGCAAATCTCTGATTTAAAAAACCATAAAACGGGAGACCAGTACCCGCATTAAGCTGGTCTGCAGTTTAACTTGTTGCTGGCTATCTTGCTCTTGCTTGTTGCTGGATCTCAGCATTTTGAACCGAAGGAGAGACTTAGCTGTCGTACAAAGCTAAGACTCTGTAACATCACCTGTGTATAGATACTCCCTCAGGCATTTGTCTATAAAAATGGTCCTGTGGCGATGGAAAAGTTATGACGCATGGAGGCTTGAAATTCTGGGAACATGTAATAATTGATCTCAATGACCGTCTTCAGTATCATGCCTGCGTGAGCGTGTGAATTCACCAGTAGAACTAAGAAAAAAAAAAGTCATTTCTGGGCTCATGGACAATAAGTGTCTGAGGGAGTGGCACTCGTCTGACAAGACGTTTGCAATCATCATCATATATGTATATATATATATATATACATATATATATATACACACACATATATATATACATATATGTATATATATAAACACACATATATATATACATATATATACATATATATATACATATATATATACCTATATATATATATGCATATATATATACATATATATATACACACACACACATATATATGTGTGTGTGTGTATATATATATATATATACATATATATATATATATATACATATATATATATACATATATATATATATACATATATATATATACATACATATATATATATGGTACTTTTATTGATAAATTAAAATCCTTAGATTTCACATGAAAAAATAATCCCTAATCAACAATTCGTCAACTTATTTTACACTTTGTCATAGCACTTGAAATGTAAACAGCCTATAAAAATTATTGTAACCTTTTTTTTTTTTTTGGAGACATAACCCTTATACACATTTCCTTAAGTAGATTAGGTTTATCTCTTGTTTAGCCTATAATCTTGATTTACTGTATAATCTCTTGATATCCCCACTTTGATATTGATAACGTATTTAAATTTCCTATTTAGTGTATAATCCCAGCTGTGATGATGAAACTTTATTCAAGTAAAATCTTTTTTTATCATCCCAGAAACGATCGTACACTGATTGGTTGTTAATGTTGAATTCGTGGAACCTAAGTGAATCTATTTTTTCATAAATCATATTACTACACAATGATGTACGTGTGTGTGTGTGTGTGTGTGTGTGTGTGTGTGTGTGTGTGTGTGTGTGTGTGTGTGTGTGTGTGTGTGTGTAGGTGTGTGTGTGTGTAAGTGTGCGTGTGTGTTTCATCTGCTCAAAGTTTTGAAGAAAATGATGGAATGTCTTTTTAAATGGAAAGTCCAAACCTAATTTTCACTTTCACTACTTTCAATTTTAATTTGAAATTTAAAATTATTATGGATCGTCAGCTGGATAGTAAACTGATGATGGTGCTGCTGCTGCTGATGATGATGATGATGATGATGATTAAATAGTTTATATAACTGCGTGTGATATATATATATATAGTTACTTAATTGAATCACATAAATTAATATACGAAAGTATAAATTTATGCGTAAACTTTAAGTATTTAGTTCAACAGTGCTCAATACGTAGACAGAGCTAGGTAGTGAGTTATAAAATATATATGGCAATTAAGCTACACAGAATATTCCGTGTTTCATCCACGCTAGGATTCATCCATGCCAGGATTCATTTGAGGCATAAGCCTGATGAATCTTAGCATGGATGAAATGCGGAATATTCTGTGTAGCTTAATTGCCATATATATTTTATAACTTACTATATATAAAGATATATATATATATATATATATATATATATATATATATATATATATATATATATATATATATTACATAGAAAAATGTGAACATAAAAAGTAATATGGGTAAGCTTAGACTGGAAAAGTAAAGGATTAGTTGTTAAAACTGGAAAAGAAAATGGCAAGATATTCTAGTAAAAATTATAATAAATTTATAACTTAAAATATTGCAGCATTAAGAATTTTTTTTAGAAATTCCACGAAACATTATATAATCAATTCTTAATTAATACTGCAATATTTTTAGTTATAAATGTATTATATCTTGTCCTTTTCTTCCCAGTTTTAACAACTTTTTCTTTTACTTTTCCATGTTTAATCTTAACCATATTACTTTTCATGCTCGCATTTTTCTATGTAATCCATGATTTTTCCAGGCTTTGCTTTGGAATAAAATTTCCTCTATCTGTTTCACTTGTTACCTTTCAATTATTAACGACAGTACAGATGAGCCATAGCTCGGGACAGCGGTGAATTATTAACGACAGGTTTTTTTTTTTTTCATATCCTGTTACGTCATCATCTCCCTCGTTTCCAGCCGATTTGAGCTAGTGTAACAGATTTGGTTGCTATAGTAACCAACAGCCAATAATAATAAATAAAACGTCTCTCCGTTCCTTACAATTTCTGAGAATTTTTAAACACAGTAATTTTATTATAACTTTTGCTTTACTGAGCGAAACTTGAAAATTTTTATTTAAAAATATAGCTGAAGGTGACCTATGAACTGTAAAAATTGTTTGGAATTTAGTCGCAAAATGAGTGAGCGGTGAAGCTTTAAAGCAGTTCTAAGTGAGTAAAACTAACACTTAACCAATATATTCAAACACTAACGTGTTTGAATGATTGAATGATATATACATATATATATATATATATATATATATATATATCGCCCTTTCCCTGTATATGCATAAAAATTAATATGAACAATATATAAATGCTTATATCTTTTCTCTACTGAATTTACTACCGTATACGAATACAAAATATCTTTAAAAAAACTTTTTTTTTTCAAAACAAACAAATTTTAAGCGTTCCCTCTGCTTTCTTCACTGTATTGAAAGATATAAGTGTGGCCTATACGTCAATAAATCAGAAATTAAGGAAATACGTAAATACTTGGGTATTGTCATATCAATGTTTTTAATACATGCATATGTATGCAAGACAAAAAATACACGTGGGCACAACATGCAATTCAGTTTATATATATATATATATATATATATATATATATATATATATATATATATATATATATATATATATATATATGTGTGTGTGTGTGTGTGTGTGTGTGTGTGTGTGTGTGTATGTGTGTGAGTCTATACATATATATATATGTATCTATTTATAAATGTATATGTATGTATATACATTTACCTATATATAAATATACATGTGTGTGTGTGTGTGTGTGTGTGTGTGTGTGTGTGTGTGTGTGTGTGTTCCGGGATATATATTAGGACGGATCTAATTCCGGGATAAATATTGGGACGGATCTGAAATTACTCGGATAAGTGACCATGGAAGGTACATCAGCCAGTTTTTTTTGTCTGTTTTTTTTTCTTTTTGCCAGAAACAAGAAAACTGATACTAAAAAAATTAGAAAGAATCAGAATCGATATATATATATATATATATATATATATATATATAAATGTCTCAGTATTTACTTCAAAAATTCTTATTACGTGATTTAAGAGTCGTAGTAGTAGTAGTAGTAGTAGAGAAGAAGGAGAAGAAAATATGCTTATGGCAAGCAAGTTACACAGAAACGTGTTCGTTAGCCTGATGAACTCGTTCTGTGACTAAAACACAAAATAGACATACATCACTGAAAATGAGACAAACAAATGTCACTCACCCGCTAGGTCCAGTGCACTCACGGCTATTGAAACCAAAAGGCAACCAAGAAATAATCCCAAGAATTTAGACATTCTTCATCACCAGAAAATTGGCTCAGGGAACAAATCCCTCCTGTGACAAAACTGATTTTGTAGTATTTTATAGTTAAATTTCCAATCGCTTGAACCGGACACTCGTTTTTTTTTTGTTTTTTTTTTGCTTTTTTTACGTCTCTTTCTGTCACTAAGTTTCTTTTTCCTTTTTTTTTTTTTTTTTGTTGTAGTTGATTTTCTACTTGTAAACTTTTCGTTTTAAACAACTATTAATATAGTTTTTTGGTAGAGTTACGATCTGACACCTGCTATCCATACTGGGTCCCTCTTAAAGGGTGGATTGGGGGGATTTTTATTCGTCAGGTATTTTCGTTTTCTCCCCTCCGATATAGGAACCTACCTGGCCAGTCAAAGTGTTAGCTTAAAGCCGCTCAAACAAAAGGTTTAGCTGACACTCTTACTAGTGGAGGCAGTAGCAGCAAGGGAGAAAACAATGTTTACATGGACTTATTTATTAACGAGAGGGGGTGGGGAACGAGAAGGACAGCAAAAAGAAGAGAGAGAGAGAGAGAGAGAGAGAGAGAGAGAAGTATGTATGCATAAAATACAGGGTGGAAGATCTCTCGATCTATGTGAGAGCTTGAAATGACAAGGAGTGTCCCTAGCTAATCGATGCACAGCAAATGGGTCACATGGGCTACAATTTGATGATCCCTCTTTACTGATTGGTTGAATAGGTAACACTCCTCCAAACAAGGGAATTGACTTGTTGAGCAAAACACTATTCACCATTATCGTGGCATGCTGGGAAGACTGCCAGCTGTTCGTACATACATACATACATACATACATATATATATATATATATATATATATATATATATATATATATATATATATATATATATATATATATATATATATATAATCAAATACAGAACTGTCCACTTGCACTTCGCTTTACTCGTTTCTTTTTTTCTTTTTCTTTTTCGATTACGCTTGTTATATAACTAAAGCAAAACTGACCAACTGACCAACTGACCAGTGTCCAAGGTAAAAGGCATACTTACTTCACTAATGATGATAAAATATAAAGAAAAGGCTATAGTACGAGATAATTTATATATATATATATATATTTTTTTAATGTTGTTGTTTTTGTTGTTATTATTATTATTGGTTCACATGGAGCTTTCACACAAGTCAACAAGCGATCTGAATGGAAACCTGTGGTGTTCTCTGGAAGCTGAGTGACAACAAGTCTCCCCAAACGTCCAGCCAGCTCTCTCCACCTCCTTCGATAGCATTTGCAAATGAATATGCATCATCGCAACAGACGCTTACCATTGATTTCTCGCTGGTAGTGGCCATTGGTTTATACTGGAATTTGAGTGGCACTCAGCCTTATTATTATTATTATTATTATTATTATTATTATTATTATTATTATTATTATTATTATTATTATTATTATTAATATTGTTGTTGTTGTTGTTGTGGTGGTGGTGGTGGTTGTGGTGGTGGTGGTGGTGGTGGTGGTATTTATTTATCTATTGATTTATTAAAAAGGTTTATTTTTCATGTCTAAACCTTCGTAGTGGGGAGGGGTATGCTTCGGCAATGTTCGCATTAAACGAGACTTCCGTAAACGACATTTCTTTCCTAAAACTGTCCGTCTGAGAGAAGAAACATTGTGGGTCTGCTTCCCAGCTGATGACAATGTTGTTGTTTTCAAGTCCGATGTGAACAAATTTTAAATCCTGAAAAAACCGATTCTGCCAGACCTTCAACAATTACGGCGTTGGTTTTATATATATATATATATATATATATATATATATATATATATATATATATATATATATATATATATATAATATAAAGCTGAACGTGTGTGTGTGTGTGTGTGTGTGTGTGTGTGTGTGTGTGTGTGTGTGCGGTCACGAATAGGCTCCTATATGGTTGACTATTTTAAAAAACTGATTACATATAATAATAGAAGATGTATCGAGGATCAGGAATGGGTATGTTTCATCTGGCAGAACGGTGGTTCATTAAAATTGTGGGGTCTGCGTTCGCGCCGGGCCCACAAAGTATGGGAGTAAAAAATGAAGAAAAAAAAAACGTTTACAAGGGGGTTTTGATATAGATGTACATAAGAATACTTTGGTAAGTATGTTTCAACTTAAATAGAGATGGTATAATAAAATTGTGGTGACTGCGTTCGCGCCTGTACTCCAGGGAAATATGGCACAAACTTTAACAAAGACTTCTCATATCTATTTGCGTAAGTATACTTTGATAATTATGTTTCAGTTTGAAGAAATATGGTATAATAAAATCATTGGGTGTTCGTTCGCGCCTGACCTCCATAGAATGTAAATATGTCACAAAGTTTAACAAGAATTTTTAAAAGGGGTGAGGGTCCACAATAACACCTTAACTTTAATCTTAATTCACGTTAGCTTTTATTTATTTATTTTTTAGTTGAATCATATTGTGTCGAATAAATTCACCTCATAAATTCACGTTCTTATTAAAGTGAAAGCCAAAAAAAAAAAAAAAGCCGGAACTTTAGACAATTCTCGACACAAATTTTGCATAACTCTGTTTTTTTTTCCTTCTCTATTTGCACGTGGCACTCTTTTGAAAATAGATAAATAGTTAAATAATAAAAAAAATAAGAACGTTACTTGTTATCGTGTCAAAAGAAGGAAAACCCCTGCTCACGTGATTACGTATCTTTTTAAAAACATTTACATAATCTTTTTATTTTTATTTATATATCTGTTTCAGCTTTTTTTTGTCAGTGTACTAGAAGGAATTCAGTTGATTACAACCGTTTCTGCGCGTTCTTTACATTACAATAGTACAACCCTGAATCTGACGGCGCAATACTACACCGCTCAATACTGTAAAACTGAAACGAAGCTGTTCTGCTTGAAAAGAGCGCCATTTTCCTTTTATTCATATTTATATCGATTCTTTGCTTTAAATACTAAAGTAATTACGTGTTTACTTTTTTAATATCCCATTTTGCTGTTTCGGATTATTTTACTAAAGTAAGTAAAGCTTCATTATTTTTCAAAACTGTTTTTGTTTCTTTGCTTTTCGATATTTTGTCGATATTATTTAGTAAGAGTGTTTAGCAGAAAAGCCAACAAACGACTACTCGAAAAAATAAATATACAAGAAATAAATGTTACCATGGTCAATAAAAGTTCAGTTCATGCTTTTTTTAATTTGAAATAGTTTTTAATGCTCCTTACTTGAAATAATTTCAGCGAACCGAAATTAACACGAAATTTGAGGCGATATCTACTTAAATGAATTTTTATATAAACTACACATGGCATCATCGAATATTCCTCAAGAACAAAATAACGGAAAACATCAAAATATGGTTATAAATATTCTTTACGTTGACGGAACTCTCTTAAATTGTTAACACAGAATGCTCAGGTGCCCTTCCTTCAAATTGAAAACGGGGCTCTCCATTTCAAAGTCGCTGCCATTTGGATTTTTTTAAACCGGTTCGTGAATAAAAAAAAATTGTTTTTTTTACAAACTACTTAAAAATACAAGCCAATGAACTTTTCTACCATAAAAGTAACTTTTATTGACTATGGTAACATTTATTTCTTGTATATTTATATTATTATATATATCACATTTTCTCTTTGTAAGGAAACATAATTTTGTTGGTCACTCTTGGCTACGAATGGAAACAAAGTTGATATAAAAAAAAATATATTTTCGCGAAAATTATCTTTACTTTCATCATATTTTGCTTAGGGTAAACTTTTTAAGTATCAAAACCTATCTCTTTACAACGCCCTCCTTTTCATAACCTATCATACTTTCATCAATTACGGTCCATTTTCTGTAGGCTGTTTTTGAACCCAGTCAACGACGGGTACTTCTGCTAGTATATATATATATATATATATATATATATATATATATATATATATATATATATATATATATATATATATATATATATATATATAAGCTGAATGTCTGCGTGTGTATGTGTGTGTGTCTGGTCACGAATAGGCTCCTATATGGTTGACTATTTTTAAAAAACTGATTACATATAATGATAGAAGATGTATCGAGACACAGGAATGGGTATGTTTGATCTGGTAGAACGGTGGTTCATTAAAATTGTGGGGTCTGCGTTCGCGCCTGGTCCACAAAGTATGGAAATAAAAAATTTAAAAATTAAAAAAAAAAACGTTTACAAGTGTTTTTGATATAGATGTACATAAGAATACTTTGATAAGTATGTTTTAACTTAAATAGGGATGGTATAATAAAATTGTGAGATCTGTGTTCACACCTGGCCTCCATAGAATGGAAATAGGCAAAAACTTTAATAAAAACTTTTCATATCTATCTGCGTAAATATACTTTGATAATTATGTTTTAGTTTGAAGAAATATGGTATAATAAAATTATGGGGTGTTCGTTCGCGCCTGACCTTTATAGAATGGAAATATGTCAGAAAGTTTAACAAGGTTTTTTTAATATAGATCCACAGAATATTGTGATAAGTGTTTCTGTGTGAACAGGTATGGTATTATAAATTATGGGGTTTATCTATTTTATTTTTACTTTCAACATATTTTGCTTTGGTTTTGTTCCCCCCAAAGTCAA
>NC_136491.1:30108661-30121161 GCF_053919585.1 Euprymna scolopes
TTGGAAATATGGTACGATTATGAATATTTCCAGTATCAAATAATCCTCATGCAGTGTGAAATTTACTTTATATATGAAAACCAAGGAGGGGAAATATAACATATGAGAAATATTTGGAATCAAGTCTCCCCTCGCTGTTATTTTAGATCATTTGAAACCATAGCAGCAAGTTTTAGTCTCCCTTCCATCAAGGCCAGAGGTTTGGGGGAAATATCAGATGTTTGGTAATTCATATTACTATAAAAATTCAAAACTAGAAAAAACAAATCACTATAATTGAAACATTTTATGGCTGTAAAATGTACCAAAAATAGGTTATGGATGATGGATGATCCCTTTAATGTGCGACTTAGCCCACTAGCCTTTGAGATTTGAAAAAAAATCACTCGACCGCCGGTCGAGTGTGAAGGAAAATTAATTCCCCCAAAAATATTTTTACTCGTCCGACTTGTCTTTGTTTCAGTAAATAATTTTACAACAATTCAGTAAATTACCGTGTGTATAATATAACAAGAAAATATTTGTTTAACTCTTGTAAATCAACTATTTTATTACTACAAACATTTCAGTAAATATTCAACAAAACGTTAAAATACAACACCAGTTTCTTTATATAGCATCATTCATATTATTGTTCCATAGAAATAAGAATCATTTCTTCGGATGCTGATACATAGTATCAAAATGACAATTGAAATATAAATAATTCAAGACTGTATTTATTGGTACCGTTAGAAAACGAATATATATAACTTTATACACAAAGAAAACAATGTAAAATCATGCCCTTGACATAAATATATTTTAAAATGCAAAACAAATATTAGAGATTCATTTTTTCATTAAAACATTTCAATATGAAGTCTCTAATTGAAAAATATTCTGAAACACACAATCATCCCAGCAGCTCAAAAGAATCAGAAATAGTTACTTACAATAATTACTGAACAAAACTCGAAGTGAGATCATAATAAAAATGGACATTAAGCATCATATAGCATTGAACATTTCAGCGAAATTTATATAGATTAACCTAGTAATTAAATAGCTTTGTTAATGAAACAATAAAGGTGTTTTTATACATTTACTCTATATTTTTATTTTTTACAAGCCAAGTCGAAATATTATATCATGTATAATAATCAGCCGTCTTGATATTTTTTATGTGTTTACATTTTTGTAATTCATGACCAGATTTGTTTATATACTGATACATTTCTATCGTCCTTGGAATAAATAATGTTTGTTTACGAAGAAACAAAACTGAAGCGAAAACTGATTATTTACTTGTATAATTTAATTTTCGGTGCGTGCTTGACGGAACGATGCGTTTTTTTCCCCTCTTTCAAATGTTCGTCTTCACTTTTGTAAGCATGAGGTGTATGTAGTTGTAGCGTCGAAGAATTTTTTTTCCAAATGAATTTCAAAATCAGAGAGCTAAATGAAGGCGACATTTTGACTGGTGATGATGATGATGATGATGATGATGATGATGATGATGATGAGGAGGAGGAGGAGGAGGAGGAGGAGGAGGAGGAGGAGGATGGTGGTGGTGGTGGTGATGATGATGATATATAGCCAAGTCACATGCTGCATTTAAATCTAAAACAAAACAAGACGGATTTTTGTTTTACATGTGCTAGTGTAACTGCTAGCATCCCTAAAACACTAGTTACCGCCCTTCATAATGTCGAGATGCTGCTAGAGGGCGTCTGTGTAACTTTAACTCCTATAATCTGTAATACCCTCTCCCACACTCTTTTAAAACTCAGATGCTGACATGAAGAAAATCAATATTCACAGAGAACGAGACAGCTTCTATGGCTAAAAGACTCTCAACTGAATTATACCAGTCGCGAATCTGTTCTCAACAATCAGTCTGGAAGAAATTGGGCCATTTCGGTGGCCCTTTATCTGTCAGGCTGAGGTATTAGTCCTAGGTAGTCCTAGGACGTCCACTCTTCCATCTTTTACCGCTCCTTTCTGGGCACGAGTTAGTTTATTGCTAACTGCCTGAGACACCCCAGCCGAGAAATGCTGATGGAGCTGCCCAGGCAATTTTTAATCATCTTTCTTTATGGGTGCTGGCTTGATTCTCCTCACCGTATTTCTGGGGAAGGAAATAAATAGCTAGAATTCTCTGTCTCCTTTAAAACAAGCACCCTCGTAGTCCATGAACAGGCAGATGTGACACGTTTATGTTTCTCTCTTGCGTTCATATTTATGGTAATTTATTTGCATTCGTCGTATCTGCACTGAAATGCCAACTTGCATATTTTATATTTTTACATTTTGTCCAGTTTCATGGCGTTTCGTGTAATAAACGTATCTTGTGAAATGGACACCGTCTGTGTCGAGGATGTAGCCATTGCACGAGAGTTTCTTTTCGTATGCACGCACAATATCTTGTGTTATGTCGGGTTGTTGTTTCATTTTATAGATTGATACACAGGAATGTCTACTGGAGAGAACTCGAATGCCTACTGGATACTATTCTCGCATGTCTAAGGTGTTTCTGTAGAGAGGTTTGTCAGGAAACCCTGACATAAGAATACTTTTTTTCTACAAGTGAATTTTGACTAAATATTCCAAATCATATAGTGTTACATGATAAGGGCTGTCCCCTGTTCATGTAAGTATAAAAATAGAGAGATTAGTTAAAATGGAAATAAGAGAAAGCAGAAATCGAACCCTGGACATAAGTTTTAAAGAACAATAGGTTTAAATGGAATGTCCAGTAAATTGTTAATTCGGATGAAATAAATAATAAATAAACTATTCAATTGTTAAAAGAATGTGGATAATAAAATATGAGTTAAATAAATTAGATATGTAGGTTAAATTCCTTTGTCGACACAGCACAAGGAAAATAGGTTATTGCGAAATCAATGTCGAAAACGTGCAAAGTCGCGCATGTTGAAACACGTGAATTTTGCTCACGTGGCCGGGATGCATGGATTTCTCAATATAGCGAGAGAGTCAGAGACAGTCAAAAAGACAGAGGGGAGACAGAGATAGGCGGACGTCTGAAGCGAGACGTCACTTCAGAAACTAAGATGTGAAACTTTGAGTTCTTAATGAGGAAGTCGACCGGTCGTCATTAAATAAATTCACCATGTGTTTTGGATAAAGCTCATCTTTGTGTTGTGATTTCTACAAAAAGGTAAATTGTATTGTTATTATATGTCTGTGTTATAAAATGTCATTGCAACAACATCTCTCTCTCTCTAAGATACAACATCATATGTAATAAGACAAGAACTCTCACTAAGACTCATATCATTACTAATAAGAACTCTCACAAGAAAAAGCATCACTTATAATAGTCTCTCTCTAAGACTCTTTAATGAAACAACTATATAACAATAGTATTCACGGCTCAAATAAAATTTCCTCCGTATGGTTAACCCATACTGGCTTTTACAAGGAATAGTGCATCTTCCCTAGTGGTTATTGCAAGTAACAGCACTCCACCAGACTAGATGAATTCTTGTCATGGAATCTAGTAATACCAAGAGACAACAAGAAAGATATGCTAGGCAATAGCATATTCTTTACATTCTTTGGACTCTCGAGTGTATATCTGATACAGTTAGACTCAGCTAATCACCCGAGAATCACATCAGTCAGCATAAAAACATATAAGATAATAACGGATATATACTCAAGAGTCAAAACAATGAAAAGAATATGCTGTTGTAACAGCCCTAGCTATAATATATTTAAAAGGTCAACTGAGGAGAGGAAAATTATGTTCTCAACTTCTTTACTAACTCAGTATTTGACAGATAAAGGAGAATTTGAATGGAATATTTGAATATCTATGTATCTCAAATAGGGATCAAGTGTTAGCCCTCGGAAGGGGATCACTTGATTTCGGAGAACTTCGATTGAAATAAAATAAAACAACATGAAATTAAAATAAGCATCTGGAAAATTTTTCTTTGAATTCTTGGATATATTCGTTCAAGTAGTTATTTCAATCCATCCAGATATCAGTTCTGTAGTTCAGTGATCGTGAAATCGCTTTTTGATCCCAATCTGCCTCTTGGTTAACCATGACCAGATAGAGAATGTCTTCTCTCAGTTTCCTGTTTGTGATTTTTGATTCACACATGAGCATCCTTTTAGATATGGACAGGTGCTGTGCCAGCTAATCTCTAATCAGCAGAGTGTTACCACCGTTGACCAGGGGGGTGGGGGTGTCTATCAGTTCCTTTCTTATTACAATCTTTATTGATCAACAACTATTCCAACAAATTTCAGGTTCCTAGATCTAACAGTCTAAAAGTAGCTTTAGCTCTTACAATGTAACATCACAGCCTCTAAATATTTTTTTCTTTCTTTGCCTCCTACTACCCCTCAGTAAATAACCCCTAGAGGTGTGGACATATAATCCCTTAACACCTTCTCATGCCAATCTGCATCAATCGAAGATCATTTCTATAAATTTCAAGTTCCTGGGTCTAATGACCGAAAAGTGCTGAGTTAATCTACAGACAGATACAATGACAGGTACATTTATATTCTCTTATTGATATAGGTTTTGCAATAAAACAAACCAGCTATTGGATATTTGACAGGTGCCCCGGGAATGACGTCAGAGGAAAGTCAGTCAGATCTTGGATTCAGGTGTCTTGGAAATTATGTTAAAGAAGTCAAATAGAAGACGTCGAATCCCTGCAGATTAGGTCAGCGAAACTGCTGACATTTCAAGACAATGCGTGATGGAATGTTTTGACGTTATCCATGCCAATAAAATAGAGGCAGTAGACAACAGGAAGTAAGGAGAGTGGCGACCACGGCAGGACAAGCGAGACATTATCTCTGTCATTTTTGCACACACACACACACACACACACACACACACACACACACACATCTCGCGACGTCTCCATGCTGTCAAGTGTTGCCACCAGAAAACAAACATTTTCAAATTATTTTCATTTCTGTTCTTATTATTTTCAAAGTGCAAGAGACTTTGTTTTGTGTTTACGCCGCTTGTGGAAGTTCGAATTTCAAACAAACCCCGACTAGCAATCCAGCTAGATTTTTTTTTTTTTTTTTTTTGGTAACGCAACACATCGATGTCACTACACACGTATACAGGTGTGTTTCACAGTGATGCCATGGCAAGCAAATAACTGTGCTTTATTGTTGAATTCATTAATATTATCATTAAACAGCAGTCTGTGTTTTTGTCCAAATAACGTCGATCACCAACCATGGAAAATTAACTTTGCACTGAATAAATTTATTGTTTATTTCGCCTCCAAAAACAAAGCGTCCAATTAAATAATAATTAAACTTTTGACAATGTCCCAGCAAAGTAATATTGATTCTGTCCGATGTACTTACCAAAATATGTCTCAAGAATTTTACTTGGAGGAAGAATCTTCTCTTGTAATGCGAATCGTTTTTGGAAACAAATCAAACAAATCTAAAATGAGAATAGATAGGCTTAACATGCGCCCATTCAATCTATTTGCTTAGATGTGTATAAGTGTGACAGACCAACGAAAATGCAAAAAAATAAATGTGACAGACCAACGAAAGTGATATTTCAAACGTAAGTGTGACAGAACAACGAAAATGATATTTCAAACTTAATATGACAGACCAACAAAAATGGTATTTTAAACGTAAATGTGACAGACTAACGAAAATTATATTTCAAATTTAATGTGACAGACCAATGAAAATGATATTTCAAACGTAAGTGTGACAAACCAATGAAAATTACATTTCAAACTTAATATGACAAACCAACGAAAATGCTATTTCGAACATAAGTTTGACAGACTAATGGAAATGATATTTCAAACTTAATGTGACACACAATCTATAAATTAATACCGTAGTACCTTTAACGTACGTGCATACGTATGTCACGTTTTCCAGATTATAAATTATTCGATCGGGAGATCCTATTTATTAAAAAGGATAGAAGATAATAACATAGTATGAATATCAAATTAGTATATAGATATGCTAATTTGATACTCGTAGTATGTTATCACCTTCTATGCATTTCTTTTAATAAATAAAAACTCCCAATCACCAAAGACGCAATATAAAAAAAAAGTTTTAATTAAAAAAAAAGATGTTATCGCTTTTGGGCCATACGTGAAACTAAAATATACCTTCTTGGTCTTCTGGCTAAGATCCAAGGGTAGTATCTGTTCTGTCTAAAGATGGTATAATGATATTGTGGGGTTTCCGTTTGCACCGGGTGTCCATACAATGGAAATATGTCACAGACTCCTATAAGGATATTAAAGATGAACCGTAATAATATATCCTGACTCTACATTTACCAAATTACTTAGATAAATACTTTTACAGTTGTAAAAAAAGGGTTACAATAATATCATGGCGTCTCCATTCACGTTGAACGTCCACAGAATGGCCAGCAGCAACATATTACATCAGAAAGATACCACTGTGGAATTTCCACAGGTCCCGATAGTTAATATAAATATTTCAAACTAAAGTGTGACAGACTAATGATCATTCATAGACATTTATGCAAACGACAGGACAATTCATGGCAATACTTCAAAGTCAGAAATAACCAAAATTTTTCTGATTTTCTCTCTTCTGATATTGAGAACGTGGCGTAATGGGGAAAAAGGTGGCTGGTTAATTTTAATGCATCGAAAACCAAGCTTCTCTCCTTTTATCACAATCGCGCTGACCCCCATCACACCCTAAGTGAAATGAATGGCTTTCATCTTGGAGAAGCTCCATGTCGTGACAAGCTTCTGGGACTGACCTTCCCTCCTAATCTGAAATGGGACACATACATCAAATCTGTTGCCAATATCGCTGGAATAATGGTTGGATCACTCTACTGCTCCAATAGGTATCTCACTCCCAACGCAATCCTCTATCTGTATAAGAGCTAGGTACACTCTAAAATGGAGTACTGTTGCCACATCTGGGCAGAAGCTGCTCGCCGCACCTTATCCAGCCTTGATACAGTTTAAAACTGGCTTCGAAACCTAGTAGTGTTATGTTGCATACTGGGTGTTATTTTAGAAGGGCTGACGTATGTAATTGTTGTTCATATTAGAGTGTTCATGTTGGTGTGCAGATATATTGCGTATATATAAAGAGAGAGACATTTCTGTATATATAAAGAGACAGGGTACATGTTAATACAGGAGAGCCGACGGCATGAAATACACAATGAGAGAAGATTTAGATATATAGATAGATAGACCGAGAGATAGTGTGTTTGGCATTTATACGTTTGACAGTTCTGTGAATGGGAGTGTTTCTATAACATTAACACATATGATTCTTAACCTGTTTTTGAGATGATGATTTTCACAAAGTTCTTATAATATAAATTGTCAATACCTTTTCTGTTGAATAACATAACATGAAGACG
Source organism: Euprymna scolopes (assembly GCF_053919585.1). Lineage (NCBI taxonomy): Eukaryota > Metazoa > Mollusca > Cephalopoda > Sepiida > Sepiolidae > Euprymna > Euprymna scolopes. The sequence continues at coordinate 30,116,058 of NC_136491.1, forward strand.
CAGATACAAAAAGATGGTGTTGTTCGTTTATTCCATTTCGACCGGTCAAACGCTTTGCATTAAGGAATTCAAAGTCTCTACATGATTTCTTTCTTCTCACCTTTGTTTCCAAAGTTCAATGTCAGCTCTGTCCTCTCTTCTCCCTTACTGACTAACTTATCAAACTAAAGCTCTCTATATTGAGAACTCATGACGTCATTGCGTGACCAACACGTGCATACTTGACATGTGGCCTGACATGCCTCCACGTTTAAGCATGCATTGTTATTCACATGTTTCAACCCGATTTCTCTAACCTAATTTTCCTAACCCATTTTACAAATATGTTTAATATTTTCTATTGTTCGGATCCAGATTCCTTATTTTAATTTCATTTCATTAACAGAAACAAAATCGCATCATCACATTCCTTTTTCAATAAACAGATATCTAACTATTTTATGTGAACTAAATAATGGTTAATTCTACATTCCATTTTCAATAACATTCTGCATTACTTATTTTAACTTATGATCGGAATTCTCAATTCCAATCCTAGCTTCGCAGGTTCGAATCCTCAGTTATCTTATTTACTCACTCACAAGAACATATGACTTGTTCTTGTAACAGTACTTGACGCCTTTTTCCCTTCCCTGCAACCTCTTTCCCACAGAAGAGACGTTGCAAGCCTGTCTCTGCTCTATCATTATTTTCATGGCAAGTGCTCGACTGAACTCCAATCTATAGCCCTCCCTTGCTAAACTTTCACAAAACACTCTACTAGCTACAACAATTATATGATTTCCCCCACTCTCTATCTGTGCCTAAATCTAAACGCAGATTCCATGAACAAAACTTCTTTCCCAGAATTGCCCGCCTTTGGAACACTGTTCTGCTGGCCTACTTCATAGGTGAATACAACATGGTAGCCTTCGAATCCAATGTAAACAGATTCTTGTTGAGCCCCTCCCCTTAAATAATCAAATTCTACCCAATTTACACCATTAACGATTACTACATTACCACCTTATATTCATTAACCCTTATCCTCGAGTGGCCTTAGAGCCTTGATAAGTGGTGATTCCTAAGTAAAGAAAACAAGTAAAAAAAAAAAAATGATATTTCAAACTTTAGTGTGAGAAACCAACGGAAATGATATTTCAATCTTGTGGGTGACAGCTCAATGGAAATGATATTTCAAATCTAAGCTCAGCCTTCATGCTGAGATCAAAGTTTAGTATGCTTTTCAAGAGATGGATTTTGCTCACATTAAAGACTAACTTTGTGTCTAACTCAGCCTTCGGGGTGAAGGCAAGTAAATAAGGAGTAACACTAATAAACAACCGAAATGAATTCCTCATATTAATTAAATTTAGCGGACATTTAAGTAATTCACAATTTTATTTTTCGGTCGCCCATAATGAGAATTGAACCTTCAACCTTCAAGAGAATATCACATTCGCAATTGATTTTTCCAAGTACTCTAACCACTGTGCCACAGGTCCTTGCAGATTACTTAGGACCTCTATCCAGTCATAGTTGATGGAACAAGACCATGCTACGCCCATAAAGAAAATAAAGGGTTGTGTTCGAAATTCCGCCAAAATTCCCGAGTCCGACAGAAACATTCCTGAGTTCAACAAGATACACCTAAAGAAGGTCAGAGGTTACATCGACCCAAACATTGTGAAAATCAGACTCAAGATGAGAACAGTAGTCTAACGAATCCAAAAGATATGAGTTAAAAATCCTCATCTCAAAAATTCAAAAACGTCAAACCAAAATGCATTTACAAGGTGGAATGATAAAGTTGTCACCCTAAAGAGAACAACATTACAGCTTTATTTTAAAACTTTTATTGAAAAAATCAATTAAGGTAACTTGATTATGTAGTAGAGCTGACATCTACTTAATGGAGCCGCCTTCAGCTTCAATCACCGTATTGATAGAGGTCAAGAACTAGGAGCATGCCTTTTGCACAAGTGATGGCAGGAGCTCAGCGAATACTCGGTGGATAGTGGCGATCAAGCTGGCTTTGGTGCTGTTGGAAGTCATGTTGGTGATGTTCTCGACATATGACCAAATGAAGTAGTCCAGCAGGTTCAGGTCGGGGGGGGGGAGCCAGTGAGAAAAGGGTACAAAGTTGTAGCACTCCTTCTGAAGCAAAGCCTGGGTCTCTTTGGACTTGTCCGCTGGCACTTAGTCCTGCTGCCACACCCAGCGTCTGCCAGCAGCCACCTGATTGCACCAGAGGATCACCACACTCTTCAGCACATCCAGGTACATCCAAGCCGACTTCAAAGATGTGAGGTGGCATGATGTGGCTCTCACTTGGAACTACACCAAAGACCATAACCATGGCTGGAAACCTCCGTTATTCATGACAATCCAGCGATGCATTGTGAGGGTGCTGGCAATGGCCTCATTATCAGAACTTGGATAAGTAGAAATCATGAGATGTACAGTGGCACATCTCCAATCTTGTATGTTGAGCATTGTGCCACTTTCAGACATGATAGAAAGCTCCTATCGCTCTTGGGATTTGTACATAAGTGTGTAATCAGAGTTTTTTTTTCTGTCTGTTTCGATTTACTCAAAACCGCACACACCTCGTCTTCTCATGTATCGTTCTCTTCTTCCTCTTCTACTTCTTGCTCTTTTTTCTTCTCAGTCGTCAGAAGCGTCGTCTTTGTCTTGACTACGTTTTTCCTTCTCCCTTCTTGCTCACCGTGACCCGTTTTTATGCTAAGCTGAACTCTCGTGTGTGCGAGAGAACACGAGATTTTGCGTGATTACTTGGCAATATTAACCGGCCGCCGCCATCTTGCCATTTTTCTTTGGACGTGCCCGCTTTGCAGAGTGCACACCTCGAGCGTTTGTCAGGTAAGCCCGTCTGTTTGCAATTTATTACACAAAGTGGCCAACTAGTAGATAGTCTGCAACAAAAAAAAAAAAAGGAAACCGGTTTTCATCAAACGGAAATGGAATCATGTTGTCTTTTCTAGAGCGACAATTTTGTCGCTCCACGATATAGATTACTATTTTTATCTGCTTGTTAGTTTCCAGTTCTATCTTTCCGAATTTGAAAACCTAACAGTTCAACTAAGAAATTTTTATGCAGACCACAGGAAACTATATTAAATTTTTCCATATGAACCCTTTATTTAATTTACAGGGGGTGTATTGTTCTCGTTTCGTCAGCAATGATTGGATAGAAGTGCTATTCTTGGTTATTATCATATTTAATAAGGATTGAACCTTTTAGAATATTGTCATTTAGTACTCATTGTTAATCAAGTTCTATTTTAAACTTAAGCATGTCATACCAACAAAAACAGCATGTCAAACTTGTGTGACTGATCAACGGCTGGATAAAGCATCTCATAAAAACGGACGCACTTAAATGATATTTGTTAATTGAAATCTTCTAGTATGACGTACTGATTGACCGACTGACAGACAACGCCTATTACAGAGGTATGTGGAAACATCTAAAGATTTTTTTTGAAAGCTGGATTGTCTCAATTCCTGCAAGTAGGATTTATAGACTGGAATAGATATGCTACGGCGCTGCTTGTGTGTGTGTGGGGGGGGGGGGTTCGTCTCTCTTTACGTTTTACATTTTTGCAAAAAAAAAAAAAAAAAGGCAGAATCGTAGACATGTCTCAGCCAAGTCCGTTTTCCATGGAACCACAAGTCTGAGCTGGAATTACCAATATTTACTGTTTTCTTTCTCTTTTTACAAACAGATCGGACAACTGCTTCAAAGAGGCAGCACTTGACAAACACCGATCTCAGAAGAAAGACAAAAAACTAAAACAAAAAAAAAAACAAAAAATGAAAAAAAAAAAGTTCTACATTGGAAAATAAATAGATTCCAAACAATTCTTGCTGAGGTTTGTGGTCAGAAAGGAGTCAAAACTTAATAATTAAAAGAGCGAACGTGTCATTTCGTATAATGGATACTATCTTGGACTATGGAATCAGCAATGCTGTGTTTGAATCTGAGCGGATCTACAGGGTGGCATGATAAAATTGTCGCCGTAGAAAAGATGACATGACTCCATTTCCGTTTGATGAAAATCGGGGTTTCCTTTTCGTTGCAGACCATCTACTAGTTGGCCAGTTGTGTACAAATCTCAAGAACAATAGAAGCTTTCTATCATGTCTGAAAGTGACACAATGTTCAACAAGCGAGATCGGAAATGTGCTGCTGTACAACTCATGCTCTCTACCGATTCAAATTATGACAACAGAACCATTTCCAGCACTCTCAAAATGCATCGCTGGATTGCCATGAATAACAAGGGCGTGTCCAGGGTGATGAAAACAAAGGTTATGGTCTTTGGTTTGGTTTAAAGAGAGAGCCACATCATGCCACCTCACATCTTCGAAGTCGGCTTGAAATTAAACACTAAAGTGTACCTAAATGCATTTGCTCCATTTCAAGTATTTACTGAAAGAACTTTTTTATTATTTAAACAGTGTACCTGGATGTGCTGAAGAGTGTGGTGATCCCTTGGTGCAATCAGGAAGCTGCTGGCAGATCCTGGATGTGGCAGCAGGACTCAGCGCCAGCCCACAAGTTTAAAGAGACCCAGGTTTGGCTTCAGAAGGAGTGCTACGACTTTTTTTTTTTTGTACCCTTCTCTCATTGCCCCTGTTAAGGAGAGGTGCGAGCGAACTAATGTCCAGGCAAGCAGGAAGAACAATGGAAATTCCAGGAAAGGTGGCCTAGGCTGCATCCAGGCAAGCAGGAAAAGAACAATGTATCAGTCCCAGGAAACGGTGATCTAAGCTACATCTAGGCAAACGAAAATAAACAATGGAATCCCCGGACTTGTAGCAACCTGGATCCATGACGTCAATCGGTCATGGGTCAGACCGAAAACCAGCAAAAGTGCAATATCAAGAATATCGAATAGATATCATTAAAAAGAGAGGAACACAGCAACAGGCAGACAGTCAGATACAAATTTACACAGTTTGCGACCACCCCTACCACAAACTCCCCACCGCCGTCATTGAAGTGTGTATATTGAATATATCATAAAATAAACTAAGTCTTTTTTTATAAACAAAGTGTCTTGTATTCATTGATAAATGAAATAAGCGTCCATTTAAA
>NC_136491.1:30128661-30156161 GCF_053919585.1 Euprymna scolopes
TTGGTCACGAAAATGCCATGGTACATGGGTAGAATCCTTCTTTTAGAATTCAAGGCCAGGTTTGCCACAAAATTAGAAGCTTTTTTTTATGACTGCTTGGCCTTTTGGTCAAGATCAAAGTGTAGTATCTGTTCCGGCAGATACTGCAAGCAAAGACCATATGTGGGGACGACCCCACGTATAAGACCTTGGTCAATGTAGGGGCAACCCTTCATACCAATTGTCACTATCCAACTCCCCTACTCCCCGGGGAGTTGGTCCCCATTTCCCCTTCACTCCTCACATTAAAAATCGGCCTTGTGCCTAATTTGCTCAGTGGGGGAGCAAATAAACACCATCTGTTCCGGCAGATACTGCAGGCGATGACTAGCAAAGACCAGATGTGGGGGCAACCCCACATGCCTGACCTTTAACCAGCTCCCATTTCCCACCTCTCGGGAGCTGGTCCCCTTTTTCCCTTCCCCCTCCCTTCACTCCTCACATTAAAAATTGGCCTTGTGCCTAATTTGCTCGGTGGGGGAGCAAATAAATACCATCTGTTCTTCAGGAACAGACTGAGACAATTTTTTTTATTTTTATACCTATTTTCCACGTTAAAAAACGACACTGGTGGCTAACTGTCCCGTGGGGAGGCATTGTAAATAAGTACATAAGGATGTAGCAGCCAAGTTTATTCAAATCTATTTCTTGGATAGTCTGAAAGAGGAACTACATAGTCTAGGACATGACAGTAGACTCAATCAAGACATTCTCCGAAGATTGACTGAATTTTTTCATGATAACAACAGCCTAATTTGTCAACTGATAACAAAAAAGGGGAGAATTGAAGAAGGATACTTGGAAGAATACAAAGTTGTCATGAGAGAAGACAGAACGCTGCAAGGAGAGTACCTACGGCGATTCAATACTCCAACAACGTATGAGATTGGAATATTAATGGAGAACGAACCGAAAGACAAACCAAGATATTGTCTTGCATTTTAAAAATAGTACATTAAAAATGAAACTTCCATGAACAAAGTTTTTTTCTTAGAACTTTCCATCTATGGAACACCATGATGTGGAGCTGCTTCCCAGCTCACTGCTACATGGCTGTTCCCAAGTCCAATGTAAAAAAATTCTTGTTGAGCCGCCTTCTTAAATAATCAAATTAAAAAATAGTACATTGAAAAAGATCTCCGAATTAGATTCTTTCTATGATACTTTAATGTATCACTAGAGTTCTCCATCTTTAGAAATCTACGTGAAAGGAAACTGGAAACTATTTTCTCCGGTACCAAAGGTTTTTTCAACAATGGCTGGTGGACGTATACTATAAGATTGAGAGAGAACTTTACAGTTCCTGGAGCAGAAACAACAGACATTGAGAGCTGAGAATTATGGCAACTTGAAGGATTAAATTCTTAGGGAGAATGTGAATCCAGAACAAACTGGTCAACGAGTGATCATTCCGACAACTTACACAGAGGGTTCTTAGTACACGTTTGAACGTCACACCGATGCCATAGCTTAGCCTACCTCTTCATCAATTTTACAACAAATCCAAAATGGACGAAAATTTCTTTACGACCAAAAACTAAATGAAACTTTCGATGAACAAAGTTTTTTTTCTTAGAACTTCCCATCTATGGAATACCATGATGTGGAGCTGCTTCCCAGCTCACTGCAACATGGCTGTTCTCAAGTCCAATGTAAAAAAATTCTTGTTGAGCCGCCTTCTTAAATAATCAAATTCTGCCCAATGACCGCCCATCAGAATAAATAATTTGTAAATGCTGTAGTAAACAAAAAGTTCCATAAACAAACTTAACAAACTTAAAAGCAAAATTCTAAAAATATAGATTTTCTGAAGAGTTAATTTATGAGGAACCAACATCAAATAATGTTTGTTCTTTTTATAAACCCAGCCATGACTTGTTTATGCGTGTCTTAAAATATTAAACAAAATATACTTTTTATTGGATTTGCATTTTTTCTTCCCTTTTTTTTTTTTTTTTTGCATCATCATAAATCTTCAAAATCTCATTGAAGCGAAATCAATTAGAAAAGCAAAACTGATTTTTTTCCCTAATGTCTATATTGTTTTCCTAATAGCTAAAGGTTACTTTGCATTTATATATTTACTCTTTAATCTCATACCATTTTTATTCTCATATTGAACATCTTTGGTTTGAATCAGATAAAAATATATTTGTACGTTTATTATACATGATAAAATATCTATGATCATGTTCATTACAATTTAAGATTATTTGATAAATACGATGATCTAGGATCATTTTCATTAAAATTTATGATTATTTAATTAATACAATGATCTAGGATCATTTTCATTAAAATTTAAGATTATTTTCATTAAAATTTAAGATTATTTGATTTACACAATGATCTAGGATCATTTTCATTAAAATTTAAGATTATTTGAATCATACAATGATCTAGGATCATTTTCATTAAAATTTTCGATTATTTGAATCATACAATGATCTAGGGTCATTTTCATTAAAATTTTCGATTATTTGAATCATACAATGATCTAGGATCATTTTCATTAAAATTTATGATTATTTAATTAATACAATGATCTAGGATCATTTTCATTAAAATTTAAGATTATTTTCATTAAAATTTAAGATTATTTGATTTACACAATGATCTAGGATCATTTTCATTAAAATTTTCGATTATTTGAATCATACAATGATCTAGGATCATTTTCATTAAAATTTTCGATTATTTGAATCATACAATGATCTAGGGTCATTTTCATTAAAATTTTCGATTATTTTAATCATACAATGATCTAGGATCATTTTCATTAAAATTTAAGATTATTTGAATCATACAATGATCTAGGATCATTTTCATTAAAATTTAAGATTATTTGAATCATACAATGATCTAGGGTCATTTTCATTAAAATTTAAGATTATTTGAATCATACAATGATCTAGGATCATTTTTATTAAAATTTAAGATTATTTGTATTATACAATGATCTAGGGTCATTTTCATTAAAATTTTCGATTATTTGGATCATACAATGATCTAGGGTCATTTTCATTAAAATTTAAGATTATTTGAATCATACAATGATCTAGGATCATTTTCATTAAAATTTAAGATTATTCGATTAATATAATGATCTAGGATCATTTTCATTACAATTAATGACTATTCGATTAATACAATGATCTAGGATCATTTTCATTAAAATTTTCTATTATTTGATTCATACAATGATCTAGGATTATTTTCATTGGAAAATACTCGTACTTATGATAAATATGGTGATTACATTAGCCAGGCCCTCGCCAGAAGTGAAGACTGTTATTTGTAAATTGGAAAGGATCGAAAATAGAATTAATAGACAGAAAACGTCTATTTTATTTAATTAAATATGTCATATATATATATATATATATATATATATATATATATATATATATATATATATATATATATGCATATATATATATATGTATGTATATAAAGAAAAATTAAGAATACAAAAGTATATACTAATACATATGAGGGGTGTGCAATAAGTAATGCCCCTGACCCACTTCCTAGTAGTAGAGCCACCAAACTTAACACAGTTTATAGTCTTTCTCTACATGGGAACCAACCAGAGTTATGCATTTCTCCCATCGTTTGATGCAGCTCTGGAGACCGTTTTTGTAGAATACTCCAGGTTGGTCCTCCAACCACGACGTGACTTCAGAAATCAAGGCTGCATCATCTGGGAAACGCTTTCCTTTCAAAAATAACTTCATGGCTGGGAAGAGGTGAAAGTCAGAGGGTGCAAGATCAGGAGAGTAGGGAGGATGAGTAAGGATTTCATAACCACACACCTGTGCTTCTGATCTGGCGACATGCGAGTTGTGGGCCAGAGCGTTGTCCTGCAGGAGGAGGGTACCTTTGCTGATCTTGCCCTGCCTCTTGACTTTGATAGCTTCCCTTAATTTCCTCAAAAGTGAAGCATAATAGGCTTCTGTGATTGTGGTACCCTTTGCCAGGAAATCTGTCATCACTACTCTGTCCTGGTCCCAGAAGACTGTGAGCATGACCTTGCCAGCAGAGGGCTGCACCCTTGCCTTCTTTGGAAGTGGTGAGTCCAAGTGCTTCCACTGCATTGACTGGGCTTTGGTCTCTGGATCATAGTGATCGACCCTGGTTTCATCCTGTGCAATCAGTCTTTTGAAAAACTTTGACTCATCTTCTTGGCACATCTCCAAATTCATCCTCAAGCACTCAACGCATTCTCGCTTCTGGAATGGTGTGAGCAACCTGGGAATCCATCTGGCAGACACCTTATGCATATGCAAATGGTCATGAATGATAGTTTCCGCAGACCCTGTACTAATCTTGACATCTTGTTGGCGAATAGTAATGTGCCGATCTTCCAAAATGGCAGCCTCAACTCGACGGACAGATGCCTCATCAATGGCAGAAGGGGGGCGACCAGGTTTGGGAGCTGTTTCCATAGACTTCCGGCCATGTTTTAATTCACGATGCCAGCGTTTTACAAGGTCATATGATGGGACATTATCACCATAAGTTTCTTTCATTTCATCAAAAGTTTCCTTTGGTGTGCGTCCTTTCAAATACAAAAACCGGATCACTGCTCGACATTCAACATACTTCATTTCACACCTGACTCAGTTCAAACACCTGTAAAACAGAAACCGCAATTAGTTCAGAGCTGTAATTTGCCACATAACCCGTAGATATATAAATCATTGCATATGCAAAATTTCAGCTAGATCAGACAACTGAAAGTGGGTCAGGGGCATTACTTATTGCACGCTCCTCGTATAGATTTGATAATTCAATAAGGGGGGTATAAATGCTCTTCATACCTAGGTATTTCGAAGCTTAATGCTTCTCGTCAGAGCCTGATAACCCCCATTTAAAAAGAATTTTCTAATTCCTCTTGGATCCTGTCATCTCTCTCTCTCTCTCTCTCTCTCTCTCTCTCTAGAGAGAGAGAGAGAGAGAGAGAGAGGGAGAGAGAGAGCGCTCCTTACATCAAATGGTTATATGCCTTGTCTGGAGCGATTTCAATCATTACATTTGCTGCTTGGACGATCTCAGTTTTTTAATGTGTGTGAAGAATGAAATGCCCAACCTTATTATTATATAGACACTCGAATTCAGATTTTGTCAGTTAGAATTTATTGCAAAAATATTTTATTAAGTTATGGTGTCTTAGCAATATGACCATTTTCTATTCTTCGAATTTAATCTTTCCCAAAATGATAATTGTATGCTATTTTATTTTATTTTTTTATTTCACCTTAAAGGTGATGAACCCTGATATTATTGATGCGATTCAAGAAGAACCTCTTCTGACAATTGTATCATGTTTGAGTTTAATTTCTTGGTTTTGTTTTTGTTTTTGGGGTATTTTTTCCTATGGAAGCTCGTCAGTGAATTAATTCGATTATAACAATCAAGATTTTCATTGTTATTTATTTCTTATTTATCTTCTTTTGCTGAAAAATCAGACCTCGTTTTAGTTGCACAGCGATGCTTCCATCCGGTTGACGAGAATCATTCCTTCCATCCTTTTCGCTCTCCGTGATATATTTCTCTCTCTATCTCTTTCTTTCTTTCTCTCTCTCTCTCTCTCTCTCTCTCTCTCTCTCTCTATATATATATATATATATATATATATATATATATATATATATATATATATATATATATATATATTAGATAGATAGGCTTCCTTCAGTCTTGACAGACTATGGATACCCACGGTAAGGGTGCCTGCGCATGAAATTTTTGTGGCAAGAGTTGTGCAATCTCCAACCATACCTCTCCTGAGTCGACATTGTTGAATACCAGTGGCAAGTGAAGATTCAGGACGACTGGAAACAATGCCGAGATAAGCGGAAAGCACATACAGTGCCTAGAATTCTCAAATGGTCACCCATCTGGTACTAGCCAGGCTCAATGTTGCTTAACTTCGGTGATCTGACGGGAACCGGTGTGTCAACGTGATTATGCCGTACTATATATATATATATATATATATATATATATATATATATATATATATATAGAGAGAGAGAGAGAGAGAGAGAGAGAGAGAGAGAGCGAGAGAGAGAGAGAGATAGAGAGATAAAAAGTGAGAGGTAGAGAGATAAAGAGTGAGAGAGAAAAAGAGAGAAAGAGAGAGAGAAAGAAAAAGAGAAAGAGAGAGAAAAAAAGAAAGAGTGAGAGAGTCAGACAGGCAGACAGACAGACAGTAACAGAGAGGAAGACGATGAGAGTTAGTACACGTAGAACAACTGCGGTAGCAGAGTCCATTCGTAGAGGAAGGCCAAGAAATGGATTTGAGAGATAGTGGGATGAATAAAGACCTGGGCAGAGCTAGGTTACTTTGAAAGCTAATATGTAGAAGGTGCTTAACGTATGCCAGTATGTGTGTATGTGTGCGAATATCAAAAGCCTTACAAAGAAAGAGAGAGGGGGAGGAAGAAGAAAAAAGGGAAACATAGAGAGAGAAAATGAAAAAAAAAACATGAAGAGAAGGGAAAGAATAAATAATGAGAGAGAATGAAAACGATAGAAAGAAGGGAAAAGAGTGAATAAAGAGAGAAAGAGGGTGGGAGGAGGTAAAAAGGAAGAAAAATAGAAGATATAGAAAGTAATGAAAAAGTGGCAAGAATAGAGGGAGGGAGGTAGAACCAGAGAGAAGGTGGGAGTTAGGGGAGAAGTGGGAGCAAGCAAGAGTGAGGAAGTGGTAGTGTGTGGAGGCATAGATAATTCTAAAGAAAGAAAAAAGAGGGATGGTGAAAGGAAATTTCCATTTTCTAATAAAGAGAAAATAGATGGGAACAAAGTATATATAAAATTATTTTTAAAATGTTTTACAGAAATTTTAAGTTTCAACCGCCCCACCCCTTCTGATTTTTTTTTAACCTTTTTCTCCGATAAGTCTCAGAGCTAGTCAGCAAAAAAAAAAAAAAAAAAAAGTAGACATAGCTGAACAAAATTTTATGTTCAAGTAAATTAAAAATCAATATGAACGAAGCTTTTCAGGTCATGTGTTGATTATTGGTTCTTTATGTTAACGGTTCGTTCACTCTCACGTACCAGCAAGGTGACATCGTGTTGACCAGGATAAACGTTAGAACAATTACTCAGGTTGTCATGTATTCATTACGTTGTTTTCATATCTTCACTTTGTTTTTGTTTTTTTGTTATTTTTTTAACTGTTCGTCATTAAATATCAAAGCCAAAAAGTCACTCAAGGATGAAGGGTTAGGGTTAGGATTAGGGTTGATGAGTTTGAAAGAATGTAAAATGAAAGTTTTTCTTTATTAATGAGACAGCGCTTATTAAGGCCCAAAGGACACTAGAGGATAAGGGTTAATGGTTTTGCATGCATTCAAAAAACTGTAATGGATAAGACTGGATGCAGACTACCAAAGATCAGGTTGACCTTCTTTCAGTGCACCTCTGGCTTTAGGAAGTGTTGTGGAGTTTAGTTGGCGTCTAACCACTGAGCTGAGTTGTCGTTCAATTTGTGAGGCACCCATTTATCAAGTTTTTTGTCTTTCCAATCTCTCTCAGATGATTGGAAATCATTGTATGCGTTACGTCTAATTCAGAAGCAAGTTCTCGAACAGTTGTGTGTGGACTGGCTTTGACAAAGGCTCTTAACTGCTCGTTGTCAGCATCCGATGACCAACCACTATGCTCAACATATTTAAGACTCTTGTCGCCACACAAAATTTCTTAAACCACCATTGTGCTGTGTTCAGTAGTGGTTCCTGGTACAAACGCTGCGTTGATATAGTGATCTGTTTCAGATGGATGGATTGCCAGTTTAATAATGAAGAATACTACATACTAACTAACAGGGAGACCCGACGTTGCCCGGGATTGAATGAGGATCAGTAAATATTCCACACTTTTAATACTTTTATTGTCATCAAAATCGATTAAATCGCCCATTTTTCATTTTACTCCATCAATTGTCTACTCTAATCGTGGACCCACCGCAGTGCACCAAGAAGAAAACTTTAAATGCCTCCCTACAGTGACTTAGTCTACGATATGTCATAATGTACATTGCACTGTAGATAACCTACTGTTGATTTTGTAAAATTACTTTTATATAACAGCTTCAGTTGGAGCTTAAAATGCAAAAGGCGAGTATCATGGTTCAATTGTGCTGTAAACAGAAACATTCAGTTTGAATGCACCCCTGTCTTATCAAAGAACCTACAGTTGATTTTATACGCCAGGCCCTTATACTTTTGCAGTGATAAAACTTCTCAAATCCACTTGTGATGTTAGGCTGTATAAGGGTGTTAATTTTGGTCAAAATTGGACTGTTGCTTCTTCAATTGGATTTTTTCGATTATCAATTTTCAATACTTATCGGAGACATGCTGATACAAAATCTATTTTAGAACATTCCCAGACACATAAAGTACATTTTCGTGAAATTTCAAAAAGATCGTCCCTGCCATTTTGAATTTCATAGGGAATAAACTGACGCACACACAGACACACACGCAGGCAAAGTGCATTTTATATATAGGTAGAGATTGAAAATGCTGAATGAAATGGAAAAAATATTACTACTTATGAGAATAGACATAGCCACAGCCAAAATCACCTTCAAGAGATTGTCATCAATCATGACCAACCGAAACATTAAATTAGTGGGGCAGGTTATCTAAATATTCCATAAGAATCTTTCCCTTAGTGATACAAGCACCAAAATGGGCACAAATGACATTCAGAACATACATTTTAAGAAAAGAACGTTAGCCATCAGAAAATTCAAGATGGCTGCCAGTTTTCAAGATGGCTACAGAAGCAAACCTGACAAATTTCAATTTTGGTGCTTGTATCACCAAGTGAAAGATTGTTTCAGCAATCTGCTCACTAAAATAGACACCAAATTGAGAATACTCCAAGCGTATCTATAGTCTGCTCTGTTGTACAATCATCAACAGCACGAGGAAGAGACTAGAGGCAACTGAAACTTGCTTCCTGAGGAGAATTTTGTAAGATATTCTAGATAGAAAAGAAAACAAACCGAGATATTAGAAATTATAAACACAGAAAGGTCTATAATAGGAACAGTACGAAAAAGATAAATGAGGTCCATGGGTCATGGCTACAGAAAAAGCGGAACTGAGCAGAATAGCTTGACAGGAAAGATCGTGGGTAGAAGAAGCAGAGGATGAAAGCGAGAAACATATGTTGACAGTCTGAATACCTGGGCAGCATAAAAAATGATGAGCAACAATGAATTCATGAATGCCTCGAGGGAAAGAGATAGATAGATGGAGAGTCATAGATATCAATGCCTGTACCAGTCAATTTACCCCTGTCAAAGTATACTGTGCTTTTTTTTTCAATTTTAACGCCTTAGCAGCTATTTTTACCGGCTAAAAACCAAATCGAAAGTGTGCTACAGGTCCAAATACACAATATATCAAATTTCAACTGTGTAGACCAGGGGTTCTCATTAGGGGTGAAATGCACCCCCAGGGGTGAATTTCAGGATTTAAGGGGGTGAATTATGACTTTGGAGAAAAGATCTACTGGAGATGCTCCAGGCCGATTATTGTAAATCCATAGTAGCCACCGCCACACTGAAATAATAATAATAATAATAATAATAATAATAATAATAATAATAATTCAAAACAGAATATCATAAACATATATTTAATAAATAATGATTAATGGTTTCAGCCAACTCCAATAAACATTAATTAATAATTATCACTACAAATAAGATTATACTAAGTTTAAAGATCAAATTATTTCAACCATTCTCAATATGCACTAAATAATAATTATTACTAACAAGTTAGATCATACTAATTAAGGTGATATCAAAATATCAGAAATAATAAACTAAGGAACTAACAATCGTTAAATTTAAATTTAACTAATTAACTACAAAAAAAAAGAAAGAAAAAAAATTATTCAACCAATACGGTAATCTCCCTTTGCTAGGTCAGCAAGTTATCTCCCTTGATAGTCAAATCTTAATTTAATTTAACAGAAATTCAAATTTCAACGGTCGGCCTAATGAGAACGCAAAAAAAAAAATTAAAAAATTAAATAAATAAATATAAAATAATAAAATATTTTAATCATAATTATACAAATATTACAGCAAATAATTAAATTAAATAATGCTGAATTTTGATAGTCCCACAAAATTAATTAAAATATTATTGTAATAATAATAGCAAATATTAAATAATATATTTCAAGTCGCCATTTCTGCGGAATAGGTGGCCTGTTTACTATGCACGTTTGAACGAAGTCGAACACATATCTGACGAAGAGATACCTATTCTCGAAATATTATAAATTCACAGAGTTTCCAACAGACCGTCTGTCGCAAATAATCTCAATACAACCTTGAATATAATGTATGTATGAAATATTTAAATATATGTATATACTGTATTCAGATTGTATTAATAAATCTTTTCTTCATTTGCTTCAGTTAGTGCCTCTCTGTTTTACTATTGCATTGTATTGCCTTCTACGAATCACATTTATGTACATACTAAACAATGCTTCAAGCAAACTACATTAACCTCTTATCTTTTGCTGAATTTTATCGCGAAGTATGTAGGTACCCTACAATAATTTTGTTTCTTCTACTGTCTGCATGTGTCTCTGTTATCTGTTTTTATTCCCATTATAATTCCAGTTGTTTTCTCTTTGTTAGCTATTCTGATTATGCCAGTTTTTGTGACTGTGCTTCGCTAGCTAGTCTAGTTTTTATGTACTAAAACGGAGAATATTCTCCTGTAATTAAGCATATTACACATTCTTGTTTATGCATCCTTGTCATTGTATACTTCTTCATGTCAGCCATGATGCTGATTATAGAAAAATTAAATCTATAAAATTGTTTGTAAAAAGTTCCATTTATAAATTTTATATTTTATGATTTCGAATTTTCATGTCTTAATTACAGAATTTTGAGCCCATCATGATTATCAAAAAAAGAAAGTATGATCATTCATCTATTGAGTATGGATTCACATCTATCGTTATCAATGGAGAAGAACGGCCTCAATGTGTTATTTGTAATAAAGTTTTGACAAACGATTCTATGAAACCAGCAAAGATGAAGCAACATTTACAAAATGTTCATCCTCAACATAAAGACGAGAACAAAAACTTTTTTGAACGTCATGGGAATGCTGTAAAAAAGATGAGGCTGGTATCAACAGATTTCAAAGAAAATAAACAGAAAGTTACTGAGGCTTCTTATTTTGTAGCTCTTGAAATAGCAACGCAGAAAAAAACACATACAATTGGGGAAAATTTGATTATGCCTTGCTCTCTCAAAATGATGGAAATTGTGTTGGGAGATGAAATGAAGAAAAAAATTGCAGCGGTTTCACTCTCAAACAGTACTGTTCAAAGGAGGATACGCAATATGGCCAATGACATCAAGGATCAAGTTGGGCAAGAGATCAAGTCTTCAGCATTTGGATTATTTTCAATTCAACTTGATGAATCAACCGATGTGGCATCATGTTCCCAGTTGATGGTGTTTGACAGGTATGTTCATGCAGGTTTATTTAAAGAGGACTTTCTTTTTTGTTCTCTTGAACAAACGACCAAGGCCTCAGATATTTTAGAAAAGGTTTCACTTTTTTCGACTCAGAGAATCTTTTGTGGGATAGTATGTGTGGGTGCTGTACAGATGGAGCACCAGCTACGTTAGGGACAAAATCAGGATTCCAAGTATGTGTGAAAAGATGAACTCCAAAAGCGAAAGACATTCATTGTATGATCCATCGTCAGGCACTCAAAGCCTCACAAACACTTCCAGCTCCGTTTGAGAAGGTTTTGGGATCAAATAATTCAAATTGTGAATTTTGTCAAAGGAGGAGTCTAAACCCCCGACTTTTCAAGCAGTTATGTTACGATATGGATGCTACTCATCATTCACTTCTTTTTCACACAAACGTCCGTTGGCTGTCAAGAGGAAATGTAACTGAACGAATATTTCAGCTTAGGGACGAGCTCAAATTGTTTTTTTAGGTTCAAGGTAAGACTGAATTTCTTGCCTGGCTAAACAATGAAGAATGGATCATGTGTCTTGCTTATTTGGTTGATATATTCGAGCAGCTGAATAAACTGAATCTTCAGATGCAAGGAAGGAATACAAATATTATAAAATTCGTAGATGCCTTGGGAGCTTTTATGAGCAAGCTTGAAAATTGGAAGAGAAAAGTCAATACAAAAATTGTAGCTATGTTTGAGAAACTGACATCCATTCTTGATATTTGTGGTGAAGATAAGATGCTTTCACAATTTGCAAAAAATGAAATTTTGCAGCATTTGACAGCACCGAAAAATGAATTCAGCAGATACTTTCCTGAACTTGGTGATGATGAGTTCGATTTAGTAAGAAATCCATTCAAATTACCAGTTGAAAGAGTTCCAGATGATTGCCAAGATGAATTCCTTGAGCTAAAAACTGATTCGGAAGCAAGAGATATGTTTGATGAAAAATCAATAACAGAATTTTGGCCCCTGATGTGCGAATCCTACCCAAAAGTGTCAGGAATAGCTATCTGTGCATTGCGTCCATTTGTATCAACATATCTTTGTGAGTCAGGCTTTTCAACTTTGTTGCAAATTAAAACAAAGCAACGCAGTAGATTAGACGTAGAAAACGACCTGCGTTATGCCCTGTCGAGCACTTCTCCGAATATTTCAGAATTTGTCAAAGCAAAACAATCACAGTTTTTGTCATTTGATGAATCGTAATCTTCCGAATTAAATTGATTGCAGATTTTGATTTCTTGTTATTTTACTTATCTTTTTAAATTGCATTAATTTCATTTTTGTTTTTTTAAGTAATTCATTATAAATAAAAAATAAATTCTGCTTTTATTTCTATTTTGTATATCCATCGATATTTCCAATTTGCATTTAATTTATAAAACTCAATTATAAACATAAGCCATGTATAATGTTGTGAATGTATATATATACAAATTAGGAAAAATAAAAGTTCTTTTGTAATATTTGCATATTATTTAGAATGCATTTTTGAAAAGCATTTTTTGGAAATGACGGGGTGAATGAACCTTTGACAAATGGTAAAAGGGGTGAATGGGTCAAGCAAACCTGAGAACCCCTGGTGTAGACCAAATACTTAGAGAGGAGTTCGGTAGAGATTTTTGCACACACACTGACAAGGTCACTTATACTTATTGCATGAATTTCTGTACAAAACATATCTAAGAACACTGCCAAACATATAAATGAGCTTTGTGTGAAATTTGCAAAAAATAGTGGAACTCTCTTCTGTTTGCCTGTTTTCAAGCTGACTACAATTTGGTAGTCTTCAAGTCCAACGTAAACAAATTTTTGATGAACCGTCCCCTTAAGTAATCCAATTGACCAAATTTCCACTACTAACGATTACTACATGACATATTTCCCATGACCACTGTTCACTCATTAACCCTAATCCTCGAGTGGCCTCCGGGCCTTGATAAGTGGTGACTCCTTTGTAAAAATAAAAAAAAGAAAGGCTCAGCCGTTTCGGAACCTATGAGATACGAACTCTCTCTCTCTCTCTTTCTCTTTCTCTCTCTCTCTCTCTCTCTCTCTCTCTCTCTTTCTCACACACACAAAGAGAGATAGAGAAAGATCAACACTTTTGTCAATTTATTATTACACTAGTCTGGGTGCCCGGCGTTGCCCGAGTGTTTGGAAGTGTATGTTGAGCAAAAAAAAAAATGAAAAATGCTGTAGTAGGCAGGCAGGCTCAAACCCATACCATGAAGAAGGAAAAAAAAAAAATAACCATGACGTCTTTGCCGTTTCATCCATTGCCAAACCGGAAGTGGCGATGTTTTAAATTAAGGCTAGTCAATTGCAAAAAGGGGATGACTTTCGAAAATGTCAGTGAAAAAAAGCGACCCCTACCTTGTAGAAAAGTGCCCAGTTGAGGGTGAAGAAATTTATATTTTTAGTCAATTTTTTGATATTTTTTATCTGAAGGGTCGAGCTTCAAAACGATACCGATCTTGTGAAAATCCGTCGCCTCTGTCGAAAGTTTTAGGCAGGTATAGATACATACATACATTTAAACAGACAGGTGAGATTTATATCATAGACTAGCCTGAGTGCCCAGCGTTGCCCGGGTGTTTGGAGTAAAAAAAAAAGTGGTAGTAGGCAGGCAGGTTCAAACCCGAACAGCAAAGGAGGAAAAGAAAGTGAAAGAAAGCCTGACGTCTTACCCTTGCTCCATGACGCGACCGGAAGTTCGGAACGTTGAAATTAGTAAAGTCATTCCAATCGATACTATGACTTACAAAAAATGGGGAAGCAAAAGAAAACGACCCTCCTTGTAGAAAACTTCCCAGTCGAGGGTGAAGGAATTAATGCTTTTAGCCAACTTTTTATATTTGTCGTCCGAATGGTCGAGCGTCAAAACGATACTGATCTCGTAAAAATCCACCTCCTCTGTCGAAAGTATAGGCAGACAGACAAACATACATACATACATACATACATTTAAACAGACAGGTGAGATTTATATTATAGATGCCGAAACACAAGACTCATTTTAGCGAATGCATAGAAGATAAATGTTTATTCTAGTTGCAGATGGGAGAAATTTTAAACAAATCAGACATAAGTAAATCAAATTATGTTTTCAAATAAATTAAAAATCAATACAAACTAAGCATTTTAGATCATATGTTGCTTATCAGTTCCTTGTGTTAACACACATTATTCAATAGCAAACACCAGCAGAGTGATTCGGCGTTGTCCAGGATAAATTACAGAATTTTAACTCTTTATGTTTCAAAATTATTTAGATGAGGATTGATAATTTGGATTATTTGGATTATTCTGACTACTATTCTTATTTTGGGTGTCATTTTTACAACGTTTCGGTCGATGTAACCTCCAACCTTCTTTTGGTGCATATTATGGCTTTGAATTAGCCACAATAAAAACAGAACAACGGTGTAAATAAAATTAACAAAAGACAGACAAAGGGTTACAAGTGAAAAGAGTGTTTTCCGTTCTGCCGAGCACGCGAGGTTAACTCCAGAACTAGAGCCTCTCCTTGGGATCATTAAGAGTTCCGGTATATATGGACGGTGGTTGAGTCCATTTACTTAGATGCCCCCCCCCCCCAAAGAGAAATACTTGTAAAACAGACACAAGGATGCTACGTTTCTGCGATGGGACAGAGGTCGGAGTTTAGTTCATATTTCAGCATCTACTATCGTGGCGATTTCTTTTTTTTTTAAATCATGTCTACAAGCGAGAAACTAGTGGCAGATGAACCAGCCCAGATGTGGCAACAAAAGGGTTACGAGCAAGCGAGGTTAACTCCGGAACTAGAGCCCTACCTGGGATCGTTAAACTTCCGGTATATATGGACGGTGGTTGAGTCCATTCAGTGGGTGGTTCCCCCACAACAGTGAAGCTATTCAAATTCGTAAATCTTTCTATCAAACTTGAAAATCTATAGAGAATTTCAAACTGAACCCTTCGTTTAATCCACACACAGATTGTTCTCGTTCTATCAGCTAAGAATTAAGTGATTTTTGAAGAATTAAGTGATTTTTATTTTATTCTTAGTATCACCTGTAGTGAGGATTGAACCTTCGACCTTCAGAAGACTGTTACTTGATAGGAATCTTTTTATTGAACTAGAGAATCTGTAGGGAATTGCGGACGCGACACTTTATAAAATCAACGGGGATAGCATGCGCTCATTCCATCAGCTGGGTGGCGTAACGGATAAAATACTAAGTAAAATTCAGTTCTGAGTGACACTCTTCTGGAAGTTGAAGGTTCAATCTTTATTGTGGATGTTATTAATTATACAATTGCTAATTACTTAAGACTTCTATCCGGTCATGATATTTCTCTTGCACTTGGTTAACCGGGTATATTTGCCAAGTAATTTTTAATTCTTTTTCATGAGTCAAGTTCCTCCTTTGATTACTCGAATGATGGAGATCTTCCTAAGATTCCAGTTTCTTTTCATGTCGTACATAAGACCTTGACATTTTGTTATTTTCTCCCTCTCAGCTCTGTGTTTGTTTGTTTTTTTTTTTTTGTTTTTTTTTAAATTCCATTTTCACCCCAAACAAGGCACAATGCCACTTTGATGTAGGGGACTACTACCAGGGACATAAGTTGCAGGGATACTATGTAGGGAATTGAGCAGCAAGATGTCCGTTCACATTACACTCAAACTTCTACATGTCAGTACAGTTAGGAAAGCAGGAACCCAAGAGAGAGTTCCAAAGTCTGGCAGTTCTGGGGAAAAAACTATTAGAATAGAAGGTTTTCTTACATCTAGGGATCTCTACTGTGAAGGGGTGGGATTAAGCTGCTTGTCAGGTTTGTTGAGGGTATTTACATCTAAGGGGTACAAGGGCTTGTAGTTCGTCGGAGCATTCACCATTAAAATACTTGTAGAACAAGGAGAGGTATGCAACATTACGTATATGGGTCAGAGGTTGAAGCTTTGATGACAGCTTATGATCTATCAGGTTGGCGACTCTCTTTTGGACCCTGTGCAGGAGCGAGAGACAAGTAGCAGATGCATCAGCCCAGATGTGACAACAGTACCCCATACATGGGCGAATGGTGGTCTTGTAGAGATACAGGATACTTTCAGGCGTAAGTAGCTTTCTAGCATGGTAGAGAGAGCCCACCTTTTTTGCAGCAGCCTTGGCAATGCTCTCAATGAACCTGTTCCAACTCATGTTTAGGGACACTGATTTCAACTAGAGTTGCTATTTTCTCTCTTATTGTCTCATATCTCTGTCAGGTTAAACAGCTCTGTTTTCTAGGTGTGTAGGTGAAGGGGTTGTCTAGCCATAGTGAATGTATTATGTTGAATTTCTCATGCCTACGCAATGTTTGCGACTTTGGTCAACAGTCGCTTTCCTGGAATGTAAGGCAGCCATTTAATTTCTTTAGTGTTGACTATTGGGGGCATTGTTTTCTCCCTCTCACACCTGCATAGTTTGTTTACATAGTCGCACATGAGTGACAACTATATGCAACACCTTCTGCACTTTTTTTCCTCACACCATCTCTCCCACTATTTTTCCTTTTATCCACTCCCCCTTTCTTATTCTCTCCTTCCTCTTTTTATTCCCTCTTTTTTCATATTTCTTCTTTTTTTATTATTATTATTCAATTTTCACCCCAAACAAGGAACAGTTGCCACTTTGAAGTAGGGGGCTACTATCGGAGATATAAGTTGCAGGGATATTATGAAGGGAGTTGAGCAGCAAGATGTCTGTTCACATTACAATTGAACTTCTGCATGTCAGTACAGTTGGGAAAGCAGAATCCCGGAAGAGAGTTCTAAAGTCTAGCAGTTCTGGGGAAGAAACTATTGGAGTAGAAGGCTTTCTTACACCTAGGGATCTCTACTGTGGATGGTGGGATTTAGCTGCTTGTCGGGTTCGTCGGCAGTATTTACCTTTCATCCTTTCTATTTCTTTCTCCCTCTCTATTTAGCTCTATTTCTTTTACTCTGTTTCTCTCCTCCTCCTCCTCCTCCTCCTCCTCCTCTTGTACATTTATTCTTCTCTCCCCATCTTCACTCTCTTTCTTTCTCTTTCATCTCCCTTCCATCTCGCCTTTTCCATATTCCCTTTTCAGTTCTTTCTCCCTCCCTACTTAGCCCTGTTTCTATCTTCCCCTCCCCCATATTCCGCCCTCTCTCGAATCTATGCCTCTCTGTCTATCTCTATCTCTCTCTCTCTCTCTCTCTCTTCTTCACACCTTCTCTTCCCCCATCTCCTCCCTCTCTCTTTTCGTTTCTTTTTGCCCTCTATATTTAACCATCGTTTCTACTCTTCCTGCCACCACTATTCCCATCCACACCTCTCTTTAATTTGCCCTCTCTCTCTCTCTCTCTCTCTCATATCCTTTCACCCTCTCTTTCCATGTCCCCCCCTTTCCTCGTCTCTCTTACTACCTTCCTCACTTTCCATTTCTTCATCCTTCTCTATTTAGCCTTGTTTCTTTCCTTATTTATCTCCCCTGCCCTCTTCCTAATCTACACCTCTCTCTTTCTTTCTCTCCTTTTCCTCTTCCCTCCTTCTCTTTCCTAATCCCTTCATCTTCTCTCTACCTTCTCCCCATCCATACCTATCTTTCATTCCTCCTTTCTCTCTCTTACACACGCCTTCTTTCTCCTTCTCTTTCCATATCTCCTTCTTCTCCTCTTTCTTTCTTTCTTTCTACGATTCCATTTCTTTCTTACTTTTGATTTAGCCGTATTTCTCATCTTTCTTCCTTCCTCTCATCCTAATCTCCACCCTCTCCACCATTCTCTCTTGAAGAATGGCCCCCAAGAGGAGTTCAATGAAGCTTATCCAGGCTAATGTGTCCGGGGTCCAACTAATATCCATTTATTATTTGAATAAATGCCAGAACAACTTTATATTGTAAAATCCAGCTTTCTGAATTGGAATCAAACTAATTTGATAGTAAGTAATGTTTATATATTATATATTATACATGTTTTCCCATCATTATCGTTGTCATCATCATCGTCATCGTCGTCATCATCATTGAAATCGTCATCATCATCATTATTGTAATCATTATCATTGTCATTATCATGTTCGTCATCATTATCATCATCATCATCATGTCTATATATTATATTTATATATTTCGTACATGTTTTTTCTATTATTATCGTCATCATCATCATCATCGTCGTCGTCGTTGTCGTCCTCGTCATCATCATCATCATCGTCATCATAGTCATCATCATCACTGTTTTTATCACCATCATTGTCCTCATCACAGTCACCATCATCGTCGTCATCATCATAATTTTAATCATCATCATTGTTATTGTCATCATCACCATCATCGTAATCATCATCATCATCATCATCATCATGATTATCAGTTTAATGCCCGTGTTCCATACTGCCATGTGTTGGACGACATTTAAAAACTGACTTCAGCACTCACCTATCTCTTTCCAAGTCTTTTTTTTTTTATCTCTCTTTTTCTCAAATTCCCCCTCATCACTTCCTCTCGTGGTTTTCTTGGTTTTCTCCAACCAACAGACCCTGCTACCTCAACTGTCCTACATCTATTAACCGAAGCAATCCCATCCATCCTTTCAACAACATATTCGGCCTAACACCCATTTTACGTGCTCGCATGCGTTGGACAGTTTTTAGAAATCGACATCCAAACCAACCTATCTCTGGCCAGGTCTTTATTTATCCCCCTTTCTCTCGGCTTCGTCCTAATCACTTCCTCCAATGTTGTCCTTGGTCCTACCCTGCCGATAGACCCTGCTATCTCAATTATTCTACATCTACTAGCCTAAGAATTTCATTTAATATTTCACAGTGACTATGCAAACTTGAACTAGAATGCAACGCTATCTAGAGATGAATCCACACACACACACACACACACACACACACACACACACACACACACACACACACACACACATTTATATGTATGTAAACGACACCTATATTCTCAGCCCACACTTTCTCGCCGCTCTGCGTTTCAAGGCCATGAAATGGACAATCCCATGATTGCAACATAAGACATCAAGAAAGAAAATGAAAAGAGAAAATAAAGAATATATATATATATATATATATATATATATATATATATATATATATATGTATATATATATATGTATGTATGTATATATATTAAGATATATACATATATATATATATATTTATATACATATATATAAAGATATAAATATAAATTTATATATACATATAAATATATATATATTTATACACACGCACACATATATATAATATATATATATATATATATATATATATATATATATATATATATATATATATATATATATATATATATATATATATAAGTTAGAAAAGCATTTCATCCAAGGCATGAAAATTGTTAAACAAAATGTTTTTACTATAGGCGTTAAAAATAAAGGTACAAGATTCAATTTGAAATTTATTTATCTTCAAAGTGCACTTTCATAAATTCTACAAAGTAAGGTATAAAAAATTAATTTAAAGAGAATCAAAAAATTACCTTGGATTTATTTTATGTAATGTACATTCTGTTGCACTTTAAAAAAAGTCATTGAAAATTTTATATCTATATCATTAATTGCTAGATGAAAGATAATGTTTTAAAGTGCAACAAAATGTACATTACATAAAATAAATCCAAGGTAATTTTTTGATTCAATTTAAATTACATTTTTATACCTTACTTTGTAAAATTTATAAAAGTGCACTTTGAAGATAAATAAATTTCAAATTGAATATTGTACCTTTATTTTTAAAGCCTATAGTAAAAGCATTTTTTTTAACAATTTTCACGCCTTGAATGAAATGCATTTTTAACTTGTATCTTATATTTTTAAGATTATATTATAAAACTCTCCTTCTCTATATTTCAGTTTGTATTTCTCCTCACACCAGAACTTATTTTTGCAACCCCCCTCTTTGTATTATTACAGGTCTGAATATTCTCTCTCTGTTGTATTTCTCCTCACACCACACCTCATTTTTTGCAACTCCCTCTTTGTAATACAGGTCTGAATAATGAGAAAATCTGAATTTCTTTTAATAAAACATTTAAAATAACCTTTTTAGATTAAATTTTTTAAACTTCTTTCAGAATAGAAAATCTTTAAAATTTAATAAGGAACATATTTCATATAGGTTTCATTAACAAATATTCAGTACACAACGAGAAAAATAGAGATGAAATTTTCAAAAGAACTGTATAACTGGTTACGGTCAATAGTAGTCCTCGCCAGCGAAAGTCTTTGTTATTATTATTATTATTATTATTATTATTATTATTATTATTATTATTATTATTATTTAAAACATTTTGTGTCCTGCTCTTTCGCGCATATATATATATATATATATATATATATATATATGTATATATATATATATATATATATATATATATATATTCATGTAATAGATAGAATTTTACTATACAAATGCAAATGTAAGCTTCAGACCAATATAAGTATTAATGTTTATATTTATCGCAACCAAATTAAGATGGAATTTACATGTAATATTTATTTTCGACAGAATACCTCCATTAAAGAAAGAAGAACCCTGGGATACAGCATTAAAAATTAGTAACAAGATACAGTACAGTATATAATACACATGTATATAATCAAATAACATTCTAAATAAGACCGTAAGGCGAGGCAAATACCCTAACCAGGGGCCAGAAAAAACATCATATTTAACATTTTAACCTGAAAAAACCGTATCCTAGGGCCACCGTATACCCAGAGGTTCTACTATCTATATATAGTCAATCTCTTGATGATTATATTAATCAGTGAATTTATTATGCCCTTAACTCATCAGAAGAAATAGCAACATACATACATACATACATATATATATATATATATATATATATATATATATATATATATATATATATATATATATATACTCGGGTTTTTTTATATTCAAAAGTAATGGACTAATGAATTCAACGAGGTTGTTAGATAGTGCTCAATAAAAAGAGCTGATAATACTTGTTTATTGACTAGTCAAGTCGCTGCCTGATGATATCTGTTGTTTGATTGAAACAAGTGGCTATTTGTAGCAGCGGGATGTGAGCATGTTTATATAACAATAAACAAGTATATATATATATATATATATATATATATATATATATATATATATATATATATATATATATATGTATATATATATATAGCGAGAGAGAAAGAGAGAGGGGGAGTAGATAGGTAGGAAGCTGTGAACATAGATAGATAGATAGATAGATAGATAGATAGATAGATAGATAGATAGATAGATAGATAGATGGATGAATATATAGATAGATAGATAGATAGATAGATATGAAATGGATATATAGAATGGGTAAATAAATAGGTACCTAGCTAAATAGAAAGACAGATAAGTAGATAGATAAGAAATGAACAGAGCTTGACAGATAGACAGACAGATCGAACCACAATAATAATATTAAAAAAACTAGTACAGCAACAACACAACTTAACACAGCGTGTGACTACAACAACAATAACATTAAAAAAAAAAAAAAAAAAAGACACACGTCGTGTGTGTGGGAGGGGCACGAAATTAATAGTTGTGGCAAACGAGGGCAAGCTCTACTGAAATTGTTAATAATTGCATTTAGCAACCAGCTCAAACGATCGACTGCGGATTTTTCAATAAGAAAAACCTCCTACACTGACCTAAATACAATGTCAGAGCATTATGTTATACAAACACTAGTTGAGGTACCCACCTATGCTAGGCTTTAAATACAAGAATTAATTATCTGGTTCTTTAATACAGCGGGGGCGCGTTCGGTTGATATATATATTTTTTTCTTTGGCTTAGAGCTGCAATAATAATTTCATGGCGTCTCCATCTCTTCACATATGCAACCGAATACAAAGCTCTATACAAAGAGCAAACTAAATGGCGCTACTGTAGCGTGATTCCTACTTTCAAAGTTCTAATATAGTTTGATGCCTACTCTATTTTTCGGGTCTAAGTTGATTCTGACCAAAAGAGGATAGAAAAAACATACTTCTTAACACTATTTTATTTTATTCGAACCAATATTAGTATTTTGCTAGAAATTATTTTCTGAGGAGATTTACTTACATTGAAAACTCATGGGTTAAAGACATCAATTTAAACATTGTATTTTTTTGATTCAAGTAATAAATTTTTATGAAATTTGAACATATAAACTAGAATCTCTCTCTCTCTCTCTCTCTCTCTCTCTCTCTCTCTCTCTCTCTCTCTCTCTCTATATATATATATATATATATATATATATATATATATATATATATATATATATATATATATATTCTAGTATAGTGCAACAGTTAGAAGCTCCGACTGTCGTTTGGGCGATCAGGTTTCGATCCTGGCTTGAGGTAGTTGCTTGTCTAGCCACACTGATGAGCTGTGAAACAGCGAAACAGTACTGTATGTGGATGGCTATATATATATATATATATATATATATATATATATATATATATATATATATATATATATATATATATGAGAAAGAAAAGTAAAACTAAGTTGAACTTTACAATTAAAATGTATTGTTCAACTGAATATTCCAAAAAACAATTTACAAAGTCATTATTCCACAGAGTTTTAAAGAATGCTATTCTTATTATGCTTCTCATTAGAGGACATAAAGAAATCAGCAAATTATATTTGTAGCAATGCTAGAATTTGCTAGTTATGGCATTAAGTTAAACCGCAATTTATTGTAGTTATAAATTGCCAAATAAAAAAATGAAAAAATATTGGATATTTTTAATTTTTTTAATTTTTTCATTTTTCTATTTGGCAATTTATAACTTTATTTATTACAGTTTGGATTTTCTTTCTCTTATAATAAGCTCTACTCTCTATTGCGTATTGAGCTTTTTAATTCAGTTGGGATTAAATTTTATATATATATATATATATATATATATATATATATATATATATATATATATATATACTGTTATTTATATTAGTTTGAAGTTTACCATTGTGTATATCAGGTAAACACTACATCCCTTTGTTTTCATTATATATATATATATATCCTGTTCCATTTTCTTGCTTTCCAACTGACTGCAATATCGTTGTCTTCAAGTCCAATGTGAACAAATTCTTGATGAGCCATCCCCTAAAGTAATCCAATTTATCACATTTCCACTACTAAGGATTACTACGACATGTTCCCCCTGACCACTGTACACTCATTAACCCTTATCCTCGAGTGAGCTTCAGGCCTTGATAAATGGTGACTCCTTTGTAAAAAAAAAAAAAGAAAATCAGAATTAACTTCGGTCGTCAATATTGCAAAATGGAAGCACTAATCTACAGTGGGGGTCAAAAGTGTTTGCAAATTGTATGAATTGATAAATTTATGCTTCAATATTTTCCAATATAATAACTATGTTACTCACTGTTTGATATGCAAATATATGAAGTAAATTCATAGAAACAGAAACCAAATAATCATATTCTGGGGTGGGAGGAAGTATGGATCTTTAAATGATTTCAGGAAG
This sequence comes from Euprymna scolopes, assembly GCF_053919585.1. Taxonomy (NCBI): domain Eukaryota; kingdom Metazoa; phylum Mollusca; class Cephalopoda; order Sepiida; family Sepiolidae; genus Euprymna; species Euprymna scolopes. Next base: position 30,152,798 of record NC_136491.1, read on the forward strand.
GAATATGGGCCAAAAGAGTTTGCAAGCACTCATTTATCCGCAATAAATATCATTTTTAAACATGAATATAATTCGAAAAATTGTGTCATCATGATTATAGTACCATATATTGATAACATATTACAAGAAAACAACAGTTATTACTCAAATAACAATTAACAGAACAATACGAATTTATGAAACTAACCCTTTATTCGCTTTCCTCCATTTTTAATCAAATCAATCAGCCTCCTATCAACAGAGGATGTTAATGTATACACTTGCTGAGGTGTGATTTCAGAAGATACCTTCTTGATTCTCTCCCAAATGTCTTTTTTACTATGGAATTGATGCCCGTTTTCGTAAACCTTCCTCTTCAGAATCGACCAGAGGTTCTTTATCGGATTCAAATCCGGGCTCTGAGGTGGCCAGTCCATCAGACGTTCACCAGAGATCCCCTTGTCTGAAAGCCAAGCTTTTGTGAACCGAGAAGCATGGCTTGGGCATTGTCTTGTTGGATAATAATTAGATTCTGGTTGAGAGCATCATTTTGTGAATTCAACCAGGGCAATAAATTTGCTTCCAAAAACTTGCAGTAGTTCACAGAATTCATTTTGACACAGTCAGGGACAAGAAAAGGACCAACAATCTCACTTCCAATAATACTAGCCCAAATCATCACTCCTCCTCCTCCATGTTGACGTCTGAACCGCAAGCGTGGGCTATTGCCTTTAAGAAGCCATCCCTTGGCCCAACCATCGGGGCCGTCAAGGGTTGCTCTGGCCTCGTCAGTCCAGAGAACATTTTGAAAATTGGTTTTCAAATATTTAGTGGCCCATGCTAGTCGCTTCTGACAGTTTATATTACTCAAAGGAGGACATTTTGTCTGTGTCCTTTGGTCGGCTATCTGTTTCAAAATCCGATTTCGGGTCCTTTTAGAGATGCCAGACACTCCTGTATGGTCGAAAATAGCTTTGCTAGTGCTGTGTGGGTTTGCCAGCAAACTCCTCTTGATTTTTCTAATATCTCGTGATGAAGTCACCTTTGGTCTGCCACTTTTATGCTTTTTTTCTTCCATCTTTGCCGTCAATGACGAAACGTTTCACAGTTTGATGATCTGATTTCAAAATTTTCGAAATTTCCAATGTAGACTTCTTTGCAGCAAGAAATGTAACAATTTCTCCCTTCTCCCTATCTGTCAACATCTTTCCTTTAGCCATTATCAATAAATTAAGATTACCTGCAGAAACTTTTGGCTCGCCTGAAAAGTGGAAAATGTCGAACTATTATTAAATTCTGGCTTTTATTGTAAAATGTAGTAATGGAACGAACCAGAATGGCAACCAGCAAATGATGGAAGAGTCCAAAATGAAAAATAAAGCAAAATTAATAAAGAAATTGAGAAAAAATAGGTCTGCAAACTCTTTTGACCCCCCACTGTAGTAAAAAAAAAAAAAATATTAACGTGTGTGTGCTGTGGTTTTAATTATTTTGCACTGGATTTCCAATGTTTTCTTCGGCAGGTTCATCTAAAAGACAGCCACGATTGTATTTCCGGCGCCCTGCAAATTTGGCTTCATCTATTTGTATTGGCTTGTCTATTGTTCCCGTCGTCTTTCCTCTTCTCGTCACAGATACGATCTCAGAGCATACTTCCCGACAGTAATTAAACCAGTCAATCACAGTATTTGTTGATCTACCAGTATGCTTTGACACTTCCTCCATTGGCATCTTGATGATCAACATGTAAACTAGCTCTAAAATTTCACAGAGCTTTAAATTACACTGGAGCATTCCGTTCAAATCGGTGTAATGGAAGAATTCGTTCTCTTTTCTAACTGATCGAACTGACTGGCAACCTTTTCTTTTTCTCCTCGTTTATTTTTTATTTTTATTTTTTTTTAAATCACCCATATTGAGGTAGGAACAGAAACTGACGGTAGAAATCATGCTTCATAGTTGTGGCACATGACAAATTATCTGTCTGTCGATCTATCTATCTATCTATCTATCTCGATCTAGCTATCATTTTTTTTTTTTTATCCAATTTTCACCCCAAACAAGGAACAGTTGCCACTTTGAAGTAGGGGGCTACTATCGGAGATATAAGATGCAGGGATATTATGAAGGGAGTTGGGCAGCAAGATGTCTGTTCACATTACAATTGAACTTCTGCATGCCAGTACAGTTGGGAAAGCAAAATCCCGGAAGAGAGTTTTAAAGTCTAGCAGTTCTGGAGGAGAAACTATTGGAGTAGAAGGTTTTCTTACACCTAGGGATCTCTACTGTGAAGGGGTGGGATTAAGGTGCTTGGCGGGTTTGTTGGGAGTATTTACGTCAAGGGGGTACAAGTGCTTGTAGTTCATCAGAGCATTCAACATTAAAATACTTGTAGAACAGGCAGAGGGATGCAACATTTCGTCCATGGGACAGGGGCTGAAGCTTAGATGACAGTTCAGGACCTATCAGGTTGGCAATTATCTTTTGAACCCTGTCTAGGAGTGAGATGATAGTAGCAGATGCACCAGCTCAAATGTGACACCGGTAGTCCATACATGGACGAATAGTGGTCTTATGGAGGTAAAGGATAATTTCAGGTGTAAGTAGCTTTCTAGCATGGTAGAGAGAGCCCACCTTCTTTGCAATCTGTCTCAATCTGTCTCAATCTATCTATCTATCTATCTATCTATCTAACTGGTGAGATAAACAAGAGATGAGATGTGAAGCTATGTTTTGATAAAAATTGTCAAAACATTATTGAGCTATACAATGGACAAGTTACATCGGAAGTTCTAAAAACAGCTGACCTGGAAGGACGTGGTTGTTTCCATGTGATCAAGTTGGCTGAACATAGAGTAGAGTTGGAATTTGGATGTCAAAGAGAACGAACAGTTTAACAAGTCGTCCCCTCCTTGGGAGGGAGACAACGTGTCTCCAAATTGGAGATTAGAATTAACTAACCAAGCAAAGATCATCCCTTTCCATTCTTCTACATTTGACGCCTGGAAAGTAAATAAAAACTATACATGAAACCAGCCATTGTCTTGGAGTTGAAATGCATTCGTCCACACGTTTCCAGCTTCCTTCCAAGAACAGATGAAATTCTAGGTGAACCATAAGATGAATGACGCAGTTGAATAAGGTATGTCAAATACATATCACACACACACACACACACACACACACACACACACACACGGATATGAACGTTTAGACGATCATGGAAAGAACTCAAATAGGTCACAAATATAACTTGGGTTCAGATAGTGAAGAGTCACTAGATAGAGAATAGTGACACATACACGCACTCAAACCAAAATTCCACAATACAACATAACAGTAGCACCAACAAAACTTTCCTAGCATGAAATTTTACAACGTATCC
>NC_136491.1:30161161-30173661 GCF_053919585.1 Euprymna scolopes
CTACTTCGGCCATAGTTTAAAATACTGATTTCTCCCTCTGATTCTAATAATAGGTACCCGAAAAAAATGGCGTCTCCATTTTCGGCGATAAACTGTTAGAAGTACCGATAATGTTGCAAAAAAAATGTACCTAATTCATCAAAAAGAAGGTCAGAAATGAATTTTCCATGTCATTCTGCATATAAAAATGGCCGAAGAAGTTTTGTACGTTTTTGGCACTTCTGCATGACAGTGCTATGAGGCGACTAAGACGAGTTATCGACCCCCTGCTCTTTGACTTTGAATGAGAAATGCCCTCTACCGGCCGTTCTGTTAACCTCAAATATAAACAAGTGTCTCCGAGAACACAAAAATATATAATAACAAAATAAATAACACAAAAATATAGGAAAAGCAAAACATTTATTGTATAAAAATTATAATTTTAATGTTTTAATTTTTTTTTTTAAATGGGTGATTTATAAGTGAAAATAAAATAATACATGTTAAAAACTTGAAAAATTTATAGATTGTTTTTAGAATTATTTGGGTTTTTTTGCTGTAAGATTGTATAAAATGTAGCAACATGTAATTATTATTTTTTTTCACACTAAGATTGTATAAAAAATATATCAAAATATAATTTGAGCAAAATGTAGCAAAATATAATTTAAAAAACATGAAATAGAGGTTTAAGAATATTTTTTTACACAAAGATGGTTTTTATTTATTAATATTTTTTTTCCACAGTAAGATTGTATAAACATATATCAAAATATAATTTTTGGTTTGTCAATGTAGCAAAATATAATTTTAATATAGAAGTTTTTATTTATTTATTCACTTATTTATAAAAAATTATAAATTATTAATATTTTTTTTTTCAATGAGTGATACGATTTATCGACCCCTGTTCGACTAACACACGCCCTCTATCGGCCGTTCTTGAAACGAAAATACACACATTCGCCTCATGGCACTGTCATGCAGAAGTGCTCTTTTTAAGTAGATCCGCATGAAACCACGGTCACTATTTAGATGTTTAGGTGTTCTGTGAATCTAGTTTTAATGACACTTTTTGTTTGTTTGTTTTTTTGTTATTTTATTTAATCTTAACAACAATACTTTTGTGTTTTGCTTATTACAAAACAGTTTTTTTTTTTTTTTACTATTTTCCTGATAAAATCAGTTTGAAAATAAATTTTGGTGCAAAAAACAAAGTACAAGACAACACAGGAAATGTTTTGTTTTTACCTGAATAAGTGAACAGTGCGGAGAAAAAACCAACAGCAAAGTAGAAAATGCTTACCTGCAAAAAGAAAAAAATAATTCTAATATTATTACATAACTTACGAATTAAAAAAAAAGAAAATAAAGAAAATAAAAATTAAAAATTAAAAATTCTAACATTATAGATCAGTTACGAATTTTTACAAATAAAAAAATAAAAATAACAAATAAAAAGTTTTAATATTATTCCATCAGTTACAATTTTTTTAAAATAAAGAAAATAAAAAATTCGAATATTATTACTTTTTTTTTTTTCTTTTTTTTACAGTGATCACCACTTATCAAGGCCCGGAAGCCACTCAGGGATAAGGGTTATTGCAAGTACATTACGTTAGTGAGGAGATTTGATGAAGTGTTTAATTAGGGGGGGGGCGGTTCATTAGGAATTTGTTAACATTAGATTTGAAGACATCCAAGTTGTAGTCCGGAGGGAAGCAGGCAGACGGAACAGAGTTCCACAGGCGTGCAGTTCTAAGAAAGAAGCTTTGTTCATGAAATCCGCGTTTTGATTTAGGCACAGATATAGAGTGGGGGAAATTTTTCACAGTGGATTCAGCTAGACGGGTGTTTTTCGTGAAAGATTGGCGAAGGGGGACCAGGGATTGGAGTTCAGACGAGCACCTACCATGAAAATAACGATAAAACAAGGATAGGCTTGCAACGTCTCTTCTGTGGGAGAGGGGCTGCAGGGTAGAGAAAAGGGCATCCCCCACTAACTTAAGTTACGATTTAAAAATTTAAAAAATAAAATTAAGAATTTTATTAAACATCAGTTATGAATTTTCCAAAAATAAATATGATAAAAAATACAAAATTCTATTAGGCATCAGTTACGAACTTTTAAAAATAAAAAAATAAAACAATTCGAATATTATTACCTCAGTTACGAATTTTAAAAAATAAAGAAAATAAAATAAAAAATAAAAACTTCTATTAAACATCAGTTACGAATTTTTTAAAATAAAGAAAATAAAAATAAAAAATACAGAATTCAACATCCAGAAATTAAATTTAACAACCATTAAAATAACAACGTGGAACACTGGAACACGAACGTTAAGAAAAGTGGGGGGGGGGGGTTGTGTTTTTTTTTTAAATATTTGAAAATGACAATCCTTTCACTTCCTGTTTTATAGTGTTAGGATAGAAAATATATATTTTGATATTTCGGAAGAAACGCCCCCTTTTCAAAAACAGAATCTGATTCTAAAACAAGATAAGATTAAAGTATGTTTTTTTAAATCTTACATTGAAAAAAAAGCTTCATTTTCAATTATTTTAATACTAGCAGTTCATCCCGGCTTTGCTCGGGCCCTATTCAGAACTTTATGTGCATATATATATATATATATATATATATATATATATATATATATATATATATATATATATATATATATATATTAAAAATTTGATTCATGTCTAGGTAGGCTATATCTAAAATTAAAGTGTTTAGACCCAAAATTGGCAGAGGAGTTTGGTAGCGTTTGCAAAGGTCAAGTCTTTCAACTTTGACCTCTTGGCAGCTAATTTTTCGCCCCATAACTGATTTAAAAGCATGCTGCATGTCTGAATACCGTTTATATAAAATTTGAAATGTTTAGGCCCCAAATTGGCTGAATAGTTTGCTAGAGACGGCAAATTTGAACTGTGACCCCATCGCAGCCAAATTTTCGGCCAAAAACCGATTAAAAAGCTTGTCCTATGTCTGAATACATTTTATGTAAAATTTCAAATGCTTAGACCAAAAATTGGCTGAGTAATTTGGTAGAGACCGCAGAGGTCAAATTCTTTTCAAATTCTTTTTTAACTTGACCCCAATTTTGACTCCTTAACATGTATTGTTTTTGGCTCAAATCAAATTAAAAAGTTTGATCCATGTCCAAGTAATCTGCATCTAAATTTTCAAGTGTTTAGACCCAAAATTGGCAGAGGAGTTCTCAAAGGTCAAATCGTTGAACTTTGACCCCTTGACAGCCAAATTTCTGTCCGAAAAACGATTAAAAAGATTTTCCCACATCTCAATACCGCTTATGTCAAATCTCGAGTCTGTAGACTGAAAATTGACAGAGTAGTTTAGTAGGGAAATGTACACACACAGACAATTTCACTTTTATTGTATATATATAGTTTAATGCTTCCAACTGAAGTCTTGTCTCTTTAAAATTTAATTTATTCATTCATTATGGTTGGCATTATATGCACAAACATTTTATAGAAATTTACAAAAGGGTTTTTAAATTAAAAAATATATAGAAATAGATTTTTTTAAATATTCAATTCATTGATAAACTCATGAATGTATTTTATATCTGCATATTTTTTTCTGAGATTAAGGTACTGTAGACATAGTCAGATATGCATTTGTTTAAATACATATCAGTGTAAGATAGTAAGGGGAAGAGAGAGTGTAGAGGAGAGAGAAGCCAAGTGGAAAAGAGAAGGAGGAGAGGAAGTGGGAGTTGGCAAAAATAAGTAAGAGTGGGTTGATGGGGAGAGAGAAAAATGATAGAGAGTAGGGAAGAAAACGAGAGAGGAAGTGGGAGAGAAAGGGTGGGACATAGTAGGAGGAGAGAGATGGTTGCTGAATTTGATTGTATTCTTTTTTAAAAAGTTAAAAACACATCGTAACCAAACTTTGTAATATAATATAGGTTGTATGTAGGTTGATATTGTAACTTTAAAATTTATAATCTCCATTGCTTAACTTTTATAAAGAAATCATTAGCAGCTTGTTCACAATCAAAATAAATAAATTTTACTCTTTTAAATTTATGAAATAACGTTATATTTATTTACTTTAACAGAGAAATGAAATCCAACCTAATTACAGTGTAACCCGGTTATAAGAGATCCGAATATAAGAAAACCTGATATAAGAGAGATACCTATGGTCCCATATCCCCCCACCCCCGAGTTTTATTAATATATTATAAAGTTCGGTTTTAATGTAAACCGGATCGTGTTACTTTATTTTCTATTTTTGGTACTGCTGCTACAGTTTAGTCAAGACATTAGAAAATAAAAATATCGAAAAAAGTTTAAATTGTATGTATCCGTTATGGAACGAAGTTCTCCGTAAAAAAATTTCACTTAATTTCCTCCTTTTTTACAGCGAAAAAATAATTTGTTATGATACCGAGCAAAATGTTTGATTTTTAGGAAGAAAAGCTAGTATTAAACATGGGCAGGGGTGTCAGCGCTTTAACTGGAGTTATCTCCCTTTGGCATTTCTAAAATTCAAACAATTTTTTTTTCTAATCTAAGATGGCTGCCTTCAACGCGCTCTCATAAAAACGTGTTTTTCCGCTGTAAAAAAAAAAAAAAAAAAAAAAAAAAACTACTTGATGAAATTAAGTGAAATTTTTTCCCGAAGAACTTCGTTCCATAACAGATACATACAATTTAAACATTTTCGATATTTTCATTTTTTTTAATGTCTTGACTAAACTGTACAAGTACCCTATTTTTTTTTTTTTTTTTCAAGTTTAAGAAAACTTTTTTTTTAAAAAAGAAAGAAAAGACAGCTATTATTCGCTATCGGCATCTTAACTTTTCGGTAACTTTTCACTTGCACTAAAGTCTATGGCATCATTTCGATCGAACAGACCTGCTTAATAACGGTCGTGACTGTCTGGCACAGGCCAGGATATTTTTGCCTACTTACAGAGTGCCCCCTTTTGGGGGGATTTAGCTCCCCCCCCCCCCAAATACACACACACAAACGACCTTGTGTCACATTTCGTGGGGAAGCAAACAAATACCTATTCAGATAAGCAATTATGGTTGTTGAGTTAACTGCCCTTGGAAATTAATTGTTTGGATTACTGTCGGCTAGATGGCACTTCATGAGTGAACAACTCGGTTATGCCCTTTGATGAACTGTTTGGAATAAGTAGGTGGAGCTGTATTACTGGTTTGCATATCAAATAGTAGAACTTCTATGTTGGCCTATTATGTCAAACTTGGAGTAGTCTCCCTTGTTATATAAACTTTTCAAATGAGACAAAAAGAAAGCATTTATTATAAAGAGGTCATTTACAATTAACAATGGTGATTAGTGTTTATTGAAGGCGTATTGTCAGCACAAAGTAGTAGCCCCCTGCTTCAAAGTGGCACTGTGCCTTGTTTGGGGTGAAAATTGAATAAAAAAAAAAAAAAAAAAAAAAGTCTTATTCAGGAAATTAACTCTATTTATATAAAGCTAGGTATGTGCATATGTTTATAAATTTCTATATATAGGATTCACTCCTAAACTAATTAACAAATCATTATATATTTTGCAACACGAGCGCAATTGTGGGTAATGTCGGCTATATTTAGTTTAATTTAAATTTCTGTAAAAGAGACAAAGATAGTTGGGAGGGGATCGATCCGGTAAATATCTCACTGCTGATGCTATTCTCTATCTATATAAGAGCCAGGTACGTCCAAGGATGGAATATTGTTGCCACATCTGGGCAGGAGCTGCTAGAAAGGACTTGTCCTGCCTTGATAGAGTTCAAAATAGACTTCGTAGCCTCGTAGGAGATGTCCTTTTCTCCTCCCTGCAACCTCTATCTCACAGAAGAGATGTTGCGAGTTTGTCTCTGATGTATCGTTATTTTCATGGAAGGTGTTCAACTGAGCTTCAATCTATGATCCCCCCTCGCCAAACTTTCACAAGAAACACTCGTCTAGCTGTACACACTATCAATAATTCCCCCCACTCTTTATCTGTGCCTAAACCTAAACGTAGATTCCATGAACAAAGCTTCTTTCTTAGAACTGCACGCCTGTGGAATTGTCTTCCGTTTTCCTGCTTTCCGGCTGACTACAATATGGTTGTGTTCAAGTCTAACGTAAATAAGTTCTTCATGAGCCGTTCTATATAAGTTATCAAATTTATCAAATTTTCATTACTAATGATTACTATATTGTCCAATGTCTACTGTACACTCTTTAACCCTTATCCTTGAGTGGCCTCTTGGCCTTGATAAGTGGTGATGCCTATGTAAAAAAAAAAAAAAAAAAAAAAAAAAAAAGCATACTTTCATGAATATTTAGATATGTCTGGTTTTTATGAAATTATAAGTAGTAGACATTAATTAATAAATATTCCTGAGATTTCAGTTTCTTTCGAGTATTTGAAAGCTTTTGGCAAGAAGGGGGACACAATATGAACATAACTTTCCATTTTATAATTCAATTTGATCCATAATCATTAGTCATCATAAGGAGATTAGAGTGTGGATCTTGGGTTTATTTTCAGCAACCTCGTCATTCTTATTTCCCTTATATCCTTTAGTCCTCGCCTTCCATGAGCGATGTTTCTGACAAAGGGGAAAGAATTGCTGTTTTCTGAGCTTAAATCTATCCATATAACATTTTATCATTGGCTAATTTTTTAACTTAAGTAGATTTTATTTTTATTAGTTGCTTACATCAATTGGCTTCAGGTTTTGTTCTTTAATCCTCACATTTCATGAGTGATGTTTCTGACAAAGGGAAAAGAATTGCTGTTTTCTGGTTCGTAATATATTCATCTTACACTTATCATTGGTTAGTTTTGTTTTTATTATGAAGTAGTACTTTTTAGCTCCTTACATGAAGTGGTTTCATATCTTGTCTTGAGCGTTTCTATTTTTAAAAATGTGCAAGATTACATGAATTTCAATTTCTTCCTAAGACTCCTTAAGCTTAAGCCTTAAATTTTAGCTATTTTATAGACTCAAAATCATGTAATTTATTTGGATCAAAGTTTGAATAAGGATTCTAGACATAAAATTTAGTAGCATTTTATTTTTAATTTACTTTTTGTAAGTGCAGTATAAGGATCATGCTACCGTTGGAATCGTCCGGGCAGTTTATGAAAAACGCCAGTAGGTGTCAAATGAAAGTTTCATAATTGTCTTTGTTTTTTTTTGGGGGGGGGGTCACGCAAATGCTGGCCAGTTTTTTAATGAAAAATATATTATTTCTGTCAGTACGAAGCCAACTCAACGAAAAATTAATGAACAATGAAAACAATTCCAGTGAAAAATTAGTTGAAAAATGAAAACATTGTTCTTGAATAATTATTGGACGATTTTTACAAAACCTTTTTAAAAAATTAAATTAAAATCATGAAAAAAAAACCACTCATTGTAAGGTAAGTTTCATAAATGATTTTTTTTTTTGATAAACAACGTTCAATAAGTGACAGTAAACAAAATTTTGTATAATTTTTTTCTTCTTTTTATGATTTTTTAATGTTTTTTTTCACGCCAAAATAAATATTTATATATATACTAAACTACCCATGATCCGTTGGATCAGTATGTTGTATCAGCTATGGAATTCATGCATGAGCATGACACTTGTGACGTAAAGAAAATAGTTTTTTTTTTTACATAACAGAAACATTTCTATGAAAGTATATTAAATTGAAAAACTTTTTTTTTCCGAATAATCGCTCAAAAATCGAAAATTAAACATGATTTTCCTACAAATCCAACGCCAACGAAAGTCATTTAGCAACAAAAACGCACATGAACCTAATGATGAGAAATACAGGAATGAAAAACCCATATTGGAATCCTTCAACCAAGTTATAGAAACTTAAAATCTAAAAAACAAAATAATTAATAAAAACCTGAAGCAAAAAAAAATAAAATCTAAATAAATAAAATAAAACTAATATTGAAATAGATTAGTAAATGTGTCAACAAATTCAACGTTTTCACACAACTATTTTGTATCTAGAAATGTAAACAAAAAATAAAAAAAGAAGGAAGGAAGGAAAAGGGACGGATAGAGAGTAGTCGTAGTAGTAGTAGTAGTAGTAGTAGTAGTCTTGGCTTTACTACAATTGTTCTTATGTTTGTCAACGGGTTAAATTTGTTTAGTTGTAAGAAAATAGCGACAGTATAGTTGTAATAAAGAATAGTTGCAAAACACCCCCACTCTTTCCATGTTAAATAATAATTTTGAAATAATAACGTTAATATTTCAGTGCGCAGGTCAAAATCTGCAAAAGAAGCGATTTGTGTTTATTTGTTTATGTTGTTATGGGTTAATGTTTATGCGCGCATGCACAACCGGATGTTGTAAACTGGAAAGTGGGTTACATCACTCGTTACAAGGTCATTTGAGTTTTATAATTATATAGATATCAGGTTAACAACAAAGTTCTTGCAGTTTTTAACTTTTAAATTCAAATGAACATATTTCGGTTCAAACAAAAATTATCGACCGAAATAAGCAACATCAGAATCAATATGCTCTTCTCAACACAAAACAAATGTATTTATGCCAGTAACATAAAAATCTTGCGTTCTGGTGGCGATGAAGTCGCTGCAGTTGACAAATACATAAAAATCCGACAACTCCTACATACCAATTTGCTACTTTTCACCTCTTATAGATATATAGTTTATTTATATAATTATTTTACGACCGGGCAACGCCGGGCGGCCTTCTAGTATATATATATATATATATATATATATATATATATATATATAAATGTTAGAATGTATGTGTGTGTGTGTGTGTGTGTGTGTGTGTGTGAGGATACTTCTTAACCTATATACGCAACAAATTTTCAATCTACAAACTTGAAATTTGGTGTATAGGATATTCAGACATGTAGAAAACATTTTAATCAGTTATCATATGGAAAAAAAAGGCTGTTGACGGGGTCAAAATTAGCAAATTGATACGTGGGGGGAGGCCTCAGCTTTTTAGCTGTTTGTCAACTGTTTCACGACTGCTCAACGTCGCTTAACTACTGTGATTTAACAAGAACCAGTGTGTCAGCGTGATGTTGCCATACATAGAAACGTTACGTTTCTACGAGAGGCGTGCAATAAGTAATGCCCCTGACTCACTTCCAGTTGTCTGATCTAGCTGAAATTTTGCATGGGCAATGATTTATATCTCTACGGGTTATCTGGATAATTACAGCTCTGAACTACTTGTGGTTTCTGTTTTACAGGTGTTTGAACTGAGTCGGATGTCAAATGGAGCCTGTTGAATGTCGAGCAGTGATCCGGTTTTTGTATTTGAAAGGACGCACACGACAGGAGACTTTTGATGAAATGAAAGACACTTATGGTGATAATTTCCCATCATATGACCTTGTAAAACACTGGCATCATGAATTCAAAGATGGCCGGAAGTCTGTGGAAACAGCTCCCAAACCTGGTCGCCCCCCCCCACCCTTCTGCTATTGATGAGGCATCTGTCTGTCGAGTTGAGGCTGCCATTTTGGAAGATCGGCGCATTACTATTTGCCAAATAGCCCAAGATGTCAAGATTAGTACAGGGTCTGTGGAAACTATCATTCATGACCATTTGTATATGCATAAGGTGTCTGCCAGATGGATTCCCAGGTTGCTCACACCATTCCAGAAGCAAGAATGTGTCGAGTGCACAAGGATGAATTTGGAGATGTGCCAAGAAGATGAGTCAAAGTTTTCAAAAGACTGATTGCACAGGATGAAACCTGGGTCGATCACTATGATCCAAAGACCAGTCAATGCAGTGGAAACACTTGGACTCACCACCTCCAAAGAAGGCAAGGGCGCAGCCCTCCGCTGGCAAGGTCATGCTCACAGTCTTCTGGGACCAGGACGGAGTAGTGATGACAGATTTCCTGGCAAAGGGTACCACAAGTACAGGAGCCTATTATGCTTCACTTTTGAGGAAATTAAGAGAAGCTATCAAAATCAAGAGGCGGGGCAGGATCAGCAAAGGTACCCTCCTCCTGCAGGACAACGCTTCGGTCCACAACTCGCATGTTGCCAGATCAGAAGCATGGGCATGTGGTTATGAAATCCTACTCTCCTGACCTTGCATCCTCTGACTTTCACCTCTTCCCAGCCATGAAGTTGTTTTTGAAAGGAAAGCGTTTCCCAGATGATGCAGCCTTGATTTCTGAAGTCACGTTGTGGTTGGAGGACAGACCTGGGGTGTTCTACAAAAACGGTCTCCAGAGCTGCATCAAACGATGGGAGAAATGCATAACTCTGGGTGGTTCCTATGTAGAGAAAGACTAATAACTGTGCCAAGTTTCGTTGCTCTACTCTTATGGGAAGTGGGTCAGGGGCATTACTTATTGCACGCCCCTCATATTACTGTTAAAATTCTTCGCGTGGGCAGACATTTTTATTTCAAGTAATATATATATATATATTTAAGAGTGACCTTTTTTGCTATTGTCAACTCTTCTATTTGTCAGCAAAGGAATGCTGAAAATAAACAAACGTGAATGAATGAGGAATCCAGTCGATTAACTTTCTTAAAACTATCTTTTGTCACAACTTTCCGATTACTCAGTGCAAGCGTTTGATTACTCAGGCAATCATAAAACGTAGGATTGGTCGTTTGCTTACGTTGGAATCTGATTTAAGGTTTATTATACGATTTGACAAAACTGAATATTAATAGCTATATTAAGAAAAGAAGGAGAAATAAGTGCATACACACTAATATATATTTATATATATATATATATATATATATATATATATATATATATATATATATATCGATTGGTTTACTAGATGTAAATCAAATGGGACTCACGGTCTGTTTATTATACAACATAATTGGTTACATATGTGCATGCATGTTTCAGTGGAATCCCATTTCAAGGATAACACCTTATCAGACCAAAAAGAAATCGATATTTCTTTTGTATCCTTCAATTGAATGAACAGACTATATATATATATATAGGTAATATTTTGTGAGGTGCCCCAGCGTCGTTTAACTCCTAAAAAAAAAAAATGATGATTTACTTTCTTTCCCCTAATACGTTTAAAAGGCCTTTATGAATAATATGAAAAGAGAAATTTTGAAAATATATAAACAAATATCATTTTAGAGTAGGGGATCATTTTCCCATATAAATTTAACGTAAAGTGATCACCCACTTCTTGGCCACTTAGTGTTCAACGAGACATGGCTGATATATTTCTGATTTTTGTTATTAACCAGAGTGCCTCTTTTGGGGAAACGGGTTTTCTCCCACATTTAAAACCCACTTTGTGTCTAACTCTGCCCTCGTAGGGAGGCAAGTAAACAAAATACAAAAAGAAATACGCTTAAACATGATATTTTTATTCATGCAGACTGCATATGTATTATTTTAGATCCTTTAGTGCATATTATTGCGAGGAATAATTTGCCCGGTGGACTAATTAGCACAAAAGACGTGAATACTCTGACAAATTCACTTCTGATTAATGTTTAGTTTTTAAATATACAACAGAAACAAAAAATGATTTGCAGCGATTTTATTATCTCCCTTGTCGGTGTAACGTATAAAAAATCTCTTGTAAAAATTTGTCTTCTTTATCTATAAGAAAAAAAAACTGTTTGAAGGATCGGATGAAGAGTGGGTCGGGAGGGGGGAGGCATACATCCACCGGGCAACGCCAGTAAACGGCTCCTGCTAGTATAATAATAAATACGAAATCTCCATTAATAAAAAATATCATATTTAAGCGTATTTTGCGACTGGACAATGCCGGTTGACCTGCTAGTATATATGTATATGTAAGATTAAAAACTGAAATGGTATTATTAATGAAAATGGGAAATGTCCAATAGCTGAGCGCAAGTTTTCTACTAAGATAAGATAGTTTAAACGCATAAATCAAGTCAAAACTGCACGCATAAAAAATGGCTGAAATAGCGGCCATTGTGGAAATTTTCTTCCTATTTTCTCTTCTTTCTACTCGACAGAGTTTTAACAATGGACACTTTATAAGAAAACAACAAAAAACAAATTCAATTTAATGTAAGTTGACCCAATTCAAGAATAGCAGATTTGCATTATTGAATATAATTTTTCTATTTTTTTTTAATTTGAGTTTCAGAATTTATGCTCAATAGAAATCACATATTTTTAAATGATTTTTTAATTTCCATGGTTGACAATCCCGGCAGCAAAGACACAATAGGATATATATATATATATATATTGCATTGGTTGGATAAAGCTAAACGATCCGTCTTCATCCATCGTCTTCAGGCAGTTTTTGATTTTAAACGAAACAGTAATCAAAAACTGCTTGAAGACGACTGATGAAACTCAGTTGAAAGTACTTTAAAAAAAACAACAAAAAACAGATGGACGAAAACGACAATTTGAGCCCAAAACAATAAATTTTAAGCGGTCATAATAGGGGTCAAAGTTAAAAAAATTGACCGTTTTTGTTTTGTTTTTTTCTCAGCATACACCTCAAAACACCCGGGCAACA